>NC_061866.1:28826795-29151892 GCF_907164915.1 Impatiens glandulifera
AATTAAATGAAAATCAATTACTAAAAAAATACTAAAAAAGAATAAGGCATAAACAGTAGAAAATAAATGCATATCTTATAACACTTCTTACAACAAATCACACCAAAATAAGCAAATCTAACCTCCATTTATTAAGAATTACTAGATTCGTTTTCAACCACAAATCAAAACATGGAGGCATTGAAAGTAAAAAAAATATTAATCATGATACAGAATAATCTACTTTTCTTAGATAACGATAATCTGAAATACCATTTAAAAACAAGGGTAATTTGGTAAAAATTCTTCAAATCATCTAATAACCCTTAAAAACAAGCAACATGTTCTTTTAAAAATCCTATTTGTGCATATCCCTAATATTTCTAAAATTGTAGCCTATTACATCAAACAAAAGTTCTAAAGGTATAGAGAAATAAAAAGTACCTATAATTCAAGGGGAAATGGGGCTTATAGAAGGGTCCCGACGCGAAAGAGGATAGGTATGATGATCAAAATAGTCTCTTCAGTCTAATACAACATCGTCTAATGAGTTACTCAAGTTTAAGGGATTAACTTCTTCATCAATTTGAGATTAACGACAGAACATGATATATAACAACAAGACTTTCTATAATGAACAGTAAATTGGAGTTTATATCAAGAAAATAACGTAGAATAAACTAATAATAAGTGTAAGTATAAAGAAAAACTTTACAATTAGAATTAGAATTAGGATTAGGAAGATGGAAGAACAATTTAGATTTGAACTCAGATCTTATAAACGAACTTGAACATATTTTATACATATAAACCATATATCATTCAAAATATTAGATTAAATCTTAATAATCAAAATTGAAAATCCACACCAATAGGTTGTGAGTCCACTCTTCACAATTCTAGGAATGCAAATAGGAACCGAAAAAGTAATGTCATCAAAATTCGAAATGACCCGATCCATGAGCTTAGAGCCACCTTTCGAGATAATAAACAAGTGAATCCTGGACAAAAAACATTGAAACACTAACAAGCAATAAGGAAGCTCTTGAGAATAGACTGGGAAATCTTGGGTTTTGAGAAATCAAAAGATCAAGTGCAGAAGAAGACAATTTGGACTTGAATAAGGCGGTGAGCCTTAGTTTTGAAGTAGGGCGAATTAAAATCGATAACAGACATGAATCCAGTAGTGAAGAGGTTCAAAGTCAGAAAAGACCTACTAAAGAAGAACAAGCTGAAAATCGAAGATAAAGCAGAAAGATTCTGGATTTAGAAGCCACTAACTCTATAACAGGAGAAGATGAGATATATGTGAGGCAACCCCCACTCAATGGCAATAGTATTCCATGTAATCAAGCTGTAGCCATTGAGGATAGCGAGGAAAATGATTCTTACGATTTCTCTGTTGAAGAGGTCCAAGATAGTCTAGAAAGTAAGGAACCCAACACTTATATCCATTCATGAATATAGTGACATGGAACATAAGAAGACTCAATTACCCTCTGAAATGCAAAGAAATCAGGAGGATCATTGAGAACCAGAAGATCACTATTATGGGTATTCTTGAGACAAAAGTCAAAAGCCGGAACGTTGAGAAGGTTAGCAAGTTGTTTAATGATAGCAACTGGGAAATCATTCACAACTCAAATGACAAAACGGACCAAATTTGAGTTATTTGGGATAACAAAGTTGCTGAGGTCAGAGCTCTCTTTTCGAATGATCAAGCAATCTTGGTGGAGGTCAAAGACAGAATCACATGAATCGTGTTAAATCTTGCTATTGTCTATGGTAGCAACTCAAGCACTGACAGAAGAATCTTATGGAATTGTCTTTGAAACTTGATCGGTAGTAATAAATCTTAGACTGTCCTCGGTGATTACAACGTAAACAGAAACGAATCTAATCGTAGCCCTAATCTGAAATAACTCGGGATATGATTGACTTTAATGACTGCATCAGAGATATAGGTTGTGTTAGATAAATTCATACCGGTTCAAATAAACCTAACTTAAACAAACTTCCTACGCAGGAACAAGGAACCGGACCGGATGAACAAAAGAAAACCAAGTGAAGAAACCGAACCGGTCAAGCTACCAAACCGATCAAGAGTATTCGGTACATGACCGCACAGAGGAAGGATCGGCCAAAGCCTAAAAGCCAGATCCATCAAATAGCCGACTATCTACAAGACAAGAATAACCGGAAGAAGTCCGGTCTCTTCACTACCAAAAGACATTCGGCCAAATCAAGTGGGCGACCTGTACAAGAAGACACTTTGGGTATCTGTTGAGAATGATACCAAAGGAACAGACTGAATACTTCCATATCCATGCAAGTCTGAGGAAAGACTGTAGGCTGCAGAAAACAGTACTACCGGATCTTTCTACTTCAGGATAAGCCAGAAAGGAAATCTTCAAAGTACAGACAACTGTCCAAGCAGACAGTGCCTACATTGAGTAAAAGACAAACCCGGCAGGTCTGAAACATGATGCCAGGTCTAAGATTGACCGTCAGGTCTGAGGAGAAGACCGCAGGTCTGAGACACTGAATCACTGCATCTCTGATCAGCCAATCAGATTCAAGGCTTTGAAATATGACCGTTGGCATATTTCACCTATAAAAGGAGGCAGTTGCAGAAGAGTAAATGCGGGACATCAAGCAGACATTAAGGCAGTTACTAAGAGTTATAAAGAAAGCATTTACTACAAGTGATAACAGTGTGGTATTCTAAGAAAGCCTAAGTGCTAAATTCTAAGTGTGTGTTACAATTTCGGTGTAAATTGTAAGAGTGTTATCGAGCAGGAAATAAGTCTCGATCGGATTGTATTTGTATTCCTTAGTGAATATCCTTCTCGCGGTTTCGAGAGGAAGGGGTGACGTAGGAGTTTTTATCTCCGAACATCCATAAAACTTTGTTGTGTTATTTACCGTCTGTTGGCTTCCTTACATAACCGACTAATCTAACAATACCGCTCAGAACCGAATCTACATTAACCACATCAAGTATCCAGATTGCCGAAACCAACCCACCATTCTTCAAATCTCCATCATCCGAAACCGAATCCGCCTATCATACACGTGTACCGCTTCAACTTGAAAGCAAACCTCTTCCGCGCTTGAACCTAGTTCAAGGGTTTGTGACAGGTTGTGTAGTATTGAAACCCCGGTGTTAATCTCTAACAGGATTAACCACCACCCTACGAGTGAGAACCGCTAACCGGTCCAACCCCCGGTCCACCAGCGGCGACCTAGATCCTAACAATTGGTATCATAGCAGTTAGTTTCAATACTCAAGCAAACATGTATCAAGATAGGCCTCCAATGCTAGAAGGTGATGACTTTGCCAACTGGAAGGCACGCATGCACCTACATCTAGTCACCTTGGATGATGAAATGGAATCCGTTCTAACCGAAGGACCGATAGTCATTGATAAAGACAGAAAAGAATGGACAGCTGATGATAGGAGAAGGAACAATCTGGACAACCATGCAAGAAACCGGATCTCCAACAGCGTAGACAGAAATACATACTGCAAGATCAGAGATTGCAAAACCGCGAAGGAGACTTGGAACACGGTCATCCAGATCTTTGAGGGAAATGAAAGAACAAAGGAGAACAAAATAATGGTGGCCACACAGAGGTTTGAAAGCATCAAAATGAAACCAGGGGAAACTATGAAGGAATACAGTGACCGGTTCACTGGCGTATTAGATGAGTTGGCAAATCTGGGCAAGAAGTACGACAACAAAGAGGTCATCATGAAGGTTTTGAGGTCTCTTCCAAGTGCCTGGGATATAAAGACGATGGTCATGAGAGAATCAAAGAGCCTACGCAAGATGAAACTATACGATGTATTCGAAGATCTTAAGGCATATGAGTTCGAGATGAATTCCAGAACTGAAGAGGAAGTCTCGGCCTCAACGTCAACCAGAGCACTGTTCACATCTACGGAACCGGCCGCACCTGTTCCTGCTCCTATATCTACATCTGCACCGGTACCGATTCCTGCACCTGCACCGATCAGAACCGCCGAACAGTTTACTGAGGACGCCATGGCAATGCTTGCACAGAAGTTTGGGAGGTTCATGAAAAGGAGCCAACCGACAAACAACTACTATGGTGACAAATCCAATGTAAGATGCTATAACTGTAACTGTATGGGACATTTTAAGTGGGAATGCAGGAAACCAAGGAGAGATACACAGAAACCAGACTACCAAAATAACCGGAACAACTATCAACAAACCGGTGAAGGAAGTGAAGTACCGAAAGCACTGATAGCCGATGATGGAGGAAGCCTATGGGCTCACAGTGACAGTGACGATGACCTCACATGCCTCATGGCAAATGAGGAACAGGTACTTGACTCTCCTTGTGAAGAATTTACTAAAGATGAGTTATATGAAGCATTAAATGACATGGTAGAAGAATATAAGAACCTATTGACCATGTTACCTAAGCACCTCAACATCAAAACCGATCCCATAGTACCTATCCCAGTAGAACCAGAGGTACTCATCATAACCGAACCGGAAGCCATACAACCTGATGATACTCATACCCTAGAAACCGAATTAGACCTTAAGATCGAACAACCTAGTGAGCCGACTAGAGACCTAACCGAGAAAGAGAATGCCAGATTTCAATATACGATGGCCGCCTATAGGAGATCTAGCGATATAGTAAAGAACCTGAATAAAGAATACAGGCATCCACGTTGTAAGAATGGCCTAGGATACACAGAGAACAGATCTAAAAACCGAAAATCCATATGGAAAGCAAAGCTTACAAAAGGAAACCTTCCCTTTATAAAATTCCTTAAGAGCACCTGCACAGCTGAAGAAGAGGAGACCGCGTATTATAGGGAAGAAAAGACAAAGTATGACTATGTTGGCCCAACCGATTCATGGCTTGACCTTGAGAAAAGGAAAGCAGAAATCCTCAAATATAAGAAAGACTTCCCTGAACCACGTAGATCAAACTATAGATCATCAAACCAAAGACCATCATCATTTAGGTCATCTGTAGGGAAACCGAATTACACCAGACCAAGTGTGAGGAGAACAGTTGAAACTTTAGCCAAGAAGACCGTTCGATTTATCAAGGTTTGGGTACCTAAGGGACTAATCACATGTGGACCCAAGTAAATGTGGGTACCAAATAGTTGTAAATATGTACTTTTTGCAGGATCCAAAGAAACGGCTAGGAAACTCTGAATGGTTCTTGGACAGCGGTTGCTCCAGACACATGACCGGAAATAGCAATCTGCTAACCGACATCAGATCAGTAACCGGTGCTCCAATTACCTTCGGTGACAACTCTAAAGGTAAAACCGTGGGCAAGGGTAAGATTGTCCATGGTAACCTAACTATTGATAATGTACTTCTAGTTGAAAACCTACGTTTTAATCTACTTAGCATTAGTCAGATGTGTGATGCCGGATACACAGTAGAATTCCTTAAACATGCATGCTTAGTTAAGAACTCTCAAGGAATAGTACTACTAACCGGAAATAGGATAGGTAACATTTACAAGGTAGACTGGAAAACTAGAGTAGAACACCCTATATGCATGATAGCTAAAACTGATCAAACCTGGCTATGGCACAAAAGACTAAACCATCTAAACATGAAAACCTTAAACTACATTCGTGGTAAGAAATTAGTTGAAGGCATCCCAGATATAGTATTTAACCAGGATAAGGTTTGTTCAGCATGCCAGATGGGTAAACAAACTAGGTCATCGTTTAAGAGCAAAGGAAATCTCCAATCTAGCCGATGCCTAGATCTTCTTCACATGGATTTATTTGGACCAATTCAGGTCATTAGTCTAGGCGGTATGCTCTACACCATGGTAGTTATTGATGATTATTCTAGATATACATGGGTCATATTTTTACCATCTAAACGTGAAACGGTATCAAACCTGATCAACCTCCTTAAGCGTTTGCAAAATGAAAAATCAACTCGTATAAATTGCATTCGAAGCGATAGAGGTACCGAATTTACTAATAGCACATTAACTGCATACCTTGATGAATCCGGCATTAGACACGAGTTGTCTAGTGCTAGGACTCCTCAACAAAATGGCCTGGCCGAGAGAAGAAACCGGACTCTCAAGGAAGCCGCACGGTCCATGATAGCCGACTCCGGCATTGCTCAGAAATATTGGGCTGAAGCTATCAACACTGCATGCCATACACAAAATCGGTCTTTGATTCACAGATTTCACAACAAAACACCATATGAGGTTTATTTTAACAGAGTTCCCAAACTTAAATACCTCAGAATTTTCGGTTGTAAATGTTATATTCATAATAATGGTAAAACCCAACTCACTGCTTTTGATGCAAAGACCGACACCGGCATTATGCTAGGATACTCGTCGGTAAGTAAAGCATATAGAGTATATAACAATAGAACTGCAACCATGGAGGAAACAATTCACGTTGTTTTCGATGAATCGGTTGAAAGCAACACTGCTTCATGCTTTGATCTACATAACAGACTGGAAAATAACGATATTCATTCTGATAGCGAAGATGAGACCCCGGTCTTAAGGGGATTTGTCCATGACCTAATGGGTAATATTGATACCCAGCCGGATCAAGCTGTTTCACAGCAGGAAGCTGACACTTCGGTCCAACCCGAGGAAGCCGGTCGGTCTGACAATCCTGGTCAGCCTACCGACATGTCTAGCCTTGATCAATTAAACGGTAACTTGGTAGACACCCTTGAACTGAATCTCAGAAGAAATAGTAAACATCCTCCTGAGCAAATTATAGGTGACCCTTCAGAACCTGTTCGAACTAGGAGTCAACTTCTGGAAGGATATTTTAACTCTGCTTTTATATCCCAGATTGAACCGAAAAGAATAGATGAAGCATTGTCAGATCCGGACTGGATCTTGGGAATGCAAGAAGAACTAAACCAGTTCGAGAGTAGTAAAGTCTGGTACTTAGTTCCCAGACCGAAAGATAAATCGGTCATAGGAACAAGATGGGTATTCAGAAACAAACTCAATGAGGACGGTCTGGTCACGAGGAACAAAGCCAGATTAGTGGCTCAAGGCTACAAACAGGAAGAAGGCATTGACTTTGAAGAGTCATTTGCTCCTGTAGCCAGGATTGAAGCCATTAGGATTTTTCTTGCATTTGCTGCTTTCAAAAATTTCAAAGTTTTTCAAATGGATGTTAAAAGTGCATTTCTGAACGGTGATATACGTGAGGAAGTGTATGTTGAACAACCGCCCGGTTTTAAGAACGCTGCATTTCCAAACCATGTATACCGGCTGAACAAAGCTTTATACGGTCTAAAGCAAGCACCAAGAGCCTGGTATGATACGCTAACCGCATTCCTATTAGAGCATGATTTCACCATCGGTTCAGTGGATAAGACCTTGTTCAAATTTGAAAAGAAGGAACATATACTACTTGTTCAAATCTATGTAGATGATATTATTTTTGGTTCCACTGACCCCAAGCTTTGTGACAAATTTTCAAAAATGATGACTGACAAATTTGAAATGAGTATGATGGGAGAATTAAGTTTCTTCCTAGGTCTTCAGGTTAAGCAACTCAAGGAAGGAACATTCATCAGTCAACCGAAATATACCAAGGAGCTTCTAAAGAAATTCGGTATGGACACCTGCTCCTCGGCGGCCACTCCAATGAGTTCATCCATTAAATTGGACAGAGATGATGAAGGGCAATCAGTAGATCAGATTGCATACCGGGGCATGATCGGTTCCCTGCTGTACCTGACAGCAAGTAGACCGGACATCCTGTTTGCAGTTGGTGTGTGTGGGAGATTTCAAGCAAATCCAAAGCAATCCCATTACACAGCCGCAAAGAGGATACTGAAGTATCTAAAGGGCACACCTGATGTCGGTCTGTGGTATCCAAAGGACTCATCATTCAATTTAACGAGCTACTCAGACGCAGACTATGCAGGCTGCAAAATTGACAGAAAGAGCACCAGCGGAACATGTCAGTTCCTCGGTGACCGACTGGTATCATGGCATAGCAAGAAGCAGACATCCGTGGCTACATCAACCGCAGAAGCTGAATACTTGGCGGCCGGAAGTTGCTGTTCTCAACTTCTCTGGATCCAACAGCAACTGAAGGATTTCGGCATCCTAGCCGAAGAGTCCCCGATCTTCTGTGACAACACAAGTGCCATAGCGATTACCTACAATCCGGTTCTCCACTCCAGAACTAAGCACATTGACATAAGGCATCACTTCATTCGAGAGCATGTCACGCTGAAGCATATCCGGCTGGAATACGTACCGACCGATCAACAAGTAGCCGATATCTTCACAAAGCCTCTACAGGAAGCTAAGTTCTCTCAATTCAGACTTACTCTCGGTTTAACCGATATCAGCCAGATCCTTCCTAAGGATACTTAAAAGGAAAACCGGCCTCGACAGATAAAACAGGTAGTTCTTCTTAAGCTGCTGATCTTTGAATTCTCAAGATGCCTATGGAAGAACCGCCCAGCTCATCAGAAAGAGTAAACCGACCGGCTACTTAGTGGAAACACCAACTAACCGCATCGGGATGAACAACTGATGACTGACCGATTCGGAAGCAGGTCATCCTAGATTATTTGAATTTCACAGATGTGGAACAACTACCAATGTTTGTAGATGTCTGTTCTGAAATGTTGCCTTTTCAAAGAAAACTGGTCGCGCCTAAAAAGACGTGAAGATCTTTTGATATCTTTCACGGTTCAGGCCTATGACCGACACCTAGACTGCAAACATACCCATTTTGGTGAAAAACCTTTTATCCTGCAGTTAATACATGTCATTCCATTTAATGTCTGGACAATAGGATAGCCCCTAAACTAGTATTTAAGAGAGGGCAACACTCACCACAAAACTCACAAGTCACAAGAATACTCTCTCACTAAGGCAAACTAACCATGTCTCAATTCCCAAACATCCTCCAAGTAGATTTTGAATCCTGTACCGGTACCGAACACTATGAAGTGTATCGGATGATTAAGAAGTTAGAAGATACTGGTCTCCAGTATTTTCTGGATGATAAGCAAATCATCTATCCTGCATCCGTTATGGAATTCTACTACAATGCCAGAGTATTCCGGGGAACACCCCATTTTGAGACCCACATCCAATCCAAAGTTGGGGGGGTAATTTTCGACTTCACCGAGCAGGACTTTGGTCGGTGTTTCAGTCTGCCCAAGCAAGGGATCACAGATCTCAATCCTCCTGCGGACATTAAGGCTGAGGTATCCCTAGCCTTTGCCCGGTCGGATGAACCTGTCAATGATCATGGTTCTAAATCTCTCTTGAGGGCTGAGTACCAGCTCCTCAATGATGTGTTAGGAAGGGGCATCTTTGGAAGAGATGTCACTAACACCTACTGCGTGGCGAGTTTCAATATGATGGCCGCCATCATTACTGGCACACCGGTAAACTGGTCCCGGGTGCTGTTCGACACCTTAGTTTGGATGATTAACGTCCAGTCAGTCGGTCTCATTCCCCAAATGAGCACCCTTCTGGTGGAACTCGGTGTTCCAACTTGCCCTGGCGAAAGCCTGAACCAGGCTCAGGTGCTAACTAGGGAAATGACCGACTCTTTCTACAGTCGGTTTGAAAGAGAATGGAGGAGGAGAAACTTCAACCCTCCTCGTTAAGTCACTTCATCTGGCATCCGGTCGTTTTGCTGCATGTACCGGATGCATCATTAACCATATCGGCCTCATCCATGTCCACTTCGGTTTTATTTGTGCTTTCCTTAACTTCATCATTTATGTATGTCATTTTCGGTGTTGTCTCTACCGTCTTCGGTCTCCATCTAATATATATCATTATGTGTTAAATGCATTTAATGAGATAATCCAATTTAATGAGATAACTCCCAACCACCTGCACATTTAATTCCCAACTAATCTGGTTACTTTCCAACAAACATTTACCTCGAGATCTGCATACCGCCACTTCCCAAGGCACTTTGGAAAGGAAAAGATTCTTTTCCTTAATAAAACAAAACTAACAATCAATGCTCAGATTTTCCCTCCAAAAACGACTCTATATAAGGAGCCATCCTCCCTTCACTTTCTCACATCCACAATCACTTGCACTTCTCTTGAATTTCTCTCTCTCTCTACATCATAATCATGCCAAGCCGAACTTTGGGTAATTTTCTAAGTGTTGACTTCGGCTCATGCTTGGCCGAATGGGATTATGACCATCCAAAGAAACACATGTTTGAAAGCCTCATTGTTACCGGTCTACAAGCTTTCCTTGACGAATCCGGTCCCATACTGACTGAGGATGTCAAGGAATTTTTTAGAAATGCTGTCAACTGGGGAGACCGCATTGTAACCACTGTAAGGAATCATACCTTCCGGCTTGATGAAGCCGAATTTGCCACCCTCTTCAATCTGCCCAAAGAAGGGTTCTCTGATTTTCCGGCCTTGGAGGGCACTGATGAATACTACTATGTGTACCGCTGCTTAGGAACCTTCGAGACGGTGGAAACCTATGGGTTAAAAACCCGCCTCGGTCGAAGCACTCAGTTACTTCTTGAGATTGTCACTCGGTCCATTCTGTGTCAATCTGTATATCCGAGTATATATGATCACTGCCCGATTAAATTGTTCTAGGAAAAAGAAGAAAGGTTCAAAAGGTCCTTTAAAATTTTCAATTTCTGGATGAAAAATGAAAAATTCAAGGGTATTCACGAAAGCGTATGGTCTACAGATGTCAGGGGATCCAACATATATAGGATTTCTGAGAAGTTTAAGCTCCTAAAAAATCATCTTCAAAACTTTGACAAGAAAAAGTTCAGCAATATCTCCAATAGAGTTCTGGTTGCTAGAGAAGAACTAGAAGAAGTTCAGAAAATGTTATTAAGGGATGATAGTGATGAACAACTCAATGAAACAGAAAGGGATGCGCTTGAAAACTTCAGGAAGCTAAGTCAACTTGAAGATAATTTTGTTAGACAGAAATCAAGACAAATCTAGCTCTCGTTGGGTGACAAAAACACAACTTTCTTCTACAGAAAATGCAAGGCTAGAAACATGAGAAACAATATATACAGGCTGAAGAATGATGATGGTTGTTAGATAAAATTAGACCGATTAATAGAACTTAACACAAACAAATCTCCTATGCAGGAACGGTCAAGCAACGCAACCGGTCAAGCAACTCAATAGGCTAAGTAACTCAACCGGTTAAGAAACTCAACCGGTCAAGTTATCAATCCGACCAAAAACCTGACCGCACAAGAAACTCAAGATCGGTTAAACTAGAAGGCCAGAATCAATCGGTCAATCAGAAGGCATGGAAAAACCGGAAGTCATTCAGTTAACCTTAATAACCGACCAGCATAAAAAGACACTTCAGGTATCTGTGGAGAATGATACCAAAGGAACAGACTGAACATTGCCATGTTCATACAAGTCTGAGGACAGTTTGCAGGCTGCAGAAGATAGTTCTACAAGATCTTTCTACTTCAGGATAAATCAGAAAGACAATCTTCCAAGTACAGACAACTGTCTAACCGACAATTACCACATTGAGTAAAAGACAAACCTAGCCGGTTTGACCTACACACTAGAAGACTAGACCGCCAGGTCTGAATTACTATACCTCTGCTCAACCAATCAGATTCAAGGAAATAAAATGTGACCGTTGGCACATTTCATCTATAAAAGAAGGAGGTGAAGAGGAGTAAATGGTGGTGACACAAGGGATTTTAAGAGGGTTACAAGTTCTGAACATTCTACAGCCTAAGTGATAAGATTGTGTTCTATCTCTAGAAAGCTTAAGTGCTAAGTTGAAGTGTAATTCTACAATTTCGGTTAAAATTGTACGGGTGTTATCGAGCAGGAAATAAGTCTCGATCGGATTGTGTTTGTATTCCTTAGTGAATATCCTTCTCGCGGTTTCGAGAGAAAGGGGTGACGTAGGAGCTTTATCTCCGAACATCCATAAAATATGTCTTGTTGCTTGCTTTCTGCTTACTTTACTTTATTACCGATCTGCACTAACCGTTTCGACCTACTATACATTACCTAAACCGAATTACTAAGATCCAAAACCGACTCAGCAACTTCCAAACCTGTCTCATCCAAATCCGGTTCTGCCTATCTTGTGAGTGTGCTGCTTCAACCTGAAACAAACCACTTCCGCGCTTAAACCTGGTTCAAGGGTTTGTGACAGTTTGTGTAGTATTGAAACCCCGTTATTAATCTCTAACCGGATTAATCACCACCCTTTGAGTGAAACGCGCTAACCGGCCGAACCCCGGTCCTCCAGCCGCGACCTAGATCCTTACAATTGGTATCAGAGCAGTTAGTTTTAATACTCAAGCAAGCATGTCTTTCGATAGGCCCCCAATGCTAGAAGGTGACGATTTTGTCAACTGGAAGGCACGCATGTACCTGCACTTAATCACCATGGATGACGAAATGCAGTTCATCATAGCTGAAGGACCGATAATCATTGACAAGGACAGGAAGGATTGGACAGCTGAAGATAGAAGAAGAAACAATATGGATAACCATGCCAAAAACCGCATCTCCAACGGTGTGGACAGAAACACATATTGCAAGATCAGAGATTGCAAAACAGCTAAGGAAACATGGGAAACGGTGATTCAGATTCATGAAGGATATGAAAGAACCAAGGAAAACAAGGTAATGGTAGCTACTCAGAAGTTTGAAAACATCAAGATGAAACCAGGAGAAACAATGAGAGAATACAGTGACCGGTTCACAGGTGTGATAAACGAGCTAGCAACTCTTGGCAAAAGGTATGAAAACAAGGAGGTCATCATGAAAGCATTAAGATCTCTTTCAAGTGCGTGGGACATAAAGACAATGACAATGAGGGAATCAAACTGCCTAAGCAAGATGAAACTACATGATGTATTCGAAGATCTTAAGGCATATGAGTTTGAAATAAGATCTAGGACTGAAGAAGAAGTCTTAGCCTCAACCTCAACCAGAGCATTGATCACATCCACAGAACCGGTTGTACCTACACCGATCAGAACCGCTGAACAGTTCACCGAGGATGCCATGGCAATGCTTGCACAAAAATTTGGGAGATTCATGAAGAGAGGCTAACCGACAAACAACTATAACTACGGTGATAAATCTAATGTAAGATGTTATAACTGTAACTGTTTGGGACATTTCAAGTGGGAGTGTAGAAAACCGAGGAGAGATGACCGGAAACCGGACAATCAGAATAACCGAAATAACTACCAACAAACCGGTGAAGGAAGTGAGGTTTAGAAAGCACTGATAGCCGATGATGTAGGTAGCTTATGGGCTCACAGTGACAGTGATGATGATCTCACATCCCTCATGGCAAATGAGGAACATGTATTTGACTCTCCTTGTGAAGAATTTATTAAAGATGAGTTATACAATGCATTGAATGATTTGGTAGCAGAGTATAAGAACCTATTAACCTTATTACCTAAGCAACCCAACTTTAGAGCCGACCTCATAGTACCCACCTTGACCGAACCAAAGATCATACAACCTGATGAAACCCCTACCTTAGAAACCGAGTCAACACCTGAACTATCCTCTGAGACTGAACAACTCAAAGAGTCAGTTCAAGAATTGACCGAGGAAGAAAATGCCCGACTCCAATATAGAATGGCCGCATAGAAAAGATCTAGTGAAATGGTAAGAAAGATGTGTAGTTATAAAAGACACCCTTTTTGCATGTTTGGTCTAGGATACAAAAACGATAGATCCAAAAACCAAAAACACTTAGACAAAGTAAGGCTCACAAAGGATGATCTTCCCTTTGTAAGTTTTGTTAGAAGTTCCTTAACCGCTGAAGAGGAATTGATTGCCTATTATACGGAAGACAAACTAACCTATGTAGGTCCAACTGATTCTGAGAAATGGCTTCACCCTGAGAAAAGGAAAGCCAACCAGTCCAAAAATAGGAAAGCCAACTCACAACCGCATATGACAAACCAAAGATCATCCCCACACAAGGCCTTCTTAGGAAAGCAAAAAGACTCAAATCCAAGTGCCAGAAAGATAGTTAAGACCTTAACCAGGAAAGCTGTCCGGTTCGTCAAAGTCTGGATACCCAAGGGACTAATCTCTTGTGGATCCAAGTAAATGTGGGTACCAAATAGTTGTAAATATGTACATTTTGCAGGAGATAAAGAAACAGCTTGGAAACTCTGAATGGTATTTGGATAGTGGTTGCTCCAGACACATGACTGGAAACAATAACCTTCTAACCGACATCAAAATAGAAACCGGTGCATTAATCACTTTCGGTGACAACTCAAATGGTAGAACTGTGGGCAAGGGTAAGATTGTCCATGGCAACTTAACAATTGATAATGTACTCTTAGTTAAAAACCTACGTTTTCACTTGCTAAGTATTAGTCAAATGTGTGATGCTGGATACACTGTAGAATTTCTTAAACATGCATGCTTAGTTAAGAATTCTCAAGGTACCATACTACTAACCGGAAATAGGCTAAGAAATATTTACAAGGTAGACTAGAAAGCTAAAGTAGAATATCCTGTCTGCATGATAGCTAAGACCGATCAAACCTGGCTGTGGCATAAAAGACTAAACCACTTAAACATGAAAACCTTAAACTATATTCGCGGTAAAAAGTTGGTTGAAGGAGTTCCTGACATAGTGTTTAATAAGGATAAGGTCTGTTCAGAATGTCAAATGGGTAAACAAACTAGGTCAACCTTCAAGAGTAAAGGAAACATCCAATCTAACCGGTACCTAGAACTTCTTCACATGGATTTATTTGGACCGATTAGGGTCGTCAACTTAGGAGGTATGCTTTACACTATGGTAGTTGTTGATGATTACTCTAGGTATACATGGGTAATATTCTTACCATCCAAACGTGAAACCGCATCAAATTTGATCACACTGCTTAAACGTTTGTAAAATGAAAAATCAACACGCATTAATAGCATTAGGAGTGATAGAGGAATCGAATTTACAAATAGCACTCTAAATGCATTTCTTGATGAATCCGGTATTAGACACAAGTTGTCTAGTACTAGGACTCCTCAACAAAACGTCCTGGCCGAGAGAAGAAACCGAACTCTCAAGGAAGCCGCACGGTCCATGATAGCCAATTCGGGTATTGCTCAGAAATTTTGGGCTGAGGCTATCAATACTTCATGCTACACACAAAACTGGTCTTTGATCAAAAAGTTTCACAACAAGACACCTTATGAGGTATACTTTGATAGGGTTCCTAACCTTAAGTACCTTAAAATTTTCGGATGTAAATGCTACATTCACATAAATGACAAAACCTATTTATCTTCTTTTGATGCAAAATCCGATACTGGGATCATGTTAGGTTACTCAGTAGTGAGTAAAGCATATAGAGTGTATAACAATAGAACCTTAACCGTGGAGGAATCACTTCATGTTGTTTTCGATGAATCGGTTGAAAGCAACACTGCATCGTGCTTTGATCTACACAACAGATTGGAAAATAACAATATCCATTCTGACAGTGAAGATGAAATTTCGGTTTTCGGGCAGTTTGTCCATGACCAAATGGGTAATGATGAAACCCAGCCGGATCAAGCTGTCCCACGACAGGAAGCTGACACTTCGGTCCAAACCGAGGAAATCGGTCGGTCTAACACCTCTGTTCAGCCTACCGATATGTCTAGTCTTGATCAAGTAAACGGTGATTTGGTAGACATTCCCGAACCAAACCTCAAAAGGAATACAAAGCATCCTCCTGAGCTAATTATAGGTGACCCTTCAGAACCCGTTCGAACTAGGCGTCAAATGCTGGAGGAATACTTCAATTCCGTTTTTATATCCCAGATTGAGCCGAAAAGAGTGGATAAAGAATTTTCAGATCCGGATTGGATCTTGGGAATGCAAGAAGAGTTAAACAAGTATGAGAGTAATAAAGTCTGGTACCTAGTCCCTAGACCGAAAGATCAACCGGTCATAGGAACAAGATGGGTATTTAGAAATAAACTCAATGAAGACGGTTTGGTCACGAGGAACAAAGCCAGATTAGTGGCACAAGGATACAAACAGGAAGAAGGCATTGATTTTGAAGAATCATTTGCCCCTATAGCTAGGATTGAAGCCATTAGGATTTTTCTAGCTTTTGCTGCTTTCAAAAACTTTAAAGTTTTTTAAATGGATGTTAAAAGTGCATTTTTGAATGGTGACCTACGTGAAGAGGTGTATGTTGAACAACCACCAGGTTTCAAAAATGCTGAACTACCCAACCATGTATACCTGTTAAACAAAGCTTTATACGGTCTAAATCAAGCTCCTAGAGCCTGATATGACACACTAACCGCATTCTTATTAAAACATGACTTTACCATCGGTTCGGTGGACAAAACATTTTTTAAGTTTGAGAAAAAGGAACATATCCTACTTGTTCAAATTTATGTAGATGACATCATCTTCGGCTCAACCGATCCTAAGTTATGTGATAAGTTTTCAACCCTGATGACTAACAAATTTGAAATGAGTATGATGGGAGAATTAAACTTCTTCCTAGGTCTTCAGGTTAAGCAACTCAAAGAAGGAACTTTCATAAGCCAACCCAAGTATACTAAGGAACTGTTAAAGAAATTTGGGATGGAAACATGCTCCTCAGCCGCTACTCCAATGAGCTCAACGTTCAAATTGGACAAAGATGATGAGGGTCAAGCAGTAGACCTGACAGCTTACCGAGGAATCATCGGTTCTCTTCTATACCTGACAGAAAGTAGACCGAATATTCTATTTGCGGTCGGTGTGTGTGGAAGATTTCAGGCCAACCCAAAACAATCTCACTACACAGCCGCAAAGCGAATCTTGAAATACCTAAAGGGAACTCCTGAAGTCGGTTTGTGGTATTCAAAGGACTCATCCTTTAACCTAACAAGTTATTTAGATGCAGACTATGCAGGTTGCAAGGTTGATAGAAAAAGCACAAGCGGAACATTCCAATTCCCAGGTGATCGGCTTGTTTCATGGCACAACAAGAAACAAACATCAGTTGCCACATCAACCGCAGAAGCTGAATATCTGGCAGCCGGAAGTTGTTTTTCACAACTTCTTTGGATCCAACAACAATTGAAGGATTTCGGTATCACGACCGAAGAGTCTCCAATTTTCTGTGACAACACAAGTGCCATAGCAATCACCTACAATCCGGTTCTACACTCCAAAACCAAGCACATTGACATAAGGCACCACTTCATTCGGGAACATGTCATGCTGAAGCATATCCGGCTGGAATATGTATCAACAGATAAACAAGTAGCCGATATCTTCACAAAGCCTCTTCAAGAAGCTAAGTTTTCTCAATTCAGACTCACACTAGGTTTAACCGACATTAGTTAGATCATCCCTAAAGATGCTTAAAAAGGGAAATCGGTTCGGACAAAGAAAACCGGTAGTTCCTCCTAAATTGTCAGATTCCAAATTTACCAAGGTATCTATGGAAGAACCGCTTGGTCTATTAGTCAGAGTAAACCGGCCGGTTACTTAGTGCATGCACCAAATAACCGCATCGGGACGAACAACTGATATTTGACCGGTTTGGAAATAGTTTATTTCGGATTATTTGGCCTCCAAACAAAAGTGGAATAATTATCTGTGTTTGAACTTTTCTTTTCTGAAAAACTGCCTTTTCAAAGTAAAACTAGTCATACCTCAAAAGACGTGAAAATATGATATCTTTCACAGTCCAGGCCTATGACCAACATCCTAGGCTGTAGACATGCTTATTTCATGCAAAATATTTTATCCTATGGTTAATATACATCATTACCCGTGACACACTGGATAATAAGATCATCCCTCCACTAATATATAAGTTAGGCAAACCTTAAATAAAACCATCACAAGATATAACTTATTCTCTCACCAAGACAAAATGTGTCAGTTTCCAAACATCCTTCAAGTGGATTTCAAATCTGCCCTAAGTACTGAACACTACGATGTCTTCAAGATGATCAAGTCACTTGAAGACACTGGTCTCCAACACTTTATAGATGACAAACATGTCATCTACCCTGAATCAGTACTGGAATTCTTCTACAATGCCAAGGTTTTTCGTGGAACTCCTCACTTTGACAAACATATTCAGTCAAAAGTAGGAGGGATTGTATTCGATTTCACTGAAAGTGACTTTGCAAGAAGTTTTGACCTACCAAAGCAAGGGCTGACCGACTTAGCCGAGATCTCCTTAGCCTTTGCCTGGTCAAATCAACCAGTTGATGACCACGGTGCCAAGTCACTGTTGAAAGATGAATACCAGCTTCTCAACGACGTGATCAGTCGAGGCATCCTGGGAAGGGATGTAACCAACACTTATTGTACCGCTGCTTTCAACATGATGGCCGCTATAACCACGGGTACACCGGTCAACTGGTCAAGGGTGTTGTTCGACGTCCTAATCTGGATGATTGGCGTTCGAACAGTCGGTCTCGTTCCTCAACTAAGCTGTCTGCTTCTAGAGCTTGGAGTTCCACCCTGTCCGGGCGAAGGGTTGAACCAGGCCCAGGTAATCACAAAAGAGGTCACTGACTCATTTTATGAGCGGTTTGGAAAAGCTTGGAAGAAGAAGAACCGCCACATCAACTCCAACGGTCACACCAACTCCAACGGATATTAAGTCACTCCTTCCTACAACCGTTCATTTTGCTGTACGCAACGGTTGTATCTTTGTTCAACTTCTTTTATGATCATCTCGTCTTGGCTTATGTTATCTTCGATTTCAATCGGTTACTTTTCTTATAACATCCGTGATTAATGAAAAGTAACATTCAATTAATGTAGTAACTCCCAACTACATGAGTAATTACTATCCAACTAACTTAGTTACTTTTGAACTAGATTCTTACCTCGAGCTCCGGAACCGGTCAAAAGTAACCTCTTCCCAATACGTTTTGAAACCATAAATATTCTCTTCTTTAATAAGACAAAACTGATATTCAACATTAAATGCTGATATTTTTCCTCCAAAATCAGATCTATATAAGGAACCACCCCCTAACCAACTTAACACATCTCAAAACAAAAATTTCTTGAACTCTCTCTCTCTCTCTCCTAGAAAAGTTTGAATCATGCCGAGCCGAACTCTAGGAAACTTCTTGAGCATCGATTTCGATTCCTGTATGGAACATTAGGATCTGGAAACCAAGGAGCTCATGTTTGAGTCCCTCATTGACACCGGTCTTCGCACCTTTCTCGAAGAATCCGGTCCCATACTTCTTCCGGATGTCAAGACCTTCTTCAGAAGTGCCTGTATAAGAGGAAACTACATTGTTTCCACAGTAAGAGATCACACCTTCTGTCTGGATGAAAACGAGTTTGCTCAAATGTTCAACCTGCCCATAGAAGGGTTTTCCGATTTCCCAACAAGGGTGGGAAGTGCAGCGACCGACTACTCTCAAATGTTCACTGGAACCGATGTACCGGTGGAGAACTACGGGCTAAAAACCCGCCTTGCCCACCACATCCAACTCCTCCATGAGATTGTTAACCGATCTATCATTTGTCAATCTCCGAATCAACGCTACACGAAAAGAATGTTTGATATGATGACCTACATTGTTAGCAATACGCCTATCAATTGGTCATCGGTCATTTTCCAAAATCAAAAAACTATGGTGCTGACCAAGAAAGGTCTCGGATATGCTCCTCATATAAGTCGGCTCATTCTCAAATATCGTCCAGAATTTGGACCGGGCACACCAGCATCTCCTTCAAACATTCTTGATATGGATGGGGTGGAAGAAAAGCTTTCTAGGGTAGTTATTACATAAGTTGTATCTTTATTTCTTATGTATTTCTATTTCTAAACCGATCCATGTATCGGTTTCTATATTGTACTCTTTCTTCAATAAAAATCTATTTCAGTTTCATAATCGGATCAAAAGTTGCAAAATCAGAACATCCATCTAACTAACCGGTTAATATCGATAAATCACTTCGTATTCGTTGAAAAATCCGGTCAAAATCAAAAACCGCATCATCGCGGTTAATAAATCACATCACTTCATAAACGGTTTTAAAAAGGGACCGCCTTATATAAAACCGAAATCAAAAGACCACTCAAAATCTTTGGAGGGAAATTTCCCGCCCAAAAACTCCCGCTCAAATATCCCGCCTTTGGTTTCCCGCTTTGATTTGCCGCCAATCTTTTCCCGCCTTCGGCTTGCCGCCTTTGGCTTGCCGCCCATTGTTTGCCGCCCAATGCACTTGGAGGGAAAATTCCCGCTTAAAGATGATGGGACGGTTTGCGACGGTTGGGATTCCAAACCGCAACTATAAATAGGGTCCTTGGCCATTTTATTTCATTCTTACGCGAAACAGCTTTCTCTCTCTAACTCTCAAACTCTCTCAAAACAGTTTTCTCTTGCCCTCTCGATTCAATCATCAACAATGGATCGCGATTCTGCACTATTCAAACATATCGTCCAGGTCGACTTTGAAGAAATCTGAGCAAACGGTTCGGCTCCGGCAAAGCAAGTCCTATCCAGGATCTCCGAGTCCGGACTCGAATACTTCCTAGGCAGTCCGTTAGTTCTATACCAGGAAGCGGTGGAGGAATTTTTCCAAACCGTATCTCTCGCCGAAAGAACAATAACCGCAACTGTTAGCGGTCAGCAGCTAGAGTTGACAGAAGAGTCAGTTGCTGATATACTACGCCTGCCATCAGAAGGAACCAACCTCCCGTCGACCCTAGAACAAGAGACTTTCGAAGCGGCTTGCCAAGTTCTTTCGGAAACTAAAGTTCCTATCGGGGTCTCCGGAAAGAAAACAAGTCTTCGACCGGAGTACAGACCGCTATGTGATATCTTCACAAAATCGGTCCAGGCTAGAGGGGGAAACTATGATAGTCTCACCCGGGCGAAAATCGAGATGCTTGCCGGTTTAGTAAACAGCATCAGAACAAATTGGGCGAAGGACATTTTCAATAACTTTTGTGAAATGGTGAAACCGGATTCCACCCGGTCATGGGGATACGCCATCCCACTTGGGAAGATTATGCTCCACCACAACATCAACACCGGTCTTGATGTTCTTCTTTCGTCAAGTAAAATCATAAGATCCCGCCAATTCACGGACAGGAAGAGCACAAGAAAGGTCTCCGGTTCTATAGGTGGCAGAAGGAAGAAGGGAGCCGTAAAGAAAGTAGCTCCGGTAAAAGAAAAATCCGGAGGCAAGAAAGACAAACAACCGATCGAATCTGCTGATCCGCAGTCTGAAACACCCAATGAGGACGATTTGGCCTCCAACTCTGACCGAACAAATTCCCACAATACCGAAGAAGATCAGTCTGGTAAAGGGGAAGACCGAATAAGCGAGGATCAATCGGCCAGTCTTGACAATGCTGATACCGGTGCAGACGGCCCTGGGGAAGAAGATGTTCACGCTAACGACAACACCCAGGAGGTGGCCGAGAATATTGTGAGCAGAATCATGGAAGAAATCAACCAGCATGGTCGCGAGGCGTCCGAAGTATTATGTCAATGGATCCGGCACCGACATCATCTATTTTACAAAGACATGCTACCGGGTCTATCCGTTGGCCAAAAATTCGAAAGGTTGATGGAGATGGAGGAGGAAGTCATCATCCTCACAAAGGCTGAAGATGCCAAAACCGCCTTAGACCGATACGCATTAATAGAACCTCGTGCTCGGTTAATAAAACTCACCGAACACATTCAATGCCTTAGAGAAAAACACACTCCGGACACACCGAACTCCCAACTACAACTCTTGGTGTTGGAGCTGCTTGCGGTCAAGGAAAGGGAGCTGAGCGATGAAGTGGCGCGGCTTGAAGTAGTGCCCGAACGACAAGAAACGACGAACTCACTGTCTCATAGGGATGATGGCGGTCAGAACTCGATCGATGAAGTGCCAGCCTCTCCTCCAGCAGATCAGACTATCCAAATGACCGACGAAAGGACAGAGACACCTCTCACCGACACACGCGCATTTGATCAACCCAGGGATTCAGAACCGGCCATTACGGAAGAGAGGGTCATATCTATCATAGAAGAATTTGCCAACGACGTGGTTCGACCTTGGAAGAAGAAAATTAAGAAAACCACGGTCCAAGCGGTCAAGATATCCGAGACAACAAGGGATGATCTTGGCGAGGCGGTCAAGCGGATCACATCGGCCGAAACCAACTACGGTAATGCCGATGTACTGTACGACGCTCATCTTAAGCGAACCAAGGCCTTGGAGGATATGACTCCAAAGTTGGTGGATGACCTCGAGTCGGTTAGCAAAAAGGTGCCAGAGATGGAAACGGTCTCAAGAAAAAACCGAGCAACGGCTTACAAAGGTCGATGAGGACCTGGAGCGGTCAAGTGCCCAAGCCGGTTCAATACTCGACCGAGTCATAAGTCTTGAAGAAAAGAATACAAGTCTTGAGGAAAGGAACACCAAGCTTGAGGCTGACCTCAAGGCGGTCACCGAACAGGTGACTGAATTGATAAAGGCCAAACTTGCTACGGATAAAGCAACTGAGGAGGCGAATTCCCTCGCGGCCCGACAACTTCAAGATGCGCTGGACGAGGAGACGCGGAAAAAGATGGAGGCGGCATGGTCGGATGCGAACATAGCCAAACATCTGCGAAACATAGCGGTCACCAAACCGGACATCGCAAAAACCATGGCGGCAACACAAGCCGAAGATGCTAAGCGGCTACAAGCTCAGAAACAATTGTACGAGGATTATGCAAAGATTCACAAGAAGTCCTAGGCGGTTGTCTCATCATCGGCTCCGGCCACACGTAAAAGGAAAGCTCCTTCAAAAAAAGAGCAAGTCAACATACTGCTGAACAGAATCACCGAGACAGTTGTTGACCCTCCGCTCAACCTAGCTTTGCACACTGAGGATGATTTCGAAGAAGATGATCAGCCACAACTCACAAGACAGCGGGTTTTAGATGCGGTTCCAATCAGAACGATCGGTCAACCATTCCCTTCTCACACGGACACCTCAGGAGCTGGAGGTTCCTCTTCAAGGCCGGATCAACCGGCTAAGGGACAACCAACCGATGAACTGATGGAACAATTCCTGCCGTCCAGAGCGAAGAAATAGGGGCTTTCTTTACTTTTATTTTCGGTTCTTATAAAGTAATTTTTGGAAACCGGCCTATATTTGCAATCCTACTTGATTTTGAATATTTTAAATAAAATAATCAAAAAGGGAGAAATTGATAAGATAAAATATAACATTTTTCAAAAATTTTCTCAAAATTTTCCAAAATTTTTTCGAAAAATTCTCCCAAGTTAATTTCCAAAAATCCGGCCAAACAAACTCTTAAAAACAAGACCGGCCTATATTTGCAATCTAACAAGATTTTGAATATTTTAAATAAAATAATCAAAAAGGGAGAAATTGTTAGATAAAATTAGACCGGTTAATAGAACTTAACAGAAACAAATCTCCTATGCAGGAACGGTCAAGCAACGAAACCGGTCAAGCAACTCAATAGGCTAAGTAACTCAACCGGTTAAGAAACTCAAACGGTCAAGTTATCAATCCGACCAAAAACCTGACCGCACAAGAAACTCAAGATCGGTTAAACTAGAAGGCCAGAATCAATCGGCCAATCAGAAGGCATGGAAAAAACCGGAAGTAATTCGGTTAACCTTAATAACCGACCAACATAAAAAGACACTTCGGGTATCTGTTGAGAATGATACCAAAGGAACAGACTGAACATTGCCATATTCATACAAGTCTGAGGACAGTCTGCAGGCTGCAGAAGATAGTCCTACAAGATCTTTCTACTTCAGCTTAAATTAGAAAGGCAATCTTCCAAGTACAGATAACTGTCTAACCGACAGTTACCACATTGAGTAAAAGACAAACCTAGCCGGTTTGACCTACACACTGGAAGACTAGACCGCCAGGTCTAAAGACTAGACCGCTAGGTCTGAATTACTGAACCTCTGCTCAACCAATCAGATTCAAGGAAATGAAATGTGACCGTTGGCATATTTCATCTATAAAAGAAGGAGGTGAAGAGGAGTAAATGGGGGTGACACAAGGGATTTTAAGAGGGTTACAAGTTCTGAACATTCTACAGCCTAAGTGATAAGATTGTATTATATCTCTAGAAAGCTTAATTGCTAAGTTGAAGTGTAATTCTACAATTTCGGTTAAAATTATACGGGTGTTATCGAGCAGGAAATAAGTCTCGATCGGATTGTCTTTGTATTCCTTAGTGAATATCCTTCTCGCGGTTTCGAGAGGAAGGGGTGACGTAGGAGCTTTATCTCTCCGAACATCCATAAAATATGTCTTGTTGCATGCTTTCTGCTTACTTTACTTTATTACCGATCTGCACTAACCGTTTCGACCGACTATACATTACCTAAACCGAATTACTAAGATCCAAAACCGACTCAACAACTTCCAAACCTGTCTCATCCAAATCCGGTTCTGCCTATCTTGTGAGTGTGCTGCTTCAACCTGAAACAAACCACTTCCGCGCTTAAACCTGGTTCAAGGGTTTGTGACAGTTTGTGTAGTATTGAAACTCCGGTATTAATCTCTAACCGGATTAATCACCACCCTTTGAGTGAAATGCGCTAACCGGCCGAAACCCGGTCCTCCAGCCGCGACCTAGATCCTAACAATGGTGAATATGTTCAGGGTCAAAAGGGTGTACAAGATTTGACTATCGATTTCTATAAGCAGCTTATGGGTACAAGAAAGCAGCATCAAAGTCACCTGAATACCTTTTATCATATTATTGATAGGAAAATCTCTGCAAAAGGTAGTCGCGAGCTAATAAGGGGGGTCACGAGTGTTGAGGTTAATGAAACTCTGTTTAGTATTGATGGGAATAAAAGCCCGGGTCCTTATGGGTTTAATGCACAATTCTTTAAAGACAATTGGTTGGTTGTGGGTAAAGACGTTACTAATGGGGTTAAAGAGTTTTTCAAGAATAGGAAGATGTTAAAGTAATAGAATATAGTGGTTTTAACCTTGATCCCCAAAACTATAGTACACGTGTAAGTACAAGATTTCAGACCAATTTCCTGCTGCAATGTGATATATAAAATAATTTCAAAAATCATTTCTAAACGATTTAAAAATGTCATAGGAAAAATTATAAATCATAATCAATCTACATTCATCCTCGGTAGGACAATCTCTCATAATATTCTTCTCATGTAGAGACTTTTAAAAGGCTACGGAAAAAAGAAAATATCCCCTAGAGTGGCTTTCAAAATAGATATAAGAAAGCTTTCGACTCTGTTAGATGGGAAGCCATTCAAGACTTTTTGGTTGTTTCCGCTTTTCCTATAATTTTTATTGATTGGATTATGCAGTGCGTTTCATAATCCTACTTTGTTGTTAGCATCAATGGAGTCCACTGATGCTATTTCAAGAGGTAAAACGGGGTAAGGCAAGGGGACTCCCTCTCTTCTTATCTTTTCGTAGCTATCATGGCAATTTTGAGAGCATCTCCGCGATGTTCCGAAAGAATTGTCCATACATCTTTCACCCATTCTGTGAGTTAAAGGAGTTAACTCATTTATGCTTTGTTGACGATTTGTTCATTTTAGCGCACACAGACATTGATTCCATTAAAACTATTAGGGTTGCACTAACGTTCTTTTCTTAGGTTATAACTTTAACTATTAATGAAAACAAAAGTATGGCATTTTATGGAGGCGTGAAGGACGAAACAAAGTAGGACATCTTCAATATCATGGGCATCAAGGAAGGCAGCTTTCCTGTATGGTACTTAGGAATTCCATTAATCGCGAAGTAGATCAAGATCTCACACTACAAGCCGCTGATTGAAAAGGTAAAAACACAATATCTAGTTGGGCATCGAAAAAATTTTCTTATACGGGGAGAATCGAACTTATAAAAACCATGATCATAGGCATAGTTGTCTATTGGGCGCAGCAGATGGTCATTCCGAAGAAGGTAATGAAGGATCTCGACACGCTGATGATGAAATTTATTTGGGGCAGTAGCGGAAGAGGAGGAAAAAAAGTCAAATGGACCGCTCTCTGCAAACCGAAGGACGAGGGAGGCATCGGCTTGAAGAACTGTATCGAGTGGAACAAAGCTCTCACCTTCAAGTATCTGTGGGCTTTGGAGCACAATCAGGAGTTACTATGGATCAAATGGGTGCATACGAGGTTTATGAAATAAGAAACCAACATCTAAACCTGCAAAATTCATGAAGGTATGAGCTGGTCTCTAAAAAAAATTCTTAAACTAAGAAGCGATATTACAGATCTTTATGACATCCAGATGGGGACGGGAAATGCACTTTATTCTAGCACGACTC
Organism: Impatiens glandulifera; assembly: GCF_907164915.1. Taxonomy (NCBI): domain Eukaryota; kingdom Viridiplantae; phylum Streptophyta; class Magnoliopsida; order Ericales; family Balsaminaceae; genus Impatiens; species Impatiens glandulifera. The sequence goes on from NC_061866.1 coordinate 28,853,091, forward strand.
CTGGTTTGAAAACCAGTCTATCATCCACATGGAGGAGTTTCAAAATACCCGTATCAGAAGGGATTGCGCAGAAGCGAAACTCATAGACAATAAAGACGAGAATTGGGACTCACTCTTGAGAAAAAAATATAGAAGGACAGAGAATACTTGATCATATAAGTAACATACAACTTCACGACAGACCGGATATTCATTATTGTAAAGTTGAGGACATTGGGAAGCTGATATTGAAGAAAGTATGAGAGGTAACCCAGTAAAAAGCGCAAAAAGTAGAATGGGATCCTTTTGTATGGTCGACGAAGATTATCCCTCGACACCAGTTCATCCTATAGCTCGCCTTCTGGGAAAGACTCAACACTCGTGATCATTATCAGCAAGTATACGAGCATCCCGGACGCGAGCTATCTTCTCTGCAGAAGAAATGAAGAAACCATAGATCACCTATTCGAGAGCTGCTGTATTGCTTCGGAGCTTTGGGACAAATTCTATAAAAGCCTGAAATTGATAAGTTTCCCGAGCGAATGGAATGAAATCAAAGAAGTCACGCTACTCAAAGCTAAGGGAAATCTATTTGCAACAAGCTTGTTCAAGTGCAGCTTTGGAGTAGTGGTGTATAACATTTGACAAGAACGAAATGTAAGGGTATTTGACAAGAACGGAATTGTTTGGGACATTTCAGATGGGAATGCAGAAAAACAAGACAGGATAACCGGAAGCCGGATGATCAGAAACAAAGAAACAACTATTCACAAACCGGTGAAGGGAAGGAAATTCAGAAAACACTGATAGCCGATGATGGAAGAAGTTTATGGGCTCACAGTGACAGTGATGATGAACTCTCTTGTCTCATGGCAAACGAAGAACATGTATTTGATTTTGATTTTTCTTGTGAAGAATTTACTAAAGATGATTTAGTTAATTCACTAAATGACATGGTAGTAGAGTATAAAAATCTATTAACCTTAGTACCAACACGACTCAAATTTAGAACCGACCCAATAACACTACCCCGGCCCCCCAATCTTGAAACCGATAGTATTCAATCTGATGAAATCTTAGAAATCGAGGCAGCACCTAAACTATCCTCTGAGACTAAACAACTCAATGAGTCAGTTCAAGAGTTGACCGGAGAGGAAGATGCACGAACCAGGTATCGAATAGCCGCATGGAAAAGGTCTAGTGAAGCGGTGAACCAGTTGTCTAAATATCAAAGACATCCCAAATGCAAATTTGGTCTTGGATACAAAGACAACAAATCCGCCAACCGAAACCGTTCTAAGGAAATGAAACTCACAAAAGACAATCTTCCCTTTATAAGATTTGTCATGAGCTCTTCAACCGACGATGAGGAACAACGTGATTCAAAACCGGAAGAAGAAATAATATATGTAAGTCCAACTGACTCGGAAAAATGACTTTATCTTGAGAGAAGGAAAGTCAAACGGCCAGCAGGTAAACAAACCGATCCACGACCACATAGAATAGACCAAAAGCCACTACAAAATAAGGCACTATTAGGACAACAGAAAGATATCAAGACAAGCACAGAAAAAGAATTAGAACCATAACCGGGAAAGTTATCCGACTTATTAAAGTCTGGATACCCAAAAGACTAATCAACCGTGGACCCAAGTAAATGTGGGTACCAAATAGTTGTAAATATGTGTATTTTGTAGGTTATTAAACGGCTAAGAAATTCTGAGTGGTACCTGGACAGCGGTTGCTCCAGACATATGACCGAAATAGCAACCTTCTGACCGATATTAAAATAGAAACCGGTGCAATGATAGTCTTTGGTGACAACTCAAGAGGTAGAACTGTGGGCAAGTGTAAGATTGTCCATGGTAATTTAACAATTAACAATGTACTTTTAGTTGAAAATCTACATTTTAACCTGCTTAGTATTAGTCAGATGTGTGATGCTGGATATACTGTAGAATTTCTTAAACATGCATGCTTAGTTAAAAATTCTCAAGGCAGTACACTACTAACCGGAAATAGGTTAGGAAACATATACATGGTATACTGGAAAAATGAAGTGGAACACACCGTTTGCATGGTAGCTAAAACTGATCAAACCTGGTTATGGCATAAAAGGTTAAACCATCTAAACCTCAAAACCTTAAACTATATCCGCAATAAAAAGTTAGTTGAAGAAATTCCTGATATAGTATTTAATAAGGATAAGGTGTGCACAGCATGTCAAATGGGTAAAAAAACTAAATCAACCTTTAAGAGTAAAGGGCACATTCAGTCTAACCGATGTTTAGATCTTCTTCACATGGATTTATTTGGACCGATTAGGGTCACCAGCCTAGGTGGTATGCTTTACACTATGGTTGTTATTGATTATTAATCTAGATATACATGGGTCATGTTTTTGGCATCTAAACGTGAAACCGCATCCAACTTAATTACACTGCTTAAGCGTTTACAAAATGAAAAATCAACACGCATAAATAGCATTAGGAGTGATGAATCCGACAGGCTTAGGAACCGAATTTACAAATAGTACTCTAAATGCATTTCTTGATGAATCCGACATTAGACACGAGTTGTCTAGTGCTAGAACTCCTCAACAGAACGGCTTGGCTGAGAGAAGATACCGAACTCTCAAGGAAGCCGCAAGGTCTATGATAGCCGACTCAGGTGTTGCTCAAAAATTTTGGGCTGAAGCTATCAATACTGCATGTTATACACAAAACCGGTCTTTGATTAACAAATTTCACAATAAAATACCATACGAAGTGTATTTTGATAGAATTCTTAACATTCGGTATCTTAAAATTTTCGGTTGTAAATGTTACATTCACATTAATGGAAAAAACTACTTATCTTCTTTTGATGTAAAATCCGATATTGGGATAATGTTAGGATATTCAGCGGTTAGTAAAGCATATAGAGTATATAATACTAGAACTTTAACCGTGGAAGAAACTCTTCATGTTGTATTCGATGAATCAGTTTAAAGTAACACTGCATCATCCTTTGATCTACACAACAGATTGGAAAATAATAATATCCATTCTGATAGTGAAGATGAGATTCCAATTTACAGGCGGTTTGTCCATGACCAAATGGGTGTTGTTGAAACCCAGTCGGATCAAGCTGCCACATAGTAGGAAGCTAACACCTCGGTTCAAACTGAGGAAATCGGTCGGTATGACACTATTGTTCAGCCTACCGACATGTCTAGCCTTGATCAAACAAACGGTAATTTGGTAGACATTCACAAACCGAATCTCAAAAGGAACAAATTATCCTCCTGAGCTTATTATAGGTGACCCTTCAAAACCCATCCAAACTAGGCGATAAAAACTGGAGGAATACTTTAATTCCTCTTTCATATCCCAGATTGAGCCAAAAAGGGTGGATGAAGCATGGATCCGGATTAAATCTTAGCAATGCAAGAAAAGTTAAACCAGTTTGAGAGTAATAAAGTCTGGTATCTAGTCCTTAGACCGAAAGATCAATCGGTCATAGGAACAAGATGGATATTCAGAAATAAACTCAATAAAGACGGTTTGGTTACGAGGAACAAAACTAGATTAGTGGCACAAGGATACAAACAGGAAGAAGACATTGATTTTGAAGAATCATTTGCTCCTTTAGCTAGAATTGAAGCCATTAGAATTTTTCTAGCCTTTGTTGCTTTTAAAAATTTTAAAGTATTCCAAATGGATGTTAAAAGTTCATTTTTAAATGGTGACCTACGTGAAGAAGTATACGTTGAACAACCATCCGATTTTAAAAATGTTGACTTAACTAATCATGTATATCGTTTAAATAAGGCTCTTTAGGGTTTAAAACAAGCTCCTAGAGCTTGGTATGATACATTAACCGCATTTCTGATACATCATGACTTCACCATAGGTTCAGTGGATAAAACCCTATTTAAATTTGAGAAAAAAGGACACATCCTACTTGTTCAAATATATGTAGATGATATCATTTTCGGATCAACCGATTCTAAACTGTGTGATAAATTCTCAACCCTGATGACTAACAAATTTGAAATGAGTATGATGGGAGAATTAAGCTTCTTCCTAGGTCTTCAAGTTAGACAATTGGAAGGAGGAACCTTCATCAATCAGTCCAAATATACAAAGGAACTTCCAAAGAAATTTGGGATGGACACATGTTCCTCTGCCGCCACCCCAAGGAGCTCAACAATCAAGCTGGATAAAGATGATGAGGGTCAGGGAGTAGACCTGACAGCCTATCGTGGAATCATCGGTTCACTTTTGTACCTGACAGCAAGTAGACCAGATATATTTTTTGTGGTCGGAGTGTGTGGAAGATTCCAGGCTAATCCCAAGCAGTCCCACTATACAGCCTCTAAACGAATCTAGAAATATCTAAAGGGAACTCCTGAAGTCGGATTGTGGTATCCAAAGGACTCAAGTTTTAACTTAACAAACTATTCTGACGCAGACTATGCAGGATGTAAAGTTGATAGAAAAAGTACCAGCGGAACATACCAATTCTTAGGTGATCGGCTTGTTTCATGGCACAACAAGAAGCAAACGTCGGTTGCTACGTCAACCGCAGAAGCTGAATATCTGGCAGCCAGAAGTTGTTGTTCACAACTTCTATGGATTCAACAACAACTAAAGGACTTTGGTATTATCGCCGAAGAGTCTCCTATTTTCTGTGACAACACCAGTGCCATAACAATCACATACAATCCGGTTTTACATTATAGAACCAAGCACATTGACATAAGACATCACTTCATCCGGGAAAATTTCATGCAAAAGCACATCCGGTTGGAATATGTATCAACTGATCAACAAGTAGCCGATATCTTCACAAAGCCTGTGCAGAAAGCTAAGTTTTCTTATTTCAGAAACATCCTCGGTCTAACCGATATAAATCAAATCATTTCTTAAAATCCTTAATCACTAAAAGGAAAAATCGGTTTGGACAGATAAAACCGCAGTTCTTCCTAAAATTTCGGAAACCGAATTTACCATCGTATTTATTGAAGAACCACTTTGTCTATCAGTTACAGTAAACCGACCAGTTACTTAGTACCTACACTAATTAACTGTATCGGGACGGACTGAAAACCAACCGGTTTGAATATAATATACTCTGGAATATTTGGCTTCCCTACAAATATGGAACAATTGTCTATGTTTGGACGTATCTGTTCTGAAAAGATTCCTTTTCAAAACAAAGCAGTCATGCCTCAAAAGACGTGAAGATATAATATCTTTCATTGTCCAGGCTTATGACTCACACCCTTAGACTGTAAACACACCTAATTCATGCAAGATATTTTATCCTATGGTCAATAAACTAAATTACCTGCTACCCTCTGGATAATACTACTCATCTATATCACCCTCCAACTAATATATAAGTTAGATGAGTATCAAACAAATATTCACACCCTCAAACTCTCCTCTTACTAAGGCAAAAATGTCTCAGTTCCAGAACATCCTTCAAGTTGATTTTGACTCAGCACAAGGCACAAAAAACTACGAAATTTTCAAAATGATCAAGTCTTTGGAGAGTACCGGTCTTTGGTCCTTCCTGGATGACAAACATATCATATTCTCTGAAATAGTGACCGAGTTCTTTCACAATGCCAGAGTTTTTCGTGGCACTCCATTCTTTGACACTTTTATTCAGTCAAGGGTAAGAGAACGGTTTTCGATTTCACCGAGCGAGACTTTGCTCGGTGCTTCGATCTTTCCAAAGAAGATCTTACAGACCTGTCCGTTTCGGCTGAATAGAAAGCCGAAATATCTCTAGAATTTTCCCGATCCAACTCTCCAGTCGATTATCACGGTGCACGGTCATCGTTGAAGACCGAATATCAGCTCCTCAACGACATCATTGGTAAAGCCATCCTAGGAAAGGATGTCACCAATACATACTGTACCACGATCTTCAACATCATGACCGCCATAACAACCGATACTCTGGTAAACTGGTCTAGGTTGCTATTTGACATCCTAATCTGGATGATCAATACCCGACACACCAGTTTTATTCCTCAAATAAGTTCTCTACTCATCGAACTCGGGGTTCCAACGGTCCAGGCGAAGAGTTGAACCAATTCCAGGTTTTGACTAGGGACTCCGCGGACTCCTTCTATGAGCGGTTTGAGAAAGCATGGAAGAAAAAGCACAAAAACATCACCTCCTCCGGCCATTAAAGAATCACTCCTTCGGATAACCGGTCATTTTGCTTCACACACCGGTTATATTTCTATTTATTTTAATCGGTTATGGTTTCCTTTTGATCTACTGTACTTCATCTAATTTTAATGAAATTCTAGTACTTTTGAATTCTAACTGCATTGGAAACTACATAAACTTAGTTGGTTTCAAACTAGATTCTCAACCTCGGTCTCCGTAACCGGTCAAAATCACCACTTCCCAAGACGTTTTCAAAACAAAAATATTCCACAACATTAATGACAAAACAGAATCTAAATCTTAAATGCTCTTACGCTACCTCTCATCTCCAATCTATTTAAGAAATCTCCCCCCTCTCACTCTAATACATTCCAAGAAAAACATTCTACATCTCTAAGCAAATCTGAAAAATGTTTCATCCCATCCTCAGAAACTATTTGTGCTTTGATTTTGACTCAGTACTATCCGTGGATAACGTTGAAACAAGGGAAATACTCTTTGAATCTCTAGTTGACACTGGCCTCTGCAGTTTCCTAGAGGAATCCGAACATCTATTTCTTCCAGTGGTACTAGAGTTTTTCTCCAACGCCTTTATGCATAACGGTGCCATTGTCTCCACTGTAAAAATCAGTGTCATCGTTCTCCCGGAAAACCGATTCGTCGGGATGTTCAACCTCCCAACCGAGGGGTTTTCGGACTTTCCACCACGGGTGGGCGGTTCATTTGATGATTACGCTGAACTGTTCTCTGGCTCCGACACACCAGTTCAAAACCACGGCCTTAAAGCCAATCTTGCTCCCCACATTCAACTTTTACATGAGATCGTTAACCGGTCGATCATCTGTCAGTCCCCCAATCAAAACTACTCCAGAAAAGATTTTGACGTGATGACCTATATCATCAGTTCAACCCCCATCAACTGGGCATCGGTCATTTTTAACAACCTGAAGACTATGGTCGAAACGAAGAAACGGTTCGGCTATGCTCCTCATTTGAGCCGGGTCGTTCGGACCTTCGTTCCAAATCTTGGACCGGGTACACCGGTGAATCTCTCAAATGTCCTCATCGAGGAAGTGGTGGAAGACAAACTCTCTAGAATGATTTAGGTTCTAAGTAGGTTAATTTTTAATTTTAACCTTGTATTTGTATTTCCAACCGATCCTTATATCGGTTCTATCATCATTATATCTGTTTCTTCTCCAATCAAATATCAATTTAAATTATAAGGTTCAAATATCGGTTTAAATTCTTCACCAGTTAAATCGCTTACCTCTTCATTAGCTATTGGTTAAATGGTGTACCGCTTTAATTAATTCCTGCCAAAAGATCTCCCGCCCAAAAGTTGCCGCCCAAAAGTCTACCGCCAACTCGTTTTGGAGGGAAAACTTGGCGCATTTTCTTGATGTGACGGCTCGCGTCGGTTCACATTCCAGGCCGCTGCCTATAAATAACTTCATTTGTCTTCTTCTCACTCTCTTCCGCGAATCTACTTTCTCTCTCTAGCAATCATCTAATCTTCCAAGCTTTCAATCTTTCTATCTCCAATCTTTCTAATCGAAATGAGTCGTGATTATGCACTTTTTAACCACAATTTCCAAGTGGACTTCGAAGAAATTCGAACCAACGGTTCAAATGAGGCTAAACAAGTACTGGAACTCATATCTGCCTCAGGTCTGGAACATTTTCTAAATGGACCGTTCGTCATGTATCAAGACGCGGTAACGGAGTTCTTCCAGACAGCCATACTAAATGAGGAAACTATATCCACAATGGTCTGTGGAAAACCGTTTAAGGTTACAAAGGAATCGGTTGCTGAAGCTCTCCGCCTACCGATAGAAGGGAGTGACTTCACCATAGACACGAACAAAGATGAACTCCTTGCGGTTCGCTGTACTGTATCGGACACTAACCAACTGTTAGTAGTATCTGGTAAGAAAATAAACCTAAAACCGGAATACAGGCCACTTTGCGAAATTATCTCAAAGTCGGTCCAAGAAAGAGGAGGAAACTACGACAGCCTAACAAGTTCGAAGATTGATGATGATGGAGGATCCAAATCCAATGGCGGTCCTAATCCAGAAGAGGCCGAGAATGCCCCTCCTCCACCGGAATCCACGGTCAACAGAATTGAAACCGAAACGGGTAATCCGCTCACCGATCGTCCTGGGTCTCCATAAACCAATAACCCGCTGGTGCATGTATTGACCGAGGACCATGTCAAGGGATACATCGAGGAATTTTGTCAAGATGCCATCATCCCTTGGCAGACTAAAACGACAGAAAGGGCGAAGAAATCAAACCGGTTGATTAAGTCTACCGGTGAAATGCTCAACTCTGCGATCCAACGGATTACAACCGTTGAAGAGAACTACGGCCTAACCGACCAACTGATCAGCTCCAAGACACATAGAACTACAACTCTAGAGGACGGTCTTGCTCAAACCGACCAGCGACTCGGTTCAATAGATCAAAGGCTAACGACTCTTGAAGAGGGTCACAATCATACCGCCCAACAACTTATGTCAACGGATCAAAGGTTGGCATCTCTTGAAAAGGGTCTGCTTCAATCCGGTATCCAGGCCAGTTCGATACACCAAAGAATGACAGCGCTTGAAGAAAAGCATACCTAAACCGAAGCCGTGCTGCAAGCGGTCTCTAAACAGCTTGCGGAGATGATTGAGGCCAAGCTAGCTGTAGACACTCATTTTTCACACCTAATTTTATTGTTTATGCTTTTCATAAATCTGAGTCTATAAAATTTTCTCGAATTCATTCACGGACTCATTGCACGATTTATATTAAAGACGATTATTTTTAGAACAATTGAGTTTTTGAAAATAATTGATTTTGGTTTCTTAATAAAGTTAAGGTAGTAATTTGTCTATGTTACTACACTTAGAGAAGTTATTATACTTAAAATATTCAAGGTTTATTTAATTAATTACCTTGGGTATTTATAAAAAAATAAAATTAAAAAAAAATATTTTACAAAATATATATTAACGTTTTTATAAAATTCGTTAGTTACATTTTATTTTCTTTTAATTAGATTAGTTTGTTAGATTTGATTTTTTGAATAAGTTAGTTAGCATTTTATTTATTTAATTAGAATTGTTCTTTATAAATAAGAATAATTAAAAATAAAATTGTTTATTTGTGTTTTTAACAAAATCTTTTTTTTGTAGGATGAAGGGGTGTGTAAAGGGGATAACGTACAAAAATAAAAAGATAACGGTGTCTACACAATCATGAGAAGCATCCTAGGTCAAAGAAAGAAAAAAAGAGGTTGCTAAAATAAAGGAAGAAGTTGCCAAAGGGAGAATAATTCATCCGTGTGTTGAAGAAAAGCATGAAGGCTTGGTCATTTTTAATTAAAAATTAAAATGACCAAGTATTACATCATTTATTAAATAAAGCTTAAATCTCATTGGATGAAAGCTTGATATTTAGTGACATGAGAAGTGAATTGATCGATTATTTTAAACATTTGTAAATGTTTGAAATAGTTTTTCTTTCCAACGGTCAAGTGTGTTAAATGGGCCTTTGGGCCCTAAAGTTTCATAGTTTTGCCTATAAATATCCCTCTTAACACCCTAGCAAAGTTGCCTCCTCTCTCTCTTCAACTTGAACTAAACTCTTTTTCATTCTCTCATAGCCCCAAGCTGCCCAATTCCTTGCACAACCGAAATCAAGAGCAGCCATATTGTAAGCTTTTGATTTCCCCTTTTTTTTACAAGGTTTTTTTTGCCTATTTCATTAAATAAAAATCATTGCATTTTTTAATTTATTGTTTTCTTGGTCTCTTTAATTTCTTGAAATCATGTAAATATGTATGTTATGTAACACGGATACAAAAATAGAAAGTTCAAAATCAAAACAAAGATATAGACGAAATATGATTAAAAAATAAATACCCTTTACATCTTTGACTTTGTATTTTTGGTTTTCTATCTTTCCCACCCCCTTTGGCTGAAATTTTATATGCATGTTAATTAATATACTTTTGAAAACATATAAAAATTTCAGAAATTTCTGAACTGTTTTGACAAGTATATAAATTGAAAAACCGAAACTGACCCAAAACTTGTATGTTTTCATTTTTTTATTTTGTAATTTTTTATTCTTAGCTTTGCACATATCACGTTTAGGTGAATTTTTGTAGGAATGTTATTTGATGTAAATAGAATAACATATAAAAAAATTAGACAATTCTAAATAGTTTTGCTTGAAAAATAAAAATAATATAAAAAAAGTGATCAAAATATGCATGTTCTTAATTGTAAATATTGATCTTGAATATTTTGTGTGACATTTGGGTGAAATCTTATATTTATGTTATATGCTTATAAATTATTGTTTAATATTAGTTTTGGTCAAAAATATTATGGGTTTTTGTCTTGTCTCGGATTACTTGGTCGTGTTGTTTGAATTTTAAGGTCGTCCTACCCAAAAGAATGGCCAATGCTGCTGCCGATGCTTTTTCCAGCGATGCTTGCTGCATTCTTCAGGTTTTTTGTTGTTGTTTATTTTATATTTTATATAGTTTTTTGTTTTATTTTATTATTATTATTTTTTTCCTGCATTCTAGGTTTAGGTTTATTTTTGTTGACATGTTTTATTTTTTTTTTAATTATAGTTTGTGATTTATGTGATCCTAGGATAGTATATAATTAATTTATTTCTAAAATACAAAGCGTAAAAATGTTTTAAAGAAAGGCCAAAATTAATTAGTAGAGACCTTAGGGGCGTTGTGGGACATAGCGTCTAAAAAACCCTTTCCCACACGTAACCAAACGCCGAATTCACATCTCTTAAATTTCTAATTTTTAAAATTAGGTGGCGACTCTCTAGTCGTGAGGTTAATTAATATTGAAAAAAAAGTTAAAAAAGGCCTATGACATACTTCCCATTAAAAATCTCCCAATCTCTCCCAGATTCGACGGGAATGTAAGATATGGAGTTGTCTACAAAGCCTTATTTTTAAAACTTTAATTTTTCAAACATTAAAATTAATTCCCCTCACGTTTTCAAAAATAGATAAATTTTTTTAGGAGTGTCCCAGAATTTTCAAACTAGTCGATCAAAAAAATAGTTTTTTTTAAAAAAATCGATCACAGTTTTCCGGCGACTCTACTGGGGACATTCGACGTTTGACTTGAAAGTAATTTTGGCCAAGTATTTAAACATTCTTACGCTTTAATTCATACTCCATGTTCACATTAATTGATTATTTGCATGAGACTTGGAGCTCTAACGTGGAGGTGTGTGGGTATACATCATTGGATGAAGCTCACACATCTATATTTTCTGTGCTAAGGGTAGTCAATGTGAATGACACCCTCAACCCTATGCCTTGAAGGCTTTTGTGTGATTTGAGAGTTGAGAAAAACAATAGGAAAAAACCCGGATTAACCCTCTCTTCTTTTCAAATATCCCCTACTATTGAAAATGAGGGATTTTGAAATAGAGGTGAGGGGGATGTCCAATTGAGAGCTCCCCTTACATCGAGAGATCCCTTTTGGGATAGTATCCTTGTCGGTGGAACAACTCTCTCTTAAGACATTTACAACTTTAGAACAAAAATCCAAAAAGCCAATTCTGCCAAGCCGTTGTCTCGTCTCGTCCTGTAGAGCAACAAAGCCACGTCACGAAGCCCTGTACTTGACTACTATATATGATAAATACATGTATGCATATAGATATTTCTAGGCGCTCAGTTTATCCATTCAAAGTTTTAAAATGTCATGAAACATGTGAACAATTTTGAAATTTTGAGGCTAAACCTAATAGTTTTAAAGGAGTAAAATCGAGGAAACCTAGAAAAGATAAAAGAAGAATCTAATGTAACTTGTTTTCTTTCTTTGTGTCTTTACTACTCAGATTCTAAGCGCAAGATCTAATCAAGAAATACGCGTGAGACACAAAGACGATCAAGAGAAACGCATGATGCGCAAAGACGATCAAGAAAGACGAAAAGACTTGAAGATTAGAAGACTTAGACTAATTTCTTTATGCTTCAAATGTAAATCTCCTTATGAAGATACATGAGCGACATTGTAACGAAAGGATGAGGGGTGCTTGCTTTCTTTTCTTGATTTATTTTATGACTTGAGTTTGTGATTTTATCCTTAACACTTAGGATTTTAATAAAATAACTCATTCTATTTTACTCATCCTTTACTACATGTTATATATTGTGAATGGGTAAATTGAGCGTCTATTGCGTGTTAGGGATCATGCGCATACAAGCGACGCATTGCTTGTTTTACTTGATAAAAGGGTTCGAACTGACTTTGTTCTCTTGAACACAACATACTCATATTCACCATAATTTACAATGAATAACCCACCAAGAAGGTTCAATGAGTAAGTTCATCTAAAGCTAGACGATCTTCGTGATACATTGATACAATTGGGGCAACAACTTGAAGACCTCACAACAGAAGTCAAAACATATGCGACAATCGAACCCCTTAATCCAAAAATCTTGCGAGAAGAAAAAGAAAGGGTAAGCAAGGCATTCACGGACGGTTGGAAAGCTGCAGAAAGGTCTATTCAAAACAAGAGCCATGCAAACACGTCAAACTCGAGGACAAAATACTCATCAAAAGAACCCATTTCGCCTAAACAAAGTCAACAATCATCACAAGCAAGGAGTGCCACTACTGCTCCACCTTGTAGAAAATTTGACGACTTGGGGATGTCATTGTCGAAGGCCTTAAGGAACTTGTTGCAGAAGAACTTGATTCAAACGTTAACATCGGAACCTGGGAGAGAAGTAATGGACAAGTTCACAAATGAGTGGTGCGGATATCACTAGACTATAGGGCATTCTACTAATTGTTGTTTCCCTCTCAAACAAAAGTTTCAAGATCTGATCGACGCTAAGATCATCTCAGTACCTAAGGTTAAAACCAATTGATGAAGTCACAGACAACGAGGAGGAAGATCCGTACTTGACGAAACATGCATTTGCTAAAAACAAATCGAGCTTAAAATCTATCATTTCTGAATTTCATTCACATGCAGAACATTATCTTGATAATTCTAAGTCTCTAGACACCTTGAAAAATGTTTTTAAAAATGAAGAAGAAACTTTTGATTATATTTCTTCCGATGAAACGTTTAAATCAGAAATGACCTATAAGATGAGACAATATCTAGATAAACAAAAGGAGAATTTTTCCACTACAGAAGAAACAATTGAAATAAATCTTAATACAGAAGAAGATCCTCAGATTGATTTAATCGGAAAAAGTTTAAATGATTTAGAACGAGAAAATCTGACTAAACTTTTAAAAGCAAACAAAGATGTTTTTGCATGGTCCTATAAAGATATGCCAGACATTGATCCAGAAATCATCCAACACCGCATATCACTTTATGAAGACGCAAAACCGGTGAAGCAGAAGCTCTGAAGAATAAAAGCAGACATCGTGGACAAGATCAAAGAGGAAGTTCAGAAATAGCTCGACGCAGGATTCCTCGAAGTGGTAGATTACCCAGAATGGATCGCCAATGTAGTCCCAGTCGCAAAGAAAGATGGAAAGATCCGAGTGTGTGTAGACTATCGGGATCTCAACAAAGCAAGCCCTAAAGACAACTTTCCACTACCACACATCGACATGCTAGTGGATCATGCAGCATGCCTTCAACTCCTATCATTCATGGACGGATTCTCAGGCTACAACAAAGTACTGATGGCTCATAAAGACAAGGAAAAGACAACGTTCATCATGGAAGTCGGAACATTTTGTTATCGAGTCATGCCTTTCGGGCTGAAGAACGCAGGAGCAACGTATCAACGAGCTGCCACGATGATTCTTCACGATATGATCCATAAGGAGGTAGAAGTCTATGTCGATGATATGATTGTCAAATCAAAAGATCTAGAAGGGCACATCCAAAATCTTGACAAATTCTTACAACGCATCAGGAAGTTCCAACTTAGGCTCAACCCAAAGAAGTGCACATTTGGAGTGACAGCAGGAAATATGTTAGGCTTCTTAATCACGCAAAGAGGAATTGAAGTTGATCCGAGCAAGGTAGAAGCTTTTACGGCAATGCCACCTCCACGAAGCGAGAAAGAAGTGCGAGGCTTTCTAGGAAAGATCCAGTATATAAGTCGATTCATAAACAAGTTGACTATGACATGTGATCCTTTGTTTAAACTTTTAAGGAAAAATGAAAGATTCGTCTGGGATGACGCTTGTCAGAACGCATTCGAGATGATAAAGGGATACCTCAAGGATCCTCCTATTCTGTTGCTTCCAAGACCAGGCGTACCGTTAATCCTATACTTAACAGTCACAGAAAATGCAATGGGTAGTCTACTAGTCCAAAAAATCGAGGAAAAGATGGAAGTCTCAATCTACTACATAAGCAAGCGCATGACAGACTATGAACTTAATTACTCGCTAGTAGAAAAGGTGGGTTGGGCCCTAGCTTGGGTCACTAAGAGGCTAAGGCATTACATGCAAACCCACACAGTCAAGTTAGTATCAAGACTCGATCCAATTCGTCATTTATTCCAGAAAACGCTTTTGTCTCCGAGATTAGCTAAGTGGATGATGATGATATCAGAGTACGACATCATGTACACAATTCAGAAATCTATCAAGGGGAGCGTTGTAGCAGATTTTCTCGCAGACCAACCAATCGAAGTTGAAGACGAAGAGGAGTTAGCATTCCTAGACAACGAAGTGATGACTATTAACCCTATAATCTGTAAGCTATTATTCGATGGAGCTTTAGGAAAACAAGGTTACGGCATCGGAATACTACTCATCCATCCTATGGGAACATACAACCCAATCTCAGTCAAGCTCGAATATCAAGTAACGAACAATGAGGCAGAGTATGAAGCGTGCATTTCTGGCTTAAAGATTGCTCATGAAAAAGGAGCGAGACATCTAGAAGTAGTAGGAGACTCAAACTTAGTCATTTCACAAGCTAATGGTGAATGGCAAGTCAAAAGAGAGAACCTCAAACCCTATCATCAACACTTATCGACTCTAATGGAAAAGTTTGAACATGTAACATTCACACATGCTCTGAGAAGTCATAATCAATTTGCAGACGCTTTGGCCACGTTAGCAGCCATGACACAAATCCCGGAAGGAATCAAAATCAAGTCTTTGAAGATTGGTCAAAAACAGAAACGAGACTTCGAGAAGAGGACGATTTCCAACTCCGAAGTAGCGCCCAAACCTTGGTTCGAACATCTACAGAAGTACGTTGAACATGGAGAGTATCCTTCACACTTCCAAAAGAAAGAGAGGAGAGCTCTACGCCAATACGCAACCAACTATGTGCTACACGCAGGAAAGCTATATCGACGCTCCATTGACGGTCAGAACATGTTATGCATCGACCAGCCTCAAGCATCACAGATCATGGAGGGAGTACATGCAGGAACAAATGGCCCACACATGAACGGATCAACACTCGATAAGAAGATCCTTCGCTTTGTCTATTACTGGCAGAACATGGAATAAGAATGTGTAGAATATGTTAAGAAGTGTCATCAATGTCAAGTTTACGCGAACTTGAAGCACACCCCAACATCTCTACTTTACAACATGACTTCACCACGTCCATTCTCGACATGGTGAATAGATATCATCAGGAAAATTTATCCTCACGCTTCAAACGGACACGAATTCATCCTTATAGCTATCAATTATTTCACAAAGTGGGTCAAAGCTCAATCATACAAGGTTCTCAAGTCGTCACATCTTGCCGAGTTCATACGAAACAACATCACAGCACGTTATGGAGTTCCTCATGCCTTGATCTCACACAATGGTAGACACTTCCGGGGAGAAGTACTCAAAGTACTATATGAATACAGGATTGAACACCACAAATCATCACCTTATTGTCCTCAAACGAACGGCGCAGTAGAGGCAGCGAACAAGAAAATCATCATTATCATCAAGAAGTTGACTCAGACGTACAAGGATTGGCACGAGAAGCTTCCATACGCCTTATGGGGATATAGAACAACCATTCGAACGCCAACGGGAGAAATTCTGATAGAAAAATTAAGTAGATTAATTTTAAACCGGTTAGAAAATAATTGTTATAACTTATGAAAAATATATGTTAAACCGCTAAGTTATATCAAATATATTAACTGGTTTAAATATAACAAGAAGCTGTTGTAGCGTAGTGGTAAATGCCTCTGCCTGTCACACGGGTGACCAGGGATCAAATCCTACTGGCTACAAATAATATTTAAAGTTTTGCTGTTTCAGGGAAATTGAGCAAAATCCATTCGGTTGGAAATATATATACCGTTCCGGTTGTTTGACTTCGGTTTGAAGTGAAAGCAACCGCAACCGGTTTGTCCAAGAAGTTCAGTCAACCGGTTGGTCAACCGGAGTTCAATCAAGGAGTCCGGAACCGGTCAGTAAAGTTCAGTCAACCGGTTGGTCAACCGGAGTTCAGTCAAGGAGTCCGGAACCGGTCAGTAAAGTTCAGTCAAACCGGATTGGTCAACCGACACTTAATGCAACCGCCCAGTCATAAATGCTCCGGTTGATTAAGTGCAACCGCCCAGTCATAAATGCTCCGGTTGATTAACTGCAGCCGCTCAGTCATCAGTCATAAATGTTCCGGTTGATTAACTGCAGCCGCTCAGTCATAAATGTTCGCCGCTCAGTCATCAGTCATAAATGTTCCGGTTGATTAACTGCAGCCGCTCAGTCATAAATGTTCCGGTTGATTAAGTGCAACCGCCCAGTCATAAATGCTCCGGTTGATTAACTGCAACCGCTCGGTCATAAATGTTCTTAGTCATAAATGTTCCGGTTGATTAAATGCTGTCAAACTCCGGTTATTAAATGAGTAATCCAAATCCAGAAGCAATCTCCAGCGCAATCTCCAGGCAGCAGGTAGCTGTCAGGCATGCTTGTTCAAATCCAGAAGCAATCTTCAGGCAGCAGGTAGCTGTCAGGCATGCTTGTCCAAATCCAGAAGCAATCTCCATGCAGCGGGTAGCTGTCAGGCGGCCGGCTAAGAGCTGCCATGTGTCCAAAATGCAAACCGGCTAAGTGCATGTCTGCCATGTGTCCAACATGCAAACCGGCTAAAGCGCATGTCTGCCATGTGTCCGAATTGATCTGTCGAAGAGGGAAGGCGTGCAAGCCTCTTGATCATTACCAGGAGAGAGAAAATATGACCGTTGTGTCCTCTCAGCTATAAAAGGAAGACGAGACGTCTTCATTTAATGTAGCAGTGATCAAGCGAAAAATATCAATCACATCTTTTTAAGAAAATCATTAAGTTAGAGAGATAAAGTCATATATTCCAAAAACCGGTTTGCCTAAAACCGGAAGCTTTTGTGTGTTATTGTGTTGAGTTGTTGTATTACATCAAAGTGTGAGTTTAGTGTAACCGGCGAGTAGCGAAGTTGGGCTCGACCGAAAGTGTAATTGTAACTCTAAAGAGTTAGTGGAGATCCTTCTCATAACCTGAGAAGAAGGGGTGACGTAGGAGGGTTTGCTCCGAACATCCATAAACAAATTTCTTGTCTCGTGTTCTTTCCCTTGCTTTCATTTCTCGTTTACTTTACCTAACCTCAAACTAATCATACGCCTTAAACCGGTCACTCATATCCTTAAACCGACTCCTCATAAACTTCATCCGAATCGTATTCGTTGCTTCAGATTGAAACGGACATTTCCGCACTTGAACTCGGTTCAAGAGTCTGTGACAATCTGTGTAGTGTTAAGAGCGGTTTTAGTCTCTAACCGGACTATCACCAAAAAGTGTGTGTGTTGTAAGCGGTCACCCTTAACCGAAACCGGAAAACACCCCCGGTCCTCCAAGGGCGTCCCCGATCCTAACAAGTGGTATCAGAGCGAGGATCTTAACACTCAAGCAACCGAATACCATCATGTCTTTCATCAACGAGCCCCCCATGTTCTGCATCGAAGAATATGTTGATTGGAAGATACGGATGGAAGTGCATTTGGCCTCACAAGACGATGACATGTGGTATGTTATTACCGATGGTCCGATAAAGATTGATAAGCCAAGATACAAATGGACGACGGAAGATAAGAAGATGAATAACTTGGATAATGTTGCCAAAAATATTTTGTTCAAGTCGTTGGACAAAAACATGTTTAGTAAAATCAAGTTTTGCTCCTCTGCTAAAGAAATTTGGGAGAAGTTGATCCAATTGTGCGAGGGCAGCGACCAAATAAAGGAGAACCGGAAAGATCATAAGGCTCTGATAGCTTACGAAATCAATAGCAAATGGGCCGATAGCGATTCAGACGACTCATCATCCAGCGACGGCGATGATAAAGTTGATGCATGCTTCGCGGCTGAGAAAGAATCTGAGGTATTTGATTTCTCTTCTGAAGAATTTACTAAAGAAGACTTAGTTATTGCACTCAACGACATGGTCGATGAGTTCAAAAAATTGTCTGTTTTAATACCGACCCAAACAAAATATGAAACCGGAAAGTCAAGTGGTAACGTTGGTGAGCCAAGCGGAACCGAGACTTACGAACCGGTTGGACTATCCTTAGAGAATGAGAAGCTCAAGGAGACAGTCCAATCGTTAACCGAAGAAAATGAGAGAATTAAATATGTCACGGCTTCTTGGAAGAGATCTAGTGAAGCGGTAAGCCAGATGTCTAATTACCAAAGACATCCCAAATGTAAATTTGGTATTGGTTATAACAAATCCGCCACTCACAAGCATTCCAACGGGATGAAACTCACAAAAGACAATCTTCCTTTCATAAGATTTGTCAAGAGTTCATCAGCCGACAATGAGGAAGAATGTGATCTAAAACCGGAAAAAGAAATAAAATATGTAAGCCCAACTGACTCGGAAAAATGGCTTCATCCTGAGAGAAGGAAAGCCAACCGGCCAGCAGGTAAACAAACCGATACACACCCACAAAATAAGGCACTCTTAGGACAACAGAGAGATGTCAAGTCAAGTACCGGAAAAGTAATTAGAACCATAACCGGGAAAGTTATCCGACTTATTAAAGTCTGGATTCCCAAGGGACTAATAAGACACGGACCCAAAGAAAAATGGGGACCAGATTCTTTATTGTCTATAAATGCAGGTAAATCAAGACAGAAGCTTGGAAGAGACATCATGGCATCCGGACAGCCGGCTGCTGACGAACACATCATCTGAAGGGAACAAGCATGAAGTGGCTAACATCCTCACAAAGCCACTTCTCGAGTCTAAGTTTTCTTCCCTTAGAAATATTTTAGAATTGTTAGATTACAAAATTTGAAGAAAATTTGTTAAAAAAAAATAAATAAAATAAAATAAAAAATTCTTAAACAAAACCGTTTTTCCAAAAACCGGCCAAACAAATGTAAGCTCTTTAAAACCGGCCAAACAAGTGTAAGTTCTTCAAAAACCGGCCAAACAAGTGTAAGTTCTTTAAAACCAGCCAAACAAATATAAGATTTTTTTAAAAAAAAAAAAAACCGGCCACACATTACAAGTTTTGAATATTTATTCTAAATAATCAAAAAGGGAGAAATTGATAGAAAAATTAAGTAAGTTAATTTTCTCAAAACCGGCCACACATTACAAGTTTTGAATATTTATTCTAAATAATCAAAAAGGGAGAAATTGATAGAAAAATTAAGTAGATTAATTTTAAACCGGTTAGAAAATAATTGTTATAACTTATGAAAAATATATGTTAAACCGCTAAGTTATATCAAATATATTAACTGGTTTAAATATAACAAGAAGCTGTTGTAGCGTAGTGGTAAATGCCTCTGCCTGTCACACGGGTGACCAGGGATCAAATCCCACTGGCTACAAATAATATTTAAAGTTTTGCTGTTTCAGGGAAATTGAGCAAAATCCATTCGGTTGGAAATATATATACCGTTCCGGTTGTTTGACTTCGGTTTGAAGTAAAAGCAACCGCAACCGGTTTGTCCAAGAAGTTCAGTCAACCGGTTGGTCAACCGGAGTTCAATCAAGGAGTCCGGAACCGGTCAGTAAAGTTCAGTCAACCGGTTGGTCAACCGGAGTTCAGTCAAGGAGTCCGGAACCGGTCAGTAAAGTTCAGTCAAACCGGATTGGTCAACCGACACTTAATGCAACCGCCCAGTCATAAATGCTCCGGTTGATTAAGTGCAACCGCCCAGTCATAAATGCTCCGGTTGATTAACTGCAGCCGCTCAGTCATCAGTCATAAATGTTCCGGTTGATTAACTGCAGCCGCTCAGTCATAAATGTTCCGGTTGATTAAGTGCAACCGCCCAGTCATAAATGCTCCGGTTGATTAACTGCAACCGCTCGGTCATAAATGTTCTTAGTCATAAATGTTCCGGTTGATTAAATGCTGTCAAACTCCGGTTATTAAATGAGTAATCCAAATCCAGAAGCAATCTCCAGCGCAATCTCCAGGCAGCAGGTAGCTGTCAGGCATGCTTGTTCAAATCCAGAAGCAATCTCCAGGCAGCAGGTAGCTGTCAGGCATGCTTGTCCAAATCCAGAAGCAATCTCCAGGCAGCAGGTAGCTGTCAGGCGGCCGGCTAAGAGCTGCCATGTGTCCAAAATGCAAACCGGCTAAGTGCATGTCTGCCATGTGTCCAACATGCAAACCGGCTAAAGCGCATGTCTGCCATGTGTCCGAATTGATCTGTCCAAGAGGGAAGGCGTGCAAGCCTCTTGATCATTACCAGGAGAGAGAAAATATGACCGTTGTGTCCTCTCAGCTATAAAAGGAAGACGAGACGTCTTCATTTAATGTAGCAGTGATCAAGCGAAAAATATCAATCACATCTTTTTAAGAAAATCATTAAGTTAGAGAGATAAAGTCATATATTCCAAAAACCGGTTTGCCTAAAACCGGAAGCTTTTGTGTGTTATTGTGTTGAGTTGTTGTATTACATCAAAGTGTGAGTTTAGTGTAACCGGCGAGTAGCGAAGTTGGGCTCGACCGAAAGTGTAATTGTAACTCTAAAGAGTTAGTGGAGATCCTTCTCATAACCTGAGAAGAAGGGGTGACGTAGGAGGGTTTGCTCCGAACATCCATAAACAAATTTCTTGTCTCGTGTTCTTTCCCTTGCTTTCATTTCTCGTTTACTTTACCTAACCTCAAACTAATCATACGCCTTAAACCGGTCACTCATATCCTTAAACCGACTCCTCATAAACTTCATCCGAATCGTATTCGTTGCTTCAGATTGAAACGGACATTTCCGCACTTGAACTCGGTTCAAGAGTCTATGACAATCTGTGTAGTGTTAAGAGCGGTTTTAGTCTCTAACCGGACTATCACCAAAAAGTGTGTGTGTGTTGTAAGCGGCCACCCTTACCGAAACCGGAAACACACCCCGGTCCTCCAAGGGCGTCCCCGATCCTAACAAATTCCATTTGCATTGGTCTACGAAATGGATATAGTGCAACCTATCCAAATCGAAGTTCCTAATTTAAGAGTTTTACTCAAGACACAAGTAGTGGAGGAAGATTAGTGTAAGTCACGGTACAATCAGCTAGCCCTTATGGAAGACAAGAGGTTAGACGCATTATGTCACACGCAAGCATATCATAGAAGAATGACTAGAGCTTTCAACAAGAAGGTGAAACCTAGGAACATTCAAGAAGGCGATTTAGTTCTAAAGGAGAACTTATGGATACTAGACCCTAGAGGGAAATTCCAAACACCATGGGAAGGACCCTACCTCGTCAAGAAGGCGACACCACGAGATTGACCACCTTGGACGGAGAAGAACTCTCAGCACCCTTCAATGTCGACATGCTCAAAAGATACTTCGTCTAAAGTATGCGTGTCGAATCCCATACAATTAAAGTTCATTAACTCATAAGTTGTGAACTACGTCAGACCTGATCTCTCTCGAGAGTACGTAGGCAACCCATCTAGGGTGCGGTCACCACTATCAATTATCGAAAGAAGTTGATAGACATTTCATTTCACATAACATGCATTTATTGCTCTTTACATACATCAAAGTTCATAAACTCATAAGTTATAAACTACGTGAGACCTGATCTCTCTCGAGAGTACGTAGGCAACTCATCTAGGGTGCGGTCACCACTATCAATTATCGAAAGAAGTTGATAGACATTTCATTTTACATCACGTCGCATACATTCATTGCATATACATTAAAAAGGGAGTTAATCGCACTCTGAGTTGACTCCTAAACCAAAAACTCTTAGTCAATACTAGGGGCATTTTTATTAAAATAAAAATGACTATAAGATCCTCACAAAGTCCCACTTAAGAAAATATAACGCTCAAAGCTAAAGTATTTTTCTCTTCGACTTAGGATCTCAACGTTTTCACAAGAATTCAAACAAACATTTTCACAAGCATGTGCATGGAACTACGTTGGACTTGAATTCCCCTAGCTATGGGATACGTAGGCAGCTTGTATGAGCCCGGTCCTAAACATTTTCAAAAACCAAACCCCTACATCAATACTAGGGGCATTTTTTTAAAAATGAGCAGGAGATTCTCATAGTCCCACTTGAGAAAATATAACGCCCAAAGCTAAAGTATTTTTCTCTTCGACTTATGATCTCAAAAGATTTTCAAAACATTCACATATACACAAACATTTTTCACAAGCATGTGCATGGAACTACGTTGGACCTGAATTCCCCTAGCTATGGGATACGTAGACAGCTTGTATGAGCCCAGTCCTAAACATTTTCAAAAATCAAACCCTATATCGACACTAGGGGCATTTTATGAAAATGAAATGATTGAAAGATCCTCACAGAGTTAGCTTAAATGAGTAAATATAACGCCTAACACATGACTAAACACTTTATTCTCTAGCAGCATGGGATCTTAAAAGATTTTCAGCTTAAGTCAATTGCCACTCCAACAGATACTTAAGAAAATTATCCCAACTTAAGTCAATTGACACTCCAGCAGAAACTTAAGAAAATTGCTCAACGAAATGCGGAATCACGATCTATCCGTGATACAATTTCGGAACTACGTTCGGACCAGATTTATCCTTTTATGAGAATACGTAGGCAACTTTTCACAAGTACGGTCCCAAATCCCCAGCAAGCCAAATCTTGAGCTAGGACAAAATACATCCCCAAAGAGTTCAAGCTAATGAGAAATTGGGATCACAAATCTATCCAAAACAATCAAACCCCTTGTGTCGAAACTAGGGGCATTTGTGGAAGATAAAAACAAGATAGACGCCTAAAATTTTCTAGTGCCAAGAAAACTAATGAGCGATTGCAAGAAATAAGTATGGATGCGGGAAAATACGTTTCTCCCCAATGGATGTCTCTTGACGAACTAATGTAACTAGTGGAATCTGAGTAAAGCGCTTCACAAACAGATCTATCTCGAGCCTAGAAAAAAGCTTAAACTACTAATATTTAAGAGGGAGCTCATAAAAAGTTGAATGCCCAAACTTGGAACCATGTCATCAACAAAGGCGATGTCTCGTCTCAATTGGAGGTCAAGTGCCAAAGATCTAAGACCTCAAGAAAAATAAAACCAACTAAACAAAGACTGTGTTGGTTAAGATATTAAATACACTATTGTTGTTCATTTAGATTCTATCTAATTGCTAAGCAAGAACAAAGTGTTTGAATCTATCAGATACACCCCGGTCATAAAGAAAAGAGGCCGAATAAAATAGAACAATACTCGTAGAGGTTGAGATATTGAAATCACCATTTGTTGTTCATCTAGACTCTTGTCTAAATTGCCAATGCAAGAACAAGAATGTACCGATTCTATTAAATATACCCTAAGTATAAAAGAGCCCAAGGCCATAGAATCTTAAGCACACTGACCTCCGAATTTGAGAAACGAGACTCAACCTCATGACGCATGGTTGAAAGATTAAGCATTCGAGCGAACAAATCCCTTGAAAAACTCAGGGCAAAACGTCTCGGCGAAAGACAAATCCCCAAAAGTGACAGCATGAATCTCGAAGAACATCGGTTACATGTGGTTTCCTCTCGACACACTCTAAGGAAGAAAGTATGGAACTGATTCTTGAAAGTATTTCAATACCATTGAAGAAGACGCTAGTGCTTTGAAAATTAAGGAAGTCTAACTTCGAATTTAAATCACTAAACAGAGTTCTGATTAAAAAGTGTTTCGCTAAACTGACCAGCGATACCTTAAATCTATATGACCACTAAGCAGAATCGTGATTAAATAGTATTTTGCTAAATTAATCAGCGACATTTAAATCTATAATAATCACTAAGCAGAATTGTGATTAAATAGTATTTCACTAAACTGACCAGCGATACTTAAATCTATAGAATCACTAAGCAGAATTGTGATTAAATAGTATTTCGCTAAACTGACCAGCGATACTCAAATATATATAATCACTAATCAGAATTGTGATTAAATAGTATTTCGCTAAACAGACCAGCGATACTTAAATCTAAATTTATCACTAAGCAGAATTGTGATTAAATAGTATTTCGCTAAACTGACCAAAGATACTTAAATCTATAATAATCGCTAATCAGAATTGTGATTAAAAAGTATTTCACTAAACTGACCAGCGATACTTAAATCTAAATTTATCACTAACTAGAATTGTGATTAAAAAGTATTTCGCTAAACTGACCAGCGATACTTAAATATATATGATCACTAAGCAGAATCGTGATTAAATAGTATTTCGCAAAAATTAATCAACGATAATTAAATCTATAATAATCACTAATCAGAATTGTGATTAAATAGTATTTCGCTAAACTGACCAGCGATACTTAAATCTATAATAATCACTAAGTAGAGTTGTGATTATATAGTACTTCGCTAAACTGACCAGCGATACTTAAACCTATAATAATCACTAAGCAGAGTTGTGATTAGAATAATTATTAAGATTTTTTTTCGCTCTATGAGAAAAGCGAGACAAACATAATCACTAAACAGAGTTGTGATTAAAATGACTATTAAATTGCTCAATGAAAAGAGTAATAAACAATAAACACAATTAGCAAACTGAGTCAAGATGTGTACTCATGTACAATCCAAAGACTAGGCGAAGTGTGTAGAAATATGGTCGAAACCACCAGGCTCGATCTACACGATCGATAAACCAGGAGCGATGCATATTCTAAACAAAGGTGAATCGTCAACGAGTGGATGATAAATCGACTTTGAAGAATGAAGGGTAAATTACACGGGTCTCCCGAGAGACTCGTCAGGTTTGTTCTTTTTTCATTCAAGAAAGCCAAAAATAAACTATAAATTGGGTATTTTCAAAACGCAGTGCCTATTTTCAAGCTTGGACATGCATTTTTCTAAACCGAGTGTTTTCTACAAATTTTGTCCAAGAGGGGCATTCTGTAGACATTCATTTTTCACACCTAATTTTATAGTTTATGTTTTTCATAAATATGAGTCTATAAAATTTTCTCGAATTAATTCACGGACTGATTGCACGATTTATATTAAAGACGATTATTTTTAGAACAATTGAGTTTTTGAAAATAATTAATTTTGGATTCTTAATAAAGTTAAGGTAGTAATTTGTCTATGTTACAACACTTAGAGAAGTTATTATACTTAGAATATTCAGGTTTATTTAATTAATTACCTTGGGTATTTATAAAAAAATAAAAATTAAAAAAAATATTTTACAAAATATATATTAACGTTTTTATAAAATTTCGTTAGTTATATTCTGTTTTCTTTTAATTAGATTAGTTTGTTAGATTTGATTTCTTGAATAAGTTAGTTAGCATTTTATTTATTTAATTAGAATTGTTCCTTATAAATAGGAATAATTAAAAATAAAGTTGTTTATTTGTATTTTTAACAAAATCTTTTTTTTGTAGGATGAAGGGGTGTGTAAAGGGGATAACGTGTAAAAATAAAAAGATAACGGTGTCTACACAATCATGAGAAGCATCCTAGGTCAAAGAAAGAAAAAAGAGGTTGCTAAAATAAAGGAAGAAGTTTCCAAATGAAGAATAATTCAGCCGTGTGTTGAAGAAAAGCATGAAGACTTGGTCATTTTTAATTAAAAATTAAAATGACCAAGTATTACATCATTTATTAAATAAAAAGCTTAAATCTCATTGGATGAAAGCTTGATATTTAGTGACATGTCAAGTGAATTGATCGATTATTTTAAACATTTGTAAATGTTTGAAATAGTTTTCTTTCCAACGGTCAAGTGTGTTAAATGGGCATTTGGGCCCTAGGGTTTCATAGTTTTGCCTATAAATATTCTTCTTAACACCCTAGCAAAGTTGCTTCCTCTCTCTCTTCAACTTGAACTAAACTCTTTTTCATTCTCTCATAGCCCTAGGCTGCCCAATTCCTTGCACAACCGAAATCAAGAGCAATCATATTGTAAGCTTTTGATTTCCTCTTTTTTTTTACAATGTTTTTGCCTATTTCATTAAATAAAAATAATTGCATATTTTAATTTATTGTTTTCTTGGTCTCTTTAATTTCGTGCAATCATGTAAATATGTATGTTATGTAATACAGATACAAAAATAGAATGTTCAAAATCAAAACAAAGATATACACGAAATATGATTAAAAAATAAGTACCCTTTACATCTTTGACTTTGTATTTTTGGTTTTCTATCTTTTCCACCTCCCCTTTGGCTGAAATTTTATATGCATATTAATTAATATACTTTTGAAAACATAAAAAAATTTCCGAAATTTCTGAACTGTTTTGACAAGTATATAAATTGAAAAACCGAAACTGACCCAAAACTTGTATGTTTTATTTTTTTTTAATTTATAATTTTTTATTCTTAGCTTTGCACATATCACGTTTAGGTGAATTTTTGTAGGAATGTTATTTGATGTAAATAGAATAACATATAAAAAATTAGACAATTCTAAACTCTTCTACTTCATAACAAATAATTGTGTATCTAGCAATATCTCTATACTCAAGCTCAAGATTTAGCAAAACATTTTTCACCCATCTTAACTTGAACTTGGCACACTCAACCAACTTGAACCGCATACTTTTCCTTGAAAAATT
The DNA here is from genome assembly GCF_907164915.1 of Impatiens glandulifera. Classification (NCBI taxonomy): domain Eukaryota; kingdom Viridiplantae; phylum Streptophyta; class Magnoliopsida; order Ericales; family Balsaminaceae; genus Impatiens; species Impatiens glandulifera. Next base: position 28,880,240 of record NC_061866.1, read on the forward strand.
AACTTGAAATCTACTAGTGTTTGAATGATATCAAAAAACTAGCAATTCCAGAATATTCTTTTAAGACTCACTAACGGTCTTTATTTGTTTTCATCATGCTTCATAATTTTTGAAAGAAATTACGAATGTCCTTACATTTGATTTGATCGAACCTCTCATCTTGCCCATTTTTCATGACTAAGAATCACATTCCATGTCTCATTTATCTTCACTAGTAGAAAAAGTATTTTTAACGACCAACATTCACCACGACGATCATTCACCGTGGTTAATAAAAATTATTAGTTTCGGCGATATATACGCGATGGTTAATAATTGTTATTAGTGTCAGCTATGTAACACCCACACTAATAATTTTTATTAACTACGTCTTTAATTGTATTCACCGTGGCTAATATTTTGTTTTCCCGTCACATTCCCGACATTATTATTAGTCACGGTTTTATGATGAACGCTATGGATAAAAGTCATTTCTCCCCTCTTTTTAGAGAAAAATAATAACCACGACGATAGCATAAAGTCGTGATTAATATTACTATATTATTAACCACGGTTTTATGATAACGCTGTGGTTATTAATCCTCCACTAAAATTTCCAGATTATTGATTATTAATTACCAAATTATTGATTATTAAGGACAGTGTTATCATAAAGCCCTAATTAATAAATAATTTATTAATCACAGTTTTATGATAACGCCGTCCTTAATAATCGTCCACTAACAAATTATTGATTATTAAGGACAACGTTATCATAAAACCGTGATTAATAATAGTTTATTAATCAATTCAAATTAGAATTTTTTGTTAAAGATCACAAAGAAAAATCAATTCCAACAGTTATATAGCTCGTTCCACAAAGAAAAATCAATTCCAACAGTTATATAGCACGTTCCTTAACTAATTTTCTCATGTGTTTACATATTTTGAGATTAATTTTTTTGTAAAACACATAATTAATAAGATAATAAAAAATGATATGATATGGTGTATGATTTGTAAAAAACCTTAAGTCCAAATTCATGCTAACTTCCTTGACCAATTCTTGGGGGAGTTTGTTGAAGCCCACATATAAGTAGTTAAACAATTTGAGAGAATGTGGTTTTACATATTTGATGATTGATTTTTTTAAACACATAATTAACAAGATAATATTTCCTTAATCAACCATTTTTAACCACAACAATGGGGTAGTGTTGTGGTTAATAATAATTATTAACCACGGCGTTAGGTAAAACCGTGATTAATAATGTATTATTATTAACCACGACGTTAAGTAAAACCGTGGTTAATAATAATTATTAACCACGACATTAGGTAAAGCCGTGGTTAATAATGTATCAACATTAATTTTAGATTTATATATAAAATTATTAAATATCTTTCATATACATATCAAATATTTATATAATATATATTCTTTATTTTATCTATATATATATTTATATACACAAAGATAAATTATTTGTTTACCTTTGAACTATTTACTTACTTTTAACTCTATTTTATATAAATTTAATAATTATATATATATTAAAAATTAATTATTAAAGATAATATATAAAAATTATTTTTAACCTTTATTTTCTAGATATTTATATAAATATATAGATATGTACAGAAAAATAAATAATATAATATATAATTAATAATAAGAGTTATATATAATATTATATATATATATAATTTAAATGTGAGTATGTATTAACCAGCGTTAGGGAAAACCGTGTTTAATAATGTATTATTATTAACCACATCGTTAAGTAAAACTGTGGTAAATAATAATTATTAACCACAACTTTACTTAATGCCGTGGTTAATAATTAACCACGACATTAGGAAAATCCGTGGTTAATAATGTATCAACATTAATTTTATATTTATATAAAAAATTATTAAATATGTATATAATTTAAATGTGAGTATGTATTAACCACGGCGTTTGATAAAACCGTGATTAATAATAATACATCATTAACCAGGGATGTACATAATGTCGTGGTTAATAATCATTACAAGATTATTAAGGTCGGCACAAGTTAACGCTGTGGACATTGGTGTTAAATATTACTTCTTCTTTTTCCTCCTTCTTTCTCTCTTTCCTTAATTCAGTTTTCCTTCTTCATTACAGAACAACCTCCAAAGAATGCGAAGAAACCAACGAAGGATCGACATACGAAAGTAGATGGAAGAGTAAGGCGAATTCAAATGTCGGCAGCTTGTGTAGCTAGAGTATTTCAATTGACAAGATAATTATGTCATAAATCTGATGGTGAAACAATTGAATGGTTATTACAACAAGATGAACCGACGATTATTGCTTGTTGGGTCAAATTATTTTCACTAATGTTATTTTGATTATGTATTAGTAAAAGTTAAATTAAGAATGAAGTTAAGCTGTCTAATTTTTTTTGTGCAGGTGCATTAAAACTATGCTGAATTAGACATGAACTGAAACAGTCTAACATACATAGTTAGATGTGCAGTCTAACAGATACATGGTTAAACGTGCAGTCTAACAGATATGTAGTTAGACGTGCTGTCTAAAAGACGTAGTTAGACGTGCAGTCTAACAGATACGTAGTTAGACGTGCAGTCAAACAAATACATAATTACATGTGCAGTCTAACAAATACATAGTTAGATGTGCAATCTAACAGATACGTATTTCGACGTGCAATTTAACAGACGTAGTTAGACGTGCAGTCTAATAGATACGAAGTTGGACGTGTAGTCTAACAGATACATAGTTAGACATGCAATCTAACAGATACGTAGCTAGACGTGCATTCTAATAGATACGTAGCTAGACATGCATTCTAACAGATATGTATCTAGACGTGCAGTCTAATAGATACGTAGCTAGACATGAAGTCTAACAGATACGTAGCTAGACGTGTAGTCTAACAGATACGTAGGTAGACGTGCATTCTAATAGATACGTAGTTAGACGTGTAGTCTAACAGATACGTAGTTAGACATGCAGTTTAACAGATACGTAGTTAGGCGTGTAGTCTATCAGATACCTAGTTAGACGTGCAGTCTAACAAACGTAATTAGACGTACAGTCTAACTCCATTAGACGTGCCAGTCTAATGAGATGCAAGGTTAAACATTAGCATCTAACTCCTTCAGACAAGTGTGAAATTATGTATAGTTAGACGTTGTAGTCTAACTCCATTAGACATGGTGGTCTAATAGATCTTGCTATTAGACGTTGACGTCTAACTTTCATTAGACTTGGCAGTCTAATGGAGCACGTCTAATGCATTGCTTCAGCAGTTGTTTGAAATTAGCGTACGTCTACCAACTAGTTGTACGCTACTCCTACTCCACTCATCCGTGTAGTCCAGTACGCTAGCTTTTTGAACAAATGAATGAATGTCACGTAAGTAAACATTCTTCCCAATACTTGTTCTATGCAGGACAATAATAGAAGAATGTTTGGTGCACGACCAATTGGTACGGCCACGATCCTTGTGCACAGAGTCTGTTGTACTCTTGTACTATGGAGGCTTTCCAATGGGCGTTTTCCACGTGTCCATCCAGAAGATTCGATCGTTGGTGCCTTTATTCTATATATTTATGCCAAAGGACAACGGACGAACTGCCTGACTTACTGTCTCATGAATTGCTGATTGCATGCTCACTCACTGACTGATTTGTACATCATCTTCAAGTTCAAGAGAGAGAATTAGAATCTATCTCGATGAAAAATACTCTTAATCATATTGTAAGTTGAATAGAGTCTGTTATGTTTAACAGTTAGCTAGCCAGTAAACTGTATTTGATTCAATGTAGTATAGTGAATCCTTCCAGTTGTTGGAAGAAGGGGTGACGTAGGAGGGTTTTGCTATGAACATCCATAAACAACTTGTTGTGTCATTGACATTCTATCTTTCCCTCTCTCATTAGTTCATAGCTTCAAACATAATAAAACAGTTCCGCACTTTAATCGATTCAAGAGTTTGCAAGGGTCTGTGAAGAATAAAAAGTGATATTAATTCCTAATAGGATTTCTATCATACCGTTTTCCAAAAGTAGTCATCAATAGTTAGACCCCGTCTCTATTGATTACATCGTTCCTAACAAGTGGTATTTGAATCCTGTTTTCTATTCTCAAGCATCAGAAACCTGAATCATATCTACCATCATCGATATTCCTCTACTTTCAAAGGAAAACTACGATTATTGGATGATGAGAATGCAAGCGCACTTGGCTGCTCTTAATTGCGATATGTGGAGTGTCATCATTGATGGTCCCATAAAGATTGCGAAGCCAATATGTGAGTGGACAACGAAAGATAAGGTGACAAACAATTTGGACAACGTTGCCAAAAATATCATATACCAGTCATTAAACATGAATGTATTTTATGAGATCAAGTCATGCTCCTCTGCTAAAGATATTTTGGAGAAGTTGATTCAGATCTATGACCGTAAAGCTCAAACGAAGAAGAACCAAAAAGATTAAAAGGTTCTCATATGTGCTGAAAACAAGTCCAAATGGGCTGATAGTGACTCAGAGGACTTATCTGGTGAAAATGATATAGGAGTTGTCACATGCTTGATGGTAGATGATCAATCCAAGATAACTGATCTTTCCTCACAAGAGTTTACCAACAAAGAATTAACTGTTGCACTCAATGACATGGCCATTGAGTACAAGATGTTATCATATTTTTTTGATGAAATGAAAGCGAAATATGAGACCAATATCTCTTCTTCATTTCAAGCTTCTGAACCGGAGTTTTCTGGGAAAAAAAGTGGTTCAGCTCTCATCTTAGAGTGAGATGCTCAAAGAAAAGAATCAAACTCTATTTTCTAAAAAGAATTGGTTAAACTATATTGTTAGTTCATGGACAATGTCTGGAGAAGCTGTCAAATATCAGATTAGTCTGTTGAAACCTGTTGGATCCAAATCCGGTTTAGGATTTGATAGCAATGACCCAGACCAGTCCTGTAAGAAGTTAAACTCAGCAACTGACAAACTTAAGCCAATAAGCTTTGTCAAAGGGAGTTCAACTAACACTAAAACTGATCCACTCCATGAGGAGATAACTTTAAAGGATAAGATAACTTATGGTCCACCGATTGTTAGCTGACTAAAAATTAAGTTAGACACAGCCAACAAGTCTGACAATCTAAAACCTGACACGAAGTCAAGGAGTTTTAAAAGAAAATCATCTTCTAAGGCTAAATGATCAGTGTCTAGTAGGAAGACGTCTGTTAAGTCTAAATCATACGTATTAATCACTACATAAAATGGAAAATCCATCAAAATAACGCATTTCTAAGGGACTGATTGACTAAGGACCCAAGTGAACGTGGGTACTAAATGATTATAAATATTGTTTTGTGTAGGTACATCCGAGTAATTTCCTGAAGGATTCTGTTTGGTATCTGGACATCGGTTGTTCCAGACACATGACAGGAAATAGACGGCTTCTAACTGATATAGCAGATTGCTCAGGTCCTAATATCACCTTTGTAGACAACAAGAAGGGTAAGACCTTGGGTAAAGGTAAGATTATCCATGATAATTTAACTATTAACGATGTACTACTTGTTGACAATCTATGTTATAACCTGATTAGTATTAGTCAATTATGTGATAATGGTTTGTCGGTTGATTTTCAAACTCATGCATGCCTGGTTAAGGATCAGCAGGGTAACACTTTGCTGACCGGAAGTAGGGTAGGAAATTCTTATAAAATGAACTGGAAAAATAAGATATTTGACCCTATGTGCATGATTGCCAAAAATGACCATAAATAGTTATGGTTTGAAAGATTAAACCATCAAAACTTTAAAACCATCAACAACATTTTTTCGCATAATTTAGTGTTCAGTTTACCTAAATTACAGTTTTCTAAGGACATGGTTTGTCCTGCTTGCCAGTTAGACAAATAGAGCAAATCATCGTTCAAAAGTAAAGAGAAATCTCAATCCAGCCGTTGCTTAGAACTTTTACATATGGATTTGTTTGGTCAATTTTCTGAAAAAGCTTAGGATGAATGAGATTTACCCTAGTAGTTATTGATGACTTTTAACGATTTACATGTGTAGAAGTTTTGCAATCTAATGATAAAACTGCTGAAAATTTGATTAAAATCCTTAGAAGAATTCAAAACCAGAAATCTTTAAGAATTGTTTCTATTAGAAGTGATCAAGGAATTAAGTTCACCAAAAGACGCCTAACTTCTTATCTCAAAGAGTCTGATATTAGACACAAGTTGTCTAGTGCTAAAACCCCACAACAAAATGGCATTGCTGAAAGAAAAGTGAGGACACTGAAAAAGCAACAAGATTTATGCTTGCTGAATCGGACGTTCCTTAGAGGTTCTGGGCAGAAACCATAAACACATCATGTTATACACAAAATCGGTCGATAATCAACAAACATTTTGACAAAACACCTTATGAACTGTTTTACGGGAGAATCCCTACAGTGTCTTACTTCAAAGTATTTGGGTGTAAATATTTTATTCATAACAACAGGAAGGATTATCTTACTAATTTTGATGCTAAAGTAGATGCTGGAATCATGTTGGGTTATTCCTTAGTAAGTAAGGCTTACAGAGTATACAACAACAGAACACGAACTGTTGAGGAATCCCTACATGTTGTTTGTGATGAATCTGTTAAAAGTAATTCCATTGATTCCATCGACCTTGCTAGCAGATTAGAAGCGACAAGTCTTGATTCTGTGTGTGAGGATGAAGCTCTGGCAAAACGGATTCCATTCTCTGATCCTGTGGCTAATCTGGTTGAGAACCAACCAGACGTTCAAACTTCTATTCAACAAAATGTTGATAGTTCGGACGTCGTGGAGCCATCTGGTCAGATGATAATCCTTTAGGACCCAAATTCAGATGGAACAAGAATCATCCACTAGAATTGATAATCGGTAATCCTAACTCTTCTCGTAGGACAAGACGTCAATTAATGGATGAAATGGCCAACTCCGCCTTTATTTCTAAAATTGAACCCAAGAAAATTGGTGAAGCAGTGCTTGATCTAGATTGGATCAATGCTATACAGGAGGAGTTAAACCAATTTGTGAGAAATAAAGTGTGGCATCTAACTCCAAACCTACTAATCAATCAGTAATTGGGACTAGATGGGTCTTTAGAAACAAGCTTAATGAAGATGGCTTAGTTATTAGAAACAAAGCTCGGTTGGTTTCCCAAGGATATAGACAAGAGGAAGGCTTTGACTTTGATGAGTCATTTGCACCTGTAGCTAGACTTGAGGCAATCAGAATCTTCCTAGCTTATGTATCATTTAAGAAATTTAAAGTTTTTTAAATGGACGTGAAAATCGCATTTTTAAATGGTAAACTAAATGCAGATGTTTATGTTGAACAACCACTGGTTTTCTTGATCATACTTTACCAAATCATGTTTTTAAACATGACAAAGCTTTATATGGATTAAAACAAGCTCCAGGAGCTTAGTATGATACTTTGACTAAGTTTTGTTTGATCCTGATTTTGTTATTAGAAAAGTTTATAAAACACTATTTAAATTTGTTAAATAAATTTGTTAAGTTGATGCATGATAGGTTTGAGATGAGCATGATGGGAGAATTAACTTTCTTCCTCGGTCTTCATGTCCGTCAGCTAGAGAAAGGAACGTTCATAAATCTATCCAAATACACCAAAGAGTTGTTGAAGAAGCTCGGGATGGAGAACTGCTCTGCTGCAGCTACTCCAATGAGCTCCTCTAGAAAACTAGACAAAGATGATGGCGGTCAGGGTGTAGACATCACTACCTACAGAGGTCTCATCGAATCCTTTCTCTATCTTACTGTCAGTAGGCTAGATATTCAATTTGTTGTTGGTGTCTGTGGAAGATTCCAAGCTAATCCTAAACTCTCTCACTTTACCGTTGCTAAACTTATTTTGAAATATTTGAAGGGAACTCAAAATTTGGGACTGTGGTATCCAAAGGATTCCAGTTTCAACTTAACAAGTTTCTCGATACAGACTATGCAGGGTGCAAAATAGATAGAAAAAGCACGAGTGGAACTTGTCAGTTCCTTGGAGATCGTCTAATCTCATGGTTCAGCAAGAAGCATACGTCATTTGCCACGTCTACAGCTGAAGTCGAGTACCTTGCTGCAGGGAGTTGCTGCTCTCAGCTCTTGTGGGTTCAATATAGCTAAGGGACTATGGGATTGAGGCAGAAGAATCTCTAATTTTCTGTGACAACACAAGTGCAATTGCCATCACCTACAATCCAGTTCTGCATTCTCGGACAAAGCACATCGAAATCATACATCATTTCATCCGAGAGCATGTCAGTCAGAAGAATATTCTCCTTGAATATGTTCTAATAGATCAACAAACGGAAGACATCTTCACGAAGCAACTACCCGAGACTAAGTTCTCTCACTTTAGAAATATCTTAGGACTTGTTGATCTTGACTGATTTTCTTTTATGTATGAATTAAGGAAGAATATGTTGTTCAAATGTAACTGGACAGACAAGTAGACAGAGGTCTCAATACGTCCAATGGACCAGTGGTCTAAGAAGTATATCTACTTAGACATAAGTTTGCTTAAGTAGTCTAAACTTCCGTTTGGATAAAAGTCTTGGTTGATAACCTGCGCAGTTAAACATTGAAGTCTAATAGACGTTTAGATGCTTATAAGACAAGAGAAATTGGACTCTCACGTGTGACCAAACACACGTCTATCACGTGGTGTATATGCGTAATTAGACGTTCAAAGTCTAATAGACTTTTGACTGTTTATAAGACAAACGTGATTAGACATTGACGTCTAATAGACGCATATCCAAATTAGAGGCAAAGAATGTGGAAAGTAAATTAGATGTTTAACTACCTATGTAATTAGACTGTTCATCTTCTGGCTATTGGGATAGTTGTTCAATGCCACCGTATTTGTCCATGTACCTGTTCCGCCAAAAATAAAAAGTCATCTCTTAAATGGATTGAAGACATGTGTCTTACTATGTTAAAAGAGTGACTAAAATGTCTGATGACTATCCTTGTCTTAATTGATGCGTCTCTTGGGAATAGGTTTCTTAGGCATTTGACGGTTTATATAATCATTAATGGTAATACGTCAGCATTTCTCTATTTAAGTAATAGTCATACTTAAAGGTTTGAATATCTCCCTCTTGAATCATCGACTCTCTCTTTAAGAGTTCTTCATTTGCCTCTTAGTATTCTTCAATAAATCTTTTCTCTCTCTTTAAAATGGGTTCTCTTGCACCTACGACTCTTCAAATTGACTTCTACTCTATTTCTATGATGGAGATTCCAGGGATAGTGGCTATGTTCGATTCACTAAAAGCTTCTGGCCTCGAGAAATTCCTCCAGGCCCCCGTCGTCATTCATGAACCTAGGGTTCGTGAACGTTTCAAATAAGGTGGGCTATACGACAATGTGCTCGTCGCAGCCAAAATATTTGATGATACTGTTGCACTCACTAAAGTGTCCTTTGATTGTTTCTTCAACCTTCCATCCGAGGGACTGTCTGAGTTCCCCACATCTTCGAAGGAAGTCCTAACTGAAATGGGCCTTGTCTTTTACGAAACTTTTCTTGATGGGACTCTGGTTCCTATCAATAACTCTGGATTGCGGTCCTTTCTGAAAGTTGAGTTCGTTTTACTCAACGACATCATTTCCTGATCCCTTCTGGCCAAGGGATGTTCTAACCATTACTCGAAGATGGTCTTGAAGATGATGATCGCTATCACCAAGGGGATAGCAAGCAACTGGTTGAGGGTCATTTTCCGCAATTTCATGGGGATGTTTGAAAGAAGATCCCATGGATATGCTGCTCCGCTCAGTATATTTCTTCCTTCTATCATTACTAGTGTCTCGGAACCTGGGATTCTCATCAAATCATCGACGGTCTTGAACTATCAAAAGGTTCTTGACTACATTGTCCAAGATAGGAGGCTCAAGAAAATAAAAGAAATCGAGAGACCCTTCTGGCCGAAAGAGATCAGTAAGAATCCATCTCTCCCGATGATATTAAAAAGGGGGAAAAGGGAAAAGATTGACCGTAGATTTAGGGGGAAAGAAAATATTTTGCTGTTTTTGAAAATCTTTCAATTATCGATCATGTTACGTGTCTTTTGAAAATATCAATATATGATCTTTTGTTATTAACTGCGTGATGATTATCGAATTTGCATATACATTTATAATCTTTTATTTAAGTTTTACATCATCAAAAAGGGGTCAAAATTTTGACTAATGTTATTTTGATGATGTATTAGTAAAACTTAAATTAAGAATGAAGCTAAGTCGTGTAATTATTTTTGTGCAGGTGCATTAAAACTATGCTAAATTAGACATGAACTGAAACAGTCTAATAGACGTAGTTAGACATGCAGTCTAACAGATACGTAGTTAGACATGTAGTTTAACAGATACGTATTTAAATGTGTAATCTAATAGATGTAGGTAGACGTGTAGTCTAACAGATACGTAGTTAAAGGTGTAGTCTAACAGATATGTAGTTAGACGTGGAGTCTAATAGATACGTAGTTAGATGTGCAGTCTAACAGATACGTAGTTAGACGTGCAGTCTAACAGATACATAGTTAGACGTGCAGTCTAACAGATACGTAGTTAGACGTACAATCTAACAGATACGTAACTAGACGTGCAGTCTAACAGATAAATAGTTAGACGTGCAGTCTAACAGATACGTAGCTAGACGTGCAGTCTAACAGATACGTAGCTAGACGTGTAGTCTAACAAATACGTAGTTAGACGTGCAGTCTAATAGATACGTAGCTAGACGTGCAGTCTAACAGATACGTAGCTAGACATGCAGTCTAACAGATACGTAGTTAAACATGTAGTGTAACAGATACGTAGTTAGGCATGGAGTCTAACAGATACGTAGTTAGACGTATAGTCTATCAGATACGTAGTTAGACGTGTAGTCTAACAAATATGTAGTTAGACGCGCAATCTATCAGATACGTAGTTAGACGTGCAGTCAAATAGACGTAGTTAAACATGTAGTCTAACTCCATTAAATGTGTTAGTCTAATGAGTTGCAAGGTTAGACGTTGGCGTCTAACTCCTTCAAACAAGTCTGAAGTGAGGTATAGTTAGACATTGTAGTCTAACTCTATTAGACTTGGTGTTCTAATGGATTTTTCTATTAGACGTTGATGTCTAACTCTCATTAGACTTGGCAGTCTAATGGAGCACATCTAATGCCTCGCTTCAGCAGTTGTTTGAAGTTAGCATACGTTTACCCACGATCAACTAACTGTGCGATACTCTTGCTCCACTCATCCGTGTAGTCCATTACGCCAACTATTTGAACAAATGAATGAATGTCACGTAAGTAAACATTTTTCCCACTACATGTTCTATGCAGGACAATAACAGAAGAATGTTTGGCGCACTACCAGTTTTGTATGGCCACGATTCTTGTGCTTAGAGCCTGTTGTACTCTTGTACTATGGATGCTTTTCAATCGGTGCTTGCCACGTGTCCATCGTGAAGATTCGACCGTAGGTGCCTTTCTTCTATATATTTATACCAAAGGGAAACGGACGAACTGCCTAACTTACTATCTCACGAATTTATGATTGCTTGCTCACTCACTGGCTGATTTGTACATTATCTTCAATTTCAAGAGAGAGAATTAAATTTGTCTAGCTGAGAAATACTCTTAATCATACTGTAAGTTGAACAGAGCATGTTCTGTTCCACAGTTAGCTAGCCAGTAAACTATATTTGATTCAAAAAAGTATAGTGAATCATTTCGGTTGTTGGAAGAAGGGGTGACATAGGAGGGTTCTACTCTGAACATCGATAAACAACTTGTTGTGTCATTTACATTCTATCTTTCCTTCTCTCATTAGTTTATAGCTTCAAACCTAAGCAAACAGTTCCGCACTTAAATAACATCAAGAGTTTGTAAGGGTCTTTGAAGAATAGAAAGTGATATTAATCCCTAATAGGATTTCTATCAAACCGTTTTCCAGAAGTAGTTATCAATAGTTAAACTTTGTCTCTATTGTTTACACCGTTCCTAACATTGCTATTACTGGAACTGATACAATTCCGGCTAATTTTTCAACTCTTAATGTTTCTATTAGAAGCTCTGTTTCATCAACTGTCGCCGCCTCCCTTCAAGATCTAGATCTGCCACTACCGCCATTCCGTCCTTCCAGATCTGCCACCGCCGCCCCAAACTGCGCTTTTTGAAACCCGAGTGATATACAGTCATCTTGTCCCTTCTTCTCTTCTTCTCCTCTATATTCTATACAGATCCATCTTCATTTCACTAATACGAACGCACGCAATCATCTCATTCGAAGTGTTAGCTTCATTGGCGTAGTCAAACTAGTCAATCATCATATTTGAATGTAGTGTCAATTCCAATTCTATTTAAGTACCGGTAGTAATGGATACATTGTTTAAGATTTTACTTTGAGTAATTATAACACATCTTTATCAATTTTGAGTTTGGAAATAAAGAATGTCTTAATAATTTGCATATATGAAAGTCTTTACATTAAACATGATCAACCAACAAATAAAGCAAATTAAACTAATACTCAATTCGACTAAAATGGTATATTAGTTAATTGCACTGTCTCTACTTTTATTTTTGTGTAATTGTTTCTTCCATTGTTCTATAGTATAATCCATTGTAATGAGAAAAATATGCCAAGAGGGATTGGATTGTTGGAACAAATGTACAATTTGGTGTTAGATTTATCTAGAGATAAGACGATTCCACAAGAAAAGAAGGCATGGGATAGGTGGAGATATGCGAACAAGAAGACTTACATTGACCCATATATTGATAACGAGGACAAAATAAAAAAACCTTCCTCCGGAATTTTATCGCGAAGATTGGAATTATTTGCTTGACAATCACTACTTCACGTATGAATTTAAGGTGTAGTACATAGTCGTTTATATATTTCATTATATGTGTTTTTCGACTATTAACTAACAACTACTATCTTATAATTGTAGAAAAAAGTAAGACCAACACTGACAACGGAAATAAATTGATGTACCCCCACCACACCGGCAGCAAACCATTTTCGCAGAAAGAACGAGATATGGTAATTTTTAGTTAAAGTATTCAATTTACATATTATCAAACATATGATATATGTATGTTATTTGTATAGGAGAGGGAGATGGGACACCCCTAGTCAAGTAGAGTTCTTTCTATAAACACACACTAGGAGAGCGACTATCGATGATCTGACTCCCACACCTTCTTTGCTCGTTCAACAGGCCGTCGTAAGTTGTTATCATTTCTATCATTTTAGTTTGATTGTCTAAGTTTAAAATTACTAACATTAATATTGTAAATGATTGTAGACTGTGATGCGTGAGCGGCTAGAAACAAATCATAATCTGTCGCCGCTCGAAGTGTTTTTGTCTACTTAAGGACGACAGGGACATGGGAGGGTGATAGGGATAGGATCGGGAATACGTCCCACTCACTTCAGACCCGATCAAAGGGGAAGTTCTTCTTAAAGCGTCAACTCACGTGTGTCACAACAAACGCTGATGGAGGAGAACAAGATTCAGCGAGAAGTGTTGAATATGATACGCGTAGGACATGAAGCACAAAAGGAGGCACATGAAGCACAAAAGGAGAAACAAGAGAAAAGGATTAACGATATCCATGCGCAGGTGCGTGCACAACAAGAGGATTTTAAGGCGTTCATGTCTAAGATTTCCCTTCCTCCCCCCAATCAGTGATTCGAATTACAATTTAATTTCAATTTTTTTATTACTATTTTAGTATTTTGTCGAATTTGGATTTAATTTGATTTATGAATTGTTTTTTTTTATTCTCTTTTTTTCGTAAAAATATTTAAAACAGGATTTGTGAAAATAAAAAAAATAACCGTGGCTTTTAAATTTTTTTAAAATTATTAACCACGGCGTTACTCAAAGTTGTGATTAATAATACAGTATTATTAATCACGGCTTTGGGTAACGGCGTGGTTAATAATACTGTATTATTAACCACGACTTTAGGTAACGTCGTCGTTAATAATATTGTATTATTAACCACAGCTTTGGGTAACATCGTGGTTAATAATACAACATTATTAACAATGGCTTTCGGTAACGTCGTGGTTAATAATAATGTATTATTAATCACGGCTTTAGGTAACGCGTTGGTTGATAATAGTGTATTATTAACCACGGCTTTGGGTAACGCCGTGGTTAAGAATATAATATTATTAACAACGGCTTTGGGTAACGTCGTGGTTAATAATAATATTATTAACCACTGCTTCCTCCCCATAAAGTCGTGGTTAATAATCAAAAAAATTTAACGTCGAGATTTATAGTGTCCATGATCGATGGCTTTGTTCGCCGATGTTAATAATTATTAAAGTCGGCATTAAGGCTTTCAACGACGGTTTTCTCCGTCTTTAATAGTAATTTTTCTACTAGTTCTTCTCGCATTATATGACAATTCAATGATCTCATTCGTATTCGAATTGACCAAGACTCTCATCTAGCCCATTTTTTCATTACTAGGAATCTCATTCAAGGTCTCAATCATCTTCTTGATAAGATGACAAATTATTCATCTCATTAATCTTAAATATGATCCATAATACATGGACAATTAATATAGAACAAAAGATGTACTCAAATCATCACCTTTGAATTTACTGAGTCTCCCATCTAATCCCTTTTTTATGACTAGGAATCTCACTCAAGGTTTTATTAATCTTCTCACATTGAAAGATAATGCAATAATTTATTCTTAGTTCGTTTGAGTGTTGTTTCATGATGTCTCCACCATAACTTATAAGTTTCTTCTATTAGTCTTCCTCTTTTTGGTCTTTCATTCATAATGTGTGTTAACTAACAATATGTCAATCCTTAATCACCCTTTAACTCAATGCAATCTTTCAATTTGGCCTGACAGATTGCCTTGTCAGTAAATGCCTTTTTATGAGACTTGTTGTGTACCATTCTTTCCTTCATACATGGACAATGATACCTCTTCACCAAGGTCATCCTCCTCAACATTAGAAAAAAACACAATGGTCCCTTGGCAGTGTTCCTTTTTATGACTATCTCCACTTCGAGTTGTGATTCTTCTTAAATCACTACTTGTGTCTTCATTGTGTGTGTTTTAGCTTTGTCAAACTTCCCATTTCGACTTAAAAGAACATTATCTCCACCTTCTTCTAGCCAAACTTTATGCCTTTGACATTTTCTGAAAATCTAATAAAGAAAGATTTCTTTGCCTTTGGATTTATCTTCAATTGTATTACCATAAGTTAAAGTTCTTGTACCAATAACTCCTTTCTTACCCAATTCATGCAAAGCTTTGAGACCAATCCTCAGATGCTAGAACTTTGATGCATATTGAGTGACCTTATAGATAATTACTAAGTATACTTATGAGTTACCTTCTAAAGAATACACATCGTTTTTAGTTACTTCTTCCATAACAACTAAAGTAACTTTCTCGCCAGTAATGGTCCATCTCTTGCTTTCTAAACATAACATTTTCTATTAGTGTGTGTTTGACAACCCTGTAATTGGCATTGGAATTGGAATTGGAGGGTCCAATTCCAATTCTTATGTTTGTTAGACACTTTAATATTAAGAATAGGATTTGAAATTAGATTTCTAATAGAATTTAATATAGTGTAATTTGATAGTTCTCAATTCAAATCTTTTTAGGACGGAATTGTAATTCCAAATTAACATGTATATAACGTTTTTGACATGTTTAACACGTTTTCCACACATTAAACATGTTTAATATGTTTTCATGTTTTTGGCACGTTTAACACGTTTTTGACACGTTTCACACATTTTTGACACATTTAACACGTTTTTCACGTCCTTGACACGTCCAACACGTTTTTCACACTTCTAACACGATTTTCATGTTTTTAACACGTTTTTCACATTTGACACGTTTTGAGAGATTAACAAGTTTCTCACATATTTGGCACGTTTAACACGTATTTCACACGTTTAACACATTTTCACGTTTTTGACATATTTAACACGTTTTACGCATATTAAACACGTTTATCATATTTTTGGCACGTTTAACACGTTTTTGACATGTTTAACACGTTTTTTTACGTTTTTGACACATTTATCACATTTTTGACACATAACATGTTTTTCACGTTTTGGCACGTTTAACAAATTTTTCTCATATTTGGCACGTTTAACAAGTTTTTGACATGTTTTCATGTTTTAACACGTTTAAAATGCTTTTAACACATTAAAAACGTTTAACACGTTGTTGACATGGTTCACATGTTTTTTACGTTTCTTACACGTTTGACACATTTTTAACACATTTTTGACACGTTTAACACGTTTTTCACGTTTTGGCACGTTTAACAAGTTTTTCACTTATTTGGCACGGTTAACATATATTTATATTTTTGACACGTTTAACACGTTTAAAATACATTAAACACATTTATCATATGTTTGGCACATAAACACGTTTATCATATTTTTGGCATGTTAAACACGTTTTTGACATGTTTAACACAATTTCACATTTTTGGCACGTTTAACATGTTTGATAAACTTTGGCACATTCACCACATTTAGAGATATTTAATACGTTTTGGCCCGCTTAACACACTTGTGACATGTTTAAAATGTGTTAAATATGCCAAAAATGTGTTAAACATGCCAAAAACATGAAAAAGTGTTAAACTTGTTATAATGTGTTAAACGTAACAAAAACGTTGATAGAAAAATTAAGTAGATTAATTTTGGAACCGGCCATACATTACAATTTTTTGAATATTTATTCTAAATAATCAAAAAGGGAGAAATTGATAGAAAAATTAAGTAGATTAATTTTGGAACCGGCCAGACGAACTAAACAAAAGTTAATCTTCATGTGCAGGTACTTCTAAAACCGCATGAACAGGTTGGCGTTGTAAAACCGGCTGATACTACAATTCAAAGAAACCAGCTTCAAGTGATCAAGTTAAAGATCAGAGGAACCGGTTTTCACTTTATCAAGCGACCGGTTAGCCAAGACAGAAAGATTATACTCTCCAACCGGATCATACTACAAGGCACAAAAACAGGATGGTTCAGAACAAAAGTCAGAAGATTCAAACTTCAAGAGTGACGTACCATGACGGAAGAAACGTGTCTTGAAAGAATAAAAGAAGATCGGATCCGATCAGAAGCATGCGAGGAAAGCAATGATGCCTTATTGATCCGATGCTGACAACCGGTAGTGGATGTTCAACACGTGTCTCAATCTAAAAAACCGGCTATGTCATCCTTTGCTCAGAGTCATCTGCATGAATGCCAGGTGTTGAGGAAGTTGAAGCGTGCAAGCAACCTTTCTGCAAACAGGCGTGATAATGATCGACCAATCCGCAAGAGAGAGAAGAAAGTAACCGTTGGCTACTTTCAGCTATAAAAGGAAGTCGAAACGTCTTCATTCAATGCAGTTGTAGTTGTGAGCATCATAAGTTCTGAAAGTTATAAAGCATTAAATTCTAGAGAGATAAAGTTCTATACTGTAAAACCGGTGTGTCTAAAACCGGAAGCCTTTTGTGTGTGTGTTTTTGTTGATTTATTGTATTACATCAAAGAGTGAGTTTGGTGTAACCGGCGAGTAGCGAAGTTGGGCTCGACCGGAAGTATCGTTGTAACTCTAAAGAGTTAGTGGAGATCCTTCTCATAACCTGAGAAGAAGGGGTGACGTAGGAGGGTTTGCTCCGAACATCCATAAACAAATCTCTTGTCTCGTGTTCTTTCCTTTGCTTTCATTTCCTGCTTTCTTAACATAAACCTCAAACTAATCATACTCCTAAAACCGGTCACTCACCTCCATTAAACCGATTCCTTCTTAAACATCATCTAAAGTCGCATTCGTTGCTTCAATCTGAAACAGACATTTCCGCCCTTGAACCCGGTTCAAGAGTCTGTGACAGTTTGTGCAGTGCTGAGAACGGTTTTAGTCTTTAACTGGACTATCACCAAAGTGTTGTGTGTGTTGTAAGCGGCCACCCTTACTAAAACCGGAAACACCCCCGGTCCTCCAAGGGCGTCCCCGATCCTAACAAGTGGTATCAGAAAGAGGTTCTTAGCACTCAAGCAACCGAAGAAGATGGGAAGCATGACCCACAGCGACAAGCCGCCAATGCTAAACAGCGAAGCGTTTAGCAGTTGGAAGAAACAGATGTATCTACATCTGATTACGTTAGATGATGAGATGAGCCGAGTCCTGAAAGTGGGACCGATCAAGATCCACAAGGAGGAAAGCCAATGGACGAGTGAAGATCAGAGAAGAAGTAACCTGGACAACCATTGCATGAGGCATATCTATAAGGCTATAGATAACAACACTTTGAACAAAATATCAGAGTGTGAAAATGCAAAGGAAGCCTGGGAAACGATTATTCAGATCCACGAGGGAAACGAAAGAACCAAGGAGAACAAAATCTTGGTGGCTACACAGAAGTATGAAAACATAAGGATGAAACCGGGAGAAAATATGAAGGAATTCAGCAACCGGTTCACCAGCGTAGTAAACGAGCTTCAAACACTCGGAAAGAAATATGACAACCGAGAAGTGATCATCAAAGCCCTAAGATCACTGCCAAGCACGTGGGATATCAAGACCATGGTGATGAGGGAGTCAAGCACTCTTGGGCAGATGAAGTTGCATGATGTGTTTGAGGACTTGAAAGCCTACGAATTCGAGATCAAGTCTCGGATCGAAGATGAAGCATCCACATCAACCGCAACAAGAGCTTTGGTCACATCGGTGGAACCGGCGGCTCCAGTATCAACCGCACCGGCTCCAGTCAAAAACACCGATCAAATTACCGACGATGTGATGGCGATGCTAGCCCAGAAATTCGGGAAATTCATGAAGAAGAGCCAGCCACCATCTAATAATGATTTTAATTATAACTATGTAGATAAATCAAACAAGAGATGTTATAATTGTGATGGTTTTGGACATTTCAGGTCAGAATGTAGAAAACCAAGAAGAGACGATAGAAAACCGGAAGGAAACTATCAAGGAAATAATTATCAAGGGAACAACTATCAAGGCAACCGGTATCAGGGAAACAATTATCAAGGAAACAATTATCGGGGAAACAACAACAACCAACGAAACGACTACCGGAGAAATGATGATCAACATGCCGATGAAGGAAAAGAAATTCAAAAAGCTCTCATTGCATCCGACGGTGGAAGCGAGTGGGCATACTCCGATAATGAAGATGGTGAAGAGAAAGTAACCTGCTTCATGGCAAACGACGAAGCGGTATTTGATTTCTCTTCTGATGAGTTTACTAAAGAAGATCTAGTTTCTGCACTCAACCAAATGGTTGCTGAGTTCAGAAATATATATGCGTACATACCAACTCCTATAGAACCTAAAACCGAACAAACAGATAATGTATATGATAAAACATGTGAAATCGAAACGTATGAACCGGATGAACTATTCTCCGATAATGAGAAGACAGTTCAACCGGTAACCGAAACCGATGAACGAGCAATGTACGTCACGGCTGCGTGGGAGAGATCACGTCAAACAGTGAAACAAATGTGTAACTATAAAAGACATCCGAAGTGTAGATATGGTATCGGCTATGAACCAAATAAACAAAATGAAACAAAACAACCTAACGGGATGAAACTAACGAAAAATAATCTTCCATTTATAAAATTTGTTAAAAGTTCTCAAACCGAAAATAACCTAAAACCGGAAGAAACGCTTAAGTATGTAGGTCCTAACGAATCTGAAAAATGGCTTCATCCTGAGAGAAGGAAAGCCAACCGGAAACCAAGTAAACAAATAAAACTCGACATCAAAGAAGCCCATCACCACATAAGGCATTCTTGAGCAACAGCAAAGAAGTTAAGCCAAATCTTATCAAAACAATAACCGGGAAAGTGATCCGACTCATTCAAGTCTGGATCCCAAAGGGACTAATCAACCATGGACCCAACTAAATGTGGGTACCAAAAAGGTGTAAATAATTGTTAGTTGCAGGTTAGGAGGAGCAACCGGTTAAAGAATTCTGAATGGTACTTGGACAGTGGATGCTCAAGGCATATGACCGGAAACAAGGAGCTACTGACCGACATCAAGTACGAAACCGGAGCATTCATCACATTCGGGGATAACTCAAAAGGTAAAACCGTGGGCAAGGGTAAGATTGTCCATGGTGAACTATCCATAAATAATGTACTATTAGTAGAAAAACTAAGCATTAACCTGTTAATCATAAGCCAAATGTGTGATGTGGGCTACAAAGTTGAATTTCATAAAAACTCATGTTTGGTCAAAAATCAAGATAATGACACTTTGCTAACCGGTAACCGGATAGGAAACATTTACAAAGTAAATTGGAAAACTGATTTCAAAAAACCTGTGTGTATGATAGCCGGAAATGATCCAAACTAGCTTTGGCATAAACGGCTAAATCACTTGAACTTCAAAACTATTAACTTTATTTGTTCCAAAGAACTGGTTCACGGTTTTCCAAATGTTAAGTTTTCAAAAGATAAAGTATGTGCTGCATGTCAAATGGAGAAACAAGTGAAATCATCTTTCAAAAGTAAAGGAAATTATCAATCTGAAAGATGCTTAGAACTCTTGCATATGGATCTGTTTGGTCCGGTTAAAGTAACCAGTTTAGGAGGCATGCATTATACTATGGTGGTTATTGATGATTACTCCAAATTTACTTGGGTTACTTTCCTAGCTTCTAAGAATCAAGCAACTCCAAACTTGATTAAACTGATTTTGAGAATACAAAATAAAAAATCTATTCGAGTAAACAAAATCAGAAGTGATAGAGGAACTGAGTTCATAAACAGTAATTTAACTACTTTTCTTGATGATTCCGGTATTAGGCACGAGTTGTCTAGTGCCAGAACTCCTCAACAAAATGGCCTGGCTGAGAGAAGAAACCGAACTCTCAAGGAAGCCGCAAGGTCAATGATAGCCGATTCGGGTATCGCGCAAAAGTTTTGGGCTGAAGCTATCAATACCGCTTGCTATACACAAAATCGATCTTTAGTAACTAAACGGTTTTCGAAAACTCCTTTTGAAATTTATTTTGATCAAATTCCAAGTGTACGGTATTTTCGAATTTTTGGTAGTAAATGCTTTGTTCACAATAACGGCAAGAATTACTTGACCGCTTTTGATGCTAAATCCGATGAGGGAATAATGTTGGGATATTCAGCTGTGAGTAAAGCCTACAGAATATACAATACTAGGACTTTAACAGTTGAAGAAACTGCACACGTTGTTTTCGATGAATCGGTTGAGCGAAACACTGCATTACCCTTCGACCTTCACAACAGAATGGAAAATTTCAATATCTATTCTGATGATGAAGACGAGGTTCCGGTTTACAAACGCTTTGTCAAGGACCAAGCGGTTGATGTTGAAATTCAGCCTGATCAAGCTGCTTTACCGCAGAAAGTTGACGCTTCAGTTTCTACTGAAGAAATCGGTCGGTCTGACTCTGTTCAGCCTACCGATCAGTCTAACCTTGATCAGCCAACCGAAAGCTTGGTAGACACGTCTCGGATTAACCTCAGAAGGAACAAAAATCATCCTCTTAAACTAGTAATAGGTAACATATCCTCACCCGTCCGAACTAGGCAACAAAATTTGGATCACTATGGAAACTCTGCTTTCATATCACAAATTGAGCCGAAAAAGGTGGATGAAGCACTGTCAGATCCAGATTGGATCTTGGCAATGCAAGAGGAATTAAACGAGTTTGAGAGAAATAAAGTCTGGTACCTAGTCCCTAGACCGAAAAACAAACCGGTTAAAGGCACACGATGGGTATTCAGAAATAAACTCAATGAAGACGGTTTAGTTACGAGGAACAAAGCCCGGTTAGTGACTCAAGGCTATAAGCAGGAAGAAGGCATTGATTTTGAAGAATCATTCGCCCCTGTAGCTAGACTTGAGGCCATTTGAATATTTTTAGCATATGCAGCTTTCAAAATTTTTAAAGTTTATCAAATGGATGTTAAGAGTGCTTTTCTAAACGGTAAAGTAAATGAAGAGGTGTATGTTAACCAACCTCCAGGTTTTAAAAACCCAGAACATGAAAATCACGTTTACGGGCTGAATAAAGCTCTTTACGGTTTGAAACAAGCTCCAAGAGCTTGGTATGATACTTTGACACAATTCCTATTTGATCACAAATTTACAATAGGTTCGGTATACAAAACCCTTTTCAAATTTGAAAGAAAGGAACAAATTTTACTTGTTCAAATTTATGTTGATGACATCATATTCGGGTCAACCGATCTAAAATTATGTGACAAGTTTTCGAAAATAATGACTGATAGATTTCAAATGAGTATGATGGGAGAAATGAGTTTCTTTCTAGGACTTCAGGTTAAGCAGATTGAAGCCGGAATCTTTATAAGCGAACCGAAGTATACAGCCGAACTATTGAAGAGATTTGGGATGGATACATGTGCCGAAGCGGCTACACCAATGAGTCCTTCTGTGAAGCTGGACAAAGATGATGATGGTCAAGCCGTTGACATCACAGCATATCGAGGAATGATCGGATCGCTGTTGTATCTCACGGCAAGCCGACCTGACATTCTGTTTGCAGTTAGAGTGTGCGGAAGGTTCCAAGCAAATCCAAAGCAATCTCATTATACGGCGGCCAAAAGAATCCTAAAATATTTGAAGGGAACTCAAGAAGTGGGACTTTGGTACCCAAAAGACTCGAGCTTCAACCTAATAAGCTATTCTGATTCCGATTACGCGGGGTGCAAAATCGACAGAAAGAGTACAAGTGGAACCTGTCAGTTCCTGGGTGACCGGTTAGTTACTTGGAGCAGCAAGAAACAAACATCCGTTGCAACTTCAACCGCAGAGGCGGAGTACCTAGCGGCTGGAAGCTGCTGTGCACAACTCCTCTGGATCCAACAACAACTAAGGGATTTCGGAATAGAAGCAAAGGAGTCTCCAATCTTTTGTGACAACACCAGCGCCATAGCGATCACATACAATCCGGTGTTGCACTCAAGAACAAAGCATATCGACATCCGACACCATTTCATCCGGGAGCATGTTCAGGAGAAACACATCCGGCTGGAATATGTCTCGACCGAACAACAAGTAGCGGACATCTTCACGAAACCGCTACAGGAAGCTAAGTTTTCACATTTTCGAAATATCTTGGGACTTACTAATCTTAATCAATTGATATAATCATAATGCATGCTTGTATATAAAACCGGGATATGTGTTCAGGGAGAAGCTAAAGCTTCTCAAACCATATTCAAATAGGCCATTAATAAATCAAATATGCTAACCGGGAGGAAGTCTCCGGTTATGCCCGATTACTTCATAATCTCGAATCAAATGTATGCTTACTATATGGTTGAAATAACCGGGTTGAAGTGGATAAGTCAAATCCAAAGTTGAACAACTGTTGACATTAATCAACTTTTCTTCATGAATGGAAATATCCTACTAAAACCGGTCATGGAAAACCGCTTAGTACATATGCACTCTGGTCTGATGAAATGAACTTTTCCGGTTAACCTGTGATGACTGACTAAGTTTTCATGCATATTCTGAAAAATGAAGCCTGTAATTAATAAAAACAAGTCTACCACAATCGAGATGACGACATGTGTCCATCATTAAGAGAGGGAGACTCACATCTTGTCAATAGATATTTTTCATCATTGCTATCTTAGTAATAATTAGATTTACCTTGGAAATAACCATTAGTTACTTCAACAAGTTAAGTCTATTAAATAGCTGATGACATCATAAGGCATGCTTAACCTCATTAAAGACCAAGCCGAATCCCCGGGCTATATAAACCATCCTTAATCCTTCTCAAAAATATCACAAGTTCACTATTCACAAGTATCATTATTGAGATAAAATCCTCTCTCTCAAAAACATGAATACCAACTCATTAGCCAAGAAAATCCTATTGGCAGATTTTGAATCAATCTACCAATATGAGGATCATGAAGTAAAGGAAATGTTCTTAGCCATAGAAAGGAGCGGGCTAAGAAGTTTTCTTGAGAACAGGTTCATCATCGACTACCTTGTAGTCGAAGAACTCTTTGAGACCGCGAAAGAGGTGCATCGAGATATACTCGTTGCACAGGTCTACGGTCAGAATTTCCTATTCAGCGAGACAGATTTCGCTGTATATTGCGGTTTGCCCAATGAAGGGGTAACCGACCTAACCTACTCCCCGGTGACAATGGAAGAAATGTGTCGCCGGTTCTCAGGATCTGACATCCCGGTTAAACCCTGGGGTGCTAAGAGTCAACTTTCTCACAAGTACCAGCTTCTCTGCGAGATTCTAGGAAAATCTGTCTTGTGCAGAGAGAAGAGTTACTACTACACCCAAAGGGTCTTCGAGATGATGATCGCCGTAACGGTTGGGACACCGGTCAACTGGTCCTGGATCATCTTCAGTAATCTGAAGAAGATGCTTCTCTCCAACAAAACTGGCTACGCTCCTCAGCTGAGCGGTTTCTGTGCAAGTCTGGACATCCACTCCGGACCCTTCATCACTCTTCACCCAAGGCACGTGCTCACCAAGGAAAAAGTACAAGAGATGATCGACTGGTGGGAAGCTGTCAAAGCCAGAAGAATCCAAGCAGCTGAGGCATCAAATGCTCAAGCGGCTGAGTCATCAAATGTCTAAACCTGTTCCTTCTTTCTTTCTTTTATTTTCTTTTCACAAAACCGGTACTTTTGCGGTACTACCGGTTTCGTACTCCAATTAATGAATCAGATTTCTTTCCTTTCCAAGTCAAAATCTAAAATATTAAATGCGTCATATCACTCTTGGAAACACAAATTATCATTATCAAAAAGCATGCCTGACTTGATTAGACAAGACATGTCTTTATTCCCTTGGAAAATCACAAAAATATTAATGACTAAGCATAAACGGCTAGATTTTTCAAATCCTCTCATTAAATGCTCTCATTCATTCCAGGCTATAAAAAGGGACTCAACCTCCATTTTCAAATCACGCTTCCAAGCACCCTTCTCTCTAAAACTCCAAAGCTCAAGAACCCTCTCAAAATCTTCTTCACTACTCATCACCATGTCTACCGAGCTAAGAAACACTCTTATCATTGATTTTGAGGATATCAAGCATAGTGCCTACTATGAATGCATTTTTCAGCATATCATAGATTCTGGATTGCAAGGCTTTCTCAAGGGTTCAGACACCATCCTCGTGGAGGAGGTGTGTGAATTCTACAACAACGGTCACATCTTGGATGATGGTAGCATTCGCACCATCGTCGACGGTCAGTTCCTCCAATTCACCGAGGAGGAATTTGCCACCTTCTTTCACCTTCCGACCGAAGGTTTCTCTGATTTTCCGACGCCGTATCTACCGGCTAAGGAAACCTTTTTCAAGATCTTCTCTTCCTCCTACACTCCTATCAAGGACTTTGGGAAGAAAGAAAATCTCGCTCCTCACTACCAAGTCTTCCACGATTTGGTCCAAAGGTCTATCATAGGCCGAATGCCCAACCAGAACTACAGCCGGGAGGCATTCGATATTATGATAGCCATCATCCGCGACTCCGCCATCAACTGGGCGTCCTATCTTTTCAACAAGCTGAAGCAGCTTATGATCGGTAAAAGAGGAAAGATCAGCTATGCTCCTCAAATCATCCGGTTTCTTATGTCCAAGCGTCGCAACCTTGGAACCGGTGTTCCGGTTGGACCATTCAACACCATCACCATAGAAATGATCTATAGATGTGTGTCAAGAATTGAGGAACGGTTTCCTCAAAACACCATGGAGAAATGGTATGAAAGGAGGATGGAAGGAGGATGGTTCACAGAATAATTTTTCTTTTTTCGTTTTCTTTCCGGTTTTTGGTCATTTTGCTGTACGACCAGAACCGCCTCAATGTTAACTATTTCCCTTATCTATTAATGAAATACTTTAATCCTCAAAAGTCTCCGGTTTCATTCATAGTATTCCTTCCGGTTTTCTAAAAACTCATACAAAATGTTAAAGTTAACCTAAAACTTCCGGTTAGCAAGTCGACAAGTGAAACCGGACCTTCGAGCAAAGATGAAAGTTTGAAAATTTAAACCGCCCATAGTTTTACCTCTCAAAATTTACCGCCCACTGAAATCCCGCTCTTACCGCCGAAAGTTACGGCAGTAACTTTTTGGAGGGAAAGTTGGCGCCAAAAACATCAAATTCACGATTCATCTTCAAACCGCTTGGAACCGCCATCTATATAAGTTCAAATCAGCCCATTCGACACATGTGCTTTCTCTCTCTAAAAATTTCCAGAACTTCAAAGGCTTTTCTCTCTCCGATCATCATCGTTCTTCATCCTCTATCTTCAAAACATCATGGATCTAGGCAAAGCTCCATTTCAATGGATGTTACAAGTAGATTTCGCAGATATTGACGAACATGCTGACGACAAGAACAAGGCTGTTCTTCAACTTCTACGGGAATCTGGGTTGGAAAAGTTCCTTTCTGGTCCGTTCATCATCCATCTGGCAGCGGTGACGGAATTCTTGGCGACGGCGACGCTGTCGAAGAGGAAGATCTCGGCGACTGTTAATGGGAAGGCCGTTCTCATCACTGAAGAGATTTTTGCGGAAGCTCTTGGTCTGCCCAACACGGGTTCGGTCCTAAAGATTGACTTAACCGAGGCAGAATCAAATGCTGCCCGGTTGGTGGTATCTTTCTCAGGTCAGGATCTGGTGATGCACTCCAGCCGGAAGATCAAGCTCAAACCGGAATATAGATGGTTGGTGACCGTCATCGCCAAATCAATCCAAGGAAGGGGAGGTAATTTCGACAACCTCACAAAATTTAAACTTAGAATGTTGATGGCTATTGTCCGCGGTGACAAGGTGGACTGGGGGTACGTCATCTACGAAGAGTTCTGTCAAATGGTAATAAAGAAAGATGGCCGGGTGTAGGCCTATGCTATGCAAATCGTAAAAATTCTTGAGTTCCTCAAAGTGGAACTAGGTGAAGGCATGCCGCTTCCGATCTCCAACATTCTTGACTTAGAGTCAGTGATCGAAAAACCGGAGAAAACACTTAAACCTAAATCCTCGAAGACCAAATCATCCAAGGGAGCCAGTTCATCGGTTCCGGTTGAAGAAGAAACCAGACAGAAGAAATCGTCAAGAAAAGCGGTTGAAGCAGAAGTTCCACCAGAACCGAAGAGGAGGAAGAAGGTAGCTGCGAAGAAGAGCTCAAAGAAACCGGCGGACTCCGAGAAAACGCTTTCCTCGGACAACCCACCGGAAAGAACCGCAGATGTATTCCAACCTATTCCCATCAACATAGTTATTCCCGTTCCCATTCCATCCCATTCTCCAAGGCAAACCGAATCTTCGGGGAGCAAGGAGAACAAGTTAGTTTCCAAGGAGGAAGCAGAGGTAACCATTCACTCTGAAACCTCCAAGTCACCGAGTAAACGAGTTGGAGAGGTATTGGCCGATGTGGGCTTGAATACCTCAGAAGCAATCAATAATGTGGTCCAAGAGATCACAAAGGAAACCGAAGAGGACGATGTTTCAAGTCGTCGGAAGCCAGATAATCAGGTTGAAATACCTGATCATAATGAAGCACAACCGGTCGATGAGACGGCCAACACAACAGAAATTGCACCTCCGGCTCAGGAGGGAAATCATGAAGAACAGAAACCTTCCGGTTCCGCAGGAGGGAAGACAGCCTTAGAAATCCAATCGGCCACAACACCTGAAGGTTCCACTCAGGCAAACAAAGGCAAAGGGATCCTTATTGAAGACACAACGGCAACCGGAACAGGCACGCTGCAAACCGATCGTCAACATGAAGCCATGACCGGGGACGAGGTTCCCTACACCATAGAGCAAGAAAATGAGATCTTCGAGGAACTCATTCAAGACATGAACAAAGGTGCAAGTGATGCATTAGCGCCATACATCTTGTGGGTGAAGCTCAGATGCGAAACCAAGTTATCCGACATGGTTCCAGGTTTAAGTGGCAACAAACAATGGGACAGGCTCATCAAGCTAGAAGAAAGGACACTTAACCTAGCTAACACCAACCTAATCCAACCGGCTTTCAACAAAGCACCAGTTATCCTTGAAAATGCTCGGTTACAGGCAGTTGAGAATGCCTTTCAAGAAACCCAAGGAAAGACGCTAAACCCGATTGAAATGAAGATGGCTGAACGATTTCTTGGGGTACGAGAACAACTTGTACAAAATCTTGATCGTCTTGACATACAATGGAGGAAAGGTTGCCAAAGTCAATTCAACAATGCCGAGTTATATCAAAGTAAGCCATTCTTTATAAGTGGTGAGACATCCGGAACCTCTGAAAATTTGGAACAAGAAACTTCTCAACTGGTCAAAGCTCTGGAAATAGATCAAATCAAGCAAGCGATGGTTGAAACAGTTGACTCATGCCTTGGAAATTTTAAAGCCGTAACCGACGAAAGAATTGCAGTGGCTGAAGATAAACTGTCAAACTCTCTACAAACCATGATGGACACGACCATGCAGACAACAATAAAAACCATGATTGCCGAGTCCGTCAAAGCCGCAACCGCTCCACTATTGGACGTGCTGCAAGCAATGGCCATTCAGATCGGGGAAATGTCCAAGGTTCAAGTCAGCACAACCCAAACACAAATCGAA
The DNA here is from genome assembly GCF_907164915.1 of Impatiens glandulifera. Taxonomy (NCBI): domain Eukaryota; kingdom Viridiplantae; phylum Streptophyta; class Magnoliopsida; order Ericales; family Balsaminaceae; genus Impatiens; species Impatiens glandulifera. The sequence goes on from NC_061866.1 coordinate 28,908,936, forward strand.
AAGGATGCCGAAACCGCAAAGAAACTGCAAGAGGAAGAGATAGAAAGGGAACGGTTACAGAAGGAGATTGAAGATAAAGACTATGCGCTTGCCCAACAATGCAACGAGGAAGAGCAGGCCAACGTCCAGGAACTTCCACTGGCTCAACCGTCCCACTCCATGAATACAAGGAACAAGAAGAAGCGAAGTGCAGTTAAGAATGTGATGAAACGGGCAGAACAGAAAACAGCCTTACCGGTCGTGGTAAATGCGGAACCGCTTGATGAGGAAGAAGAAGAAGACCCAAGGGAACTTAACCGGCGAAAGAGAAGGACAACCGGAGAATCTACAGCAACTCCAAGCTTCAGACCTTCAAATACTCCACCACCTCCACCACCAAAGCCAAGTTTGTGCCAACTTTAATCTCAAGAATAAGGGCACCGGTCACTCTAGTGTATGGGCTGGTGTGCTGATCGATGCCGAAAGACGTGATAGAGAACACAGAGTAAGGCAAGAAGAAGAAAGAAGACGGTTGGAGAAGGAGCTGGAAAAGGAGCCACACAAGGGGGGATCATCCAAGCCTTAAATCTCTTTCTTTGTTTACTTTAAACAAATTATGCCTTATTATGTTTCAGAACTTGGTTACTTTGCTTTTTCTGATAGGTTCTCACTTATTTTCTAAAACAATCAAACCCATGCATTTGAAACATCATTTTTAACAATTCAAAACTCATGTTTTTTTTTAAACCGGCCATACATTACATGTTTTGAATATTTATTCTAAATAATCAAAAAGGGAGAAATTGATAGAAAAATTAAGTAAATTAATTTTTCTAAACTGGCTAATAAGCAAATCTTTTAAACCGGCCATACATTACATGTTTTGAATATTTATTCTAAATAATCAAAAAGGGAGAAATTGATAGAAAAATTATGTAGATTAATTTTGGAACCGGCCATACATTACAATTTTTGAATATTTATTCTAAATAATCAAAAAGGGAGAAATTGATAGAAAAATTAAGTAGATTAATTTTGGAACCGGCCAGACGAACTAAACAGAAGTTAATCTTCATGTGCAGGTACTTCTAAAACCGCATGAACAGGTTGGCGTTGTAAAACCGGCTGATACTACAATTCAAAGAAACCAGCTTCAAGTGATCAAGTTAAAGATCAGAGGAACCGGTTTTCACTTTATCAAGCGACCGGTTAGCCAAGACAGAAAGATTATACTCTCCAACCGGATCATACTACAAGGCACAAAAACCGGATGGTTCAGAACAAAAGTCAGAAGATTCAAACTTCAAGAGTGACGTACCATGACGGAAGAAACGTGTCTTGAAAGAATAAAAGAAGATCGGATCCGATCAGAAGCATGCGAGGAAAGCAATGATGCCTTATTGATCCGATGCTGACAACCGGTAGTGGATGTTCAACACGTGTCTCAATCTAAAAAACCGGCTATGTCATCCTTTGCTCAGAGTCATCTGCATGAATGCCAGGTGTTGAGGAAGTTGAAGTGTGCAAGCAACCTTTCTGCAAACAGGCGTGATAATGATCGACCAATCCGCAAGAGAGAGAAGAAAGTAACCGTTGGCTACTTTCAGCTATAAAAGGAAGTCGAAACGTCTTCATTCAATGCAGTTGTAGTTGTGAGCATCATAAGTTCTGAAAGTCATAAAACATTAAATTCTAGAGAGATAAAGTTCTATACTGTAAAACCGGAAGCCTTTTGTGTGTGTGTTTCTGTTGATTTATTGTATTACATCAAAGAGTGAGTTTGGTGTAACCGGCGAGTAGCGAAGTTGGGCTCGACCGGAAGTATCGTTGTAACTCTAAAGAGTTAGTGGAGATCCTTCTCATAACCTGAGAAGAAGGAGTGACGTAGGAGGGTTTGCTCCGAACATCCATAAACAAATCTCTTGTCTCGTGTTCTTTCCTTTGCTTTCATTTCCTGCTTTCTTAACATAAACCTCAAACTAATCATACTCCTAAAACCGGTCACTCACCTCCATTAAACCGATTCCTTCTTAAACATCATCTAAAGTCGCATTCGTTGCTTCAATCTGAAACAGACATTTCCGCCCTTGAACCCGGTTCAAGAGTCTGTGACAGTTTGTGCAGTGCTGAGAACGGTTTTAGTCTTTAACCGGACTATCACCAAAGTGTTGTGTGTGTTGTAAGCGGCCACCCTTACTAAAACCGAAACACCCCCGGTCCTCCAAGGGCGTCCCCGATCCTAACAAACGTCTTAAACGTACCAAAGATGTGTTAAACATGATAAACATGTTAAAAATGTGTAAAACGTGCCAAAACGTGTTAAACGTGTCAAACCTGTGAAAAACATGTTAAACGTGTTAAATATGTCAAAAACATGTTAAATGTGCAAAAAATGTGAAAACGTGTTAATCTTATCAAAACATTTGAAAAACATGTTAAACGTATTAAAAATGTGAAAACGTGTTAAATTTGCCAAAAACGTGTTAAATGTGAAAAACGTGCTAAATGTGCCAAAAATGTGAAAAATATGTTAAACGTGTGTCAAAATGTGTAAAACGTATGAAAACGTGTTAAACATACCAAAAACGTGAAAACGTGTTAAATGTACCAAAAACGTGACATACGTGTTAAATGTGTCAAAACATGAAAATGTGTTAAATGTACCAACAACATTAAAAACGTGTTAAATGTGCCAAAACGTGAAAAATATTTTAAACACGTCAAAAATGTGAAAAACGTGTTAAACATGTCAAAAACGTGTTTATCGTGCCTGAAACGTGAAAAATATGTTAAACGTGTGAAAAACGTGTTAAACATGTTTTTTTGGGGAAAACAGCTTAGTGCCATTTCATTAAAAAACCCAAAATAGGGAAAAAATACAAAAGTTTAAGATCAGATCTAGACAAATTCTAGATTTGACAATGAAACAATAATTGAATTAGACAATAACAATAATCAATTAGAACCTACAACATTTTTACTTTTATTCTACTTGTGACCTTCTCAAACGAAATATTCCATATCTTGCAGAGCTTTCTATTCTCTTCATTTCTTTCAATTCCTCTCCAGGATTGAATGAGTGCATTTCCATCTGAAGTTATATCTCTCCAAATATCTTCAGTGGTTCTACTTCTTCCACTATAAGTTTTTAAATTTCTTTCTTTCCAAATATCGTAGATTACTGCTCCAAAATAGCATTTCAACATACTTACATAGAAGGATCTTCCTTTAGCTTTATTCTTTATCCACTCTTGGATTTCTTCCCATATTCCTGGAAACATGATGATGTTCATGTTTGCAGCATACATTCTCCGGATTTGTATTACAAAAGAGCATTCCCCAAATAAATGGTTTATGCTTTCCTCAACTCCCGAACATAGAACACAGTTCATATCAGGAATGTTCATGTATTTTCGAATTCTATCTTTTGTTATCAACCTTTTCATGTATACCAGCTAGAGAATAAATTGGTAACGAGGAATAATCTTTGGAGACCATACCACATTATGCCAATCTACCTCATGTCCTCTTGTTCTAACCATTTCCCATGCCTTTCCTATAATAAACTTCTCATTGCTTTCTATTTTTCAGCATATTTCATCATTACTTTCATTGAGTTGCTTCTGCCTCATTAGGTTTAGAATTCTATCACCTTCTGGAATATGCCTCAAAAGTGAATCACATTTAGCTTCATAGACGTCTCTAAATGATTACTTCATGTATTCTCTTCTAACTCTGTTTCCTTGCATTTCTTCTTTGAATATAATGGAAATATTATCCAGCCAAGGATCATGCCAGAATAGTACCCCGCTTCCATTTCCAATTGTGGTTTTCACCATTTGAAAGGCATCTTTTCTTGTTTTTAGGATTTTCTTCAATGACCATGCAATTCTTTCATTGATGTTTCGTGTCCAGATACTTTGCTCTTCTTTCATAAATCTTGTATGCACCCATTTGATCCATAGGGAGTCCGCTTTTTGCTCCAACTCCCATAAGCTCTTTATGGTTAGGGCTTTGTTCCATTCAACATAACTTTTTATTCCTTGTCTGCCTTCTTCTATGGGAGTGCAAACATCCTCCCATTTGACTTTTTTTCTTCCTCTGCCTTGTGTTCCCCAGATCTAGTCTCTCATGATTCTATCGAGTTCAGCCATTACTTTCTTTGGGATGACTATATGTTGTGCCCAGTAGCCAATAATTTCAAACATGACTCTTTTAATGAGCTCGATTCTACCTGCTCGATTCCAAAGATTTTAACGTGTTAAAATAGTTAAACGTGCCAAAAATGTGGAAAATGTGTTAAACTTGTCAAAACGTGTGAAAAAAATGTTAAACGTATTAAAAATGTCAAAAACGTGTTAAACATATCAAAAACGTGAAAAAATGTTAAACGTGTAAAAATTTGTTTTAAGTGGAAAAATATGTTAAACATGTCAAAAACGTGTTTAAACGTGCCAAAAACGTGTTAGACGTGTTAAACATATCAAAAATGTGTTAAACGTGCTAAATGTGTTAAACCTTTCAAAAACGTAATAAACATACCAAAAACGTGAAAACATATTTAAGAAATTAACATTTTTAACCGATATTTTATTTTACAAACATATGAATTGGAATTGAATTACAATTTTATCATTTTTTCTACCATAGGAATTGGAATTGAATTACAATTCTATAAGTTTTTCAAACATAGGAATTTAATGGTAATTCAATGCCACTTCTCATAGAATTGGAATTAGAATTCCAATGTCAATTCCAATTCCAATTATCCCTCATCAAACACACCCTAAATGTTCTTATAGTTTCTCCATAATTAACTTGTTGGGAATTTTCAAACCCAATTTAATCGTTCGTGAAATGACTTTACCACCACAATCCAAACTTAAAAAAAACTGTATTAAAATATTCAATAGTTAATTATAGATTGTATGTTAGTTTCTTTGTCTAGAATATTCTTTTTGGGTGTTTGTCCCACATATGAAGTGAGCAAGAAAAATGTCTTGACCTGGCCCTATAAATAAAGGGCTTGGGTGTTAGTTTTCTCTTGAACTATTTTGAGTACCTGTAATCCGTGTTAACGATTATAGTGGAATATTTTTCAGTGGATCTACCCGTGGATTAGTTAGCACTTTTGCTGGATACCACGTTAAATCGGGTGTCGATTTCATTCTGTCTTTTACTATTATTATTATCATTGTTCTCGCATCCGTTATAACAAATTGGTATCAGAGCAGGGTTGTTCAGATCTGCTCAGGCAAAAACAATGGTTGGAGGTAAAAGTTTGAAAGCCGACAAGTTTACTGGGAGGAATAGTTTCAGTTTGTGACAGATCAAGGTCCGAGCATTGTTGAAACAACACATCCTATGGGCTCCCTTGATGAAGCATGCACCTGTCCCACCACCTGCTGATATGGAGTCTTTGGAAGAAAAGGCACACTCAACATTGCTCTTAGCTCTAGCAGACGATATCATTACTGAGGTGGCTGAGGAGGAAACTGCTGCTGGTTTATGGTCTAAGTTGGAGACTTTATACATGAAGAAGAGCTTAACCAACAAGTTGCTTTTGAAGCAACATCTGTTCAGTATGCGTATGCAGGAAGGTACACCTCTTAGAGACCATCTAGATCAATTAAATGCAATATTATTAGATCTGCGTAATATTGATATTAACATAGATGATGATGATGCTGCCTTGATTCTGTTAGTTTCTTTACCAATATCATATGAAAACTTTAGGGAGTCTTTCATTAGAGGTAAAGATTCATTGGCTCTAGAAGAAGTTAGATATGCCCTTCACAGTAGAGAATTGCGACATAGCTGTAGTGGCATTGTTTCGGATAGTCAGGTTGTTGGGCTAATTGCAAACAACCATTAGGGATATGGTAAACCGGGGGAAAAAGAAGTTCCCCAAGAAACCAGTCAGTAGGGGTTCGAAACCAACATATGTGTGCAATTATTGTAAGGAAAAGGGACATTGGAAGAATGAATGTCCAAAGAAGAGACAAAGTCAACATGAGAAGGCAACAGGTACCGTTGCAGTTGCTAAAGATGGTACAAACTCCGAAGAGGATATTGCCTTAGTTGCTGATGGTCACACACATTACACTGATGTGTGGGTTCTGGATTCTGGAGCATCTTACCATATTTTTCCTAGGAGGGAATGGTTTTCAACCTACGAGCAGGTGGATGGTGGAAATATTTCTATTTCCAATAGCTCTACCTGCAAGGTGGTTGAGATGGGCTCGATCAATATTAGGACTCATGATGGAAAATTTTGTACACTGAACGAAGTTAGACATGTTCCACACATGACGAAGAATCTGATATCTCTAAATCTTTTGGACAAGAAGGGGTTTAGTTTCAAAGGTGAAAGTGGAGCCTTACGTGTTTACAAGGGTTTAGGTGTGATTCTGAAAGGTGTGAAGCGGGGCACTTTGTATTTTCTACAAGGTACTACGATATCTAATTCTGTTGTTGTTGCTTCCTCCGAGATTGACCAAGGAGACATGACGAAGTTGTGGCACATGAGGTTTGGGCATATGAGTGAGAGGGGGATGCAAATTCTGGCTAAAGATGATCTTCTATGTGGGCATAAGATAAAGGATCTTGGGTTTTGTGAGCATTGTGTTTTTGGGAAACTACATCGCAGCAAGTTCCCAAAAGCGATTCATAGAACAAAAGGCACACTTGATTACATCCACTCTGATTATTGGGGGTCGTCACGTGTAGAGTCTTTGGGGGGTTACATGTATTTTCTATCGTTGATTGATGATTATTCAAGGATGACCTGGATATTCATAATGAAGCATAAGAGTGATGCTTTCAAGAACTTCAAGCAGTGGAAGGCATTAGTGGAGAATCAAACTGGGAAGAAGGTCAACAAGTTACGAACTGATAATGGTTTAGAATTTTGTTGGTCTGAGTTTAATGAGTTTTGCAAGACTAAGGGGATTGCCAGACATCATACGGTTAGGAATACACCTCAGCAGAATGGTGTAGCAGAACGTATGAATCAGACACTAGAGAGAGCTCGGTGTATGCTCTCAAATGTTGGGTTAACAAGAATATTTTAAGCTGAAGCAGTTAACACATCATGCTATCTGATTAATCGTGGACCTCACACGGGTATAAATCTGAAAACTCCTTTTGGTGTTTGTCCCACATAGGAAGTGAGCAAGAAAAATGTTTTGACCTGGCCCTATAAATAAAGGGCTTGGGTGTTAGTTTTCTCTTGAACTATTTTGAGTATCTGTAATCTGTGTTAACGATTATAGTGGAATATTTTTCAGTGGCTCTGCCCGTGGATTAGTCAGCACTTTTGCTGGATACCACGTTAAATCGGATGTCGCTTTCATTCTGTCTTTTACTATCATTATTATCATTGTTCTCGCATCCGTTATAACATTGTATCTGCAATGGTTTGCAGACATAAATTACTGATAAACACCTGCTAGTATATGAGTCGTAACTGACTTAATCAAAGGAGAAAAAAAATATATATTAACCCTCTCCTCTTTTCAATAAACTCTTTGAAATAGAATTTTATTTTATAATAAAAAAATATTTAAATTAATTATTTAATAAATATTTCAATAAAAAACATATATTGTAAACAAAATATTTTTATTTGTTTTTAGTAATATTATTGAAAATTATTAATTATTTATCTATATATAAACAATAAATCCATAAAATATACAAAAATATAATATATATATATATATATATATATATATATTGACTATTTTAATAGTTGATAAATAATTTTAATTAATAATTAATGTTGTTTTTAATAAAAAATTATTAATAATTTTATTTTTTTAAATATATTATTAAATAAAAATACTAAAATAAAAGAAATATTTTTTATAAAAACATTAAAAAAAATTAAAGACAAATAAAAAAATATTTGTTTAAATTAGAAAAAAAAAAATATATATATATATATATATTTATATATAAATATATATATATATATATATATAACTAAATAAGTTAAGTTTCAATTTGATTGAGAAATATAATTTAGACTTATTTATTGTGATAAAAAAAAATAAAAAAAAAAATACTATATATTTGAATTAGAAATTTAGAATTAACACGAAGTTAAATTGAAAAATATTAAATATTAAATAGAAAGAACTTGATTTCTAAACTTCCGTCCACCCTAGTATGAATTACTAGTGAACACTTTCACGACAATCTCCATGTCATCTTTCAATTTTCCATAGTGTACTACTCCAAAATCTGTTGAGCTAATATTTTCTCAAACTTATAAGTAACATTTAACTACACAAGAGACCGAATATTCATGAATAGAAAGCTGAGGACAATGGGAAGCTGGTATCGATGAAAATATGGGAGGTAACCCGGGAAAAAGCACAAAAAATAGAATGGGCTCCTCTTGTATGGTCAACGAAGATTATCCCTAGACATTAGTTCATCCTATCGCTCACCTTCTAGATAAGATTCAGCACTCGTGAACGTATCAGCAAGTATATGAGCATTCCGGACACGAACTATCTTCTATGTAGAGGAAATGAAGAAACCATAGATCACCTATTCGGGAGCTGCTGTATTGCTTCAGAGCTTTGGGACAGATTCTATAAAAGCCTGGAGCTGATCAGTTTTCCGAGCAAATGGAATGAAATCAAAGATGCAGCACTACTCAAAGCCAAGGGAAATAGATTTGCAACAAGTGTGTTCAAGTGCGGTTTTAAAGTAGTGGTGTATAACATTTGGCAAGAACAGAATGTAAGGGTATATGGTAAAACCCGCAGGAGCGTTGAAGAGTTATAAAAATATATTGTATCGGATTGTAGCGCCCTCGCGGGAACGTGGACAAGAATTACAAGCACGGAGCAGAACTGGAATATCTGTAGGAACTGGAATTTACCGTTTTTTAAACTCACTAGAATTGAAAGTATTGTAATCAAATAATTCATTTACGTTTTTATCTTTTTAGCTTTTATTCAGAATGTTACGACTTCAAAATCATTCTAGGCATGTCTAGAATGATCTCTTAAACTCGTGGTTTTTTTCCCATTTTTGAGAATTTTTAATGAAATGACGCTAAGTCGTTTTTCCCAAAAAAAGAAAATTCTCAAACTTGGTCATTGCAACATCCAGTTCAGAAAATATATAGCAATGTGCATCCTCATTGGTATTACTGCTCATGCAAGAAACTTGTCGACTATAAGAGGATTGACCCTCTTCAAATCTCATTATGCACATATTTATCTAGATATTGGCATATTGCATTAGAATATGCAATAAATAACAATATAGTTTTTTTGTCTTTAACACAACCATGAATAATGAGCATATTGAACTAAAAAAACAAAATTGTGTATGATGTTAATTTTAAGTTAAAAAACATTATGAAAACGTGTAATGAAGTTCAACATACTATGAAAATAGAAAAAAATAAAGTGTATGTTATCAGCTTTAGATGCCTATATATTTCATTTCTAAACTCCACTCAACCCTAGTATCAACTTCAATTCTTGTTAAAATGCTATCCACAAATAAGTGCATTCTCTATTTTATATCTTTCAAATATTTTCGCTCATAACTTGTGTCTATGATCTAAGTTACCAGACTTAATGTGATGTATTTTAGGGATAACTCATGGTTCTTCGGAATAAGCTCTAGATTCATTATTAATTTGGATAAGTATAATATTTTTTTACTAACATTATCTCAATTAATAGAAAAAGAAGATTGGATGGTATCTTGGGTTTAGGGATCGAGTATTTTCCTACCACTCTTCTTTTGTCTCTTAGTTGTGTAGGAGTTCTTGAGATCTTATTATTCATGAAAGACACAAAAGTAAAAACTAGCATTCAAATCCATCAATGAAATCCAACCAAGAAGTGTACTCCTATAACATCTCACATTAATGGACAGAAATAGTGATTTTTATATCATAGACATCAAATATGAATGGCGATCATACAGATGTGTTATTTGCAATACCTTTGAATATTTCATCGCTAAATATGAAAAACAATCTAAGAACAACATAAAAGTCAAAAATCTTATAATCATAATGGTCCAAAAAACGGAACCGAAGATTCAAGAATAGGACGACCTATAAAAGAAGCCAATAATATAACCTCAGAGAGAAATGAGCAATCACTAGGGAAATCAGAAGCAGTTCAGACAAATGGAAAGAAAGGCAAGAGTAGTAACAAAGAAAATGATAGTCAAATTGCCAAGAATGCTACTAAAAACCAAGATGGAAAATCAGGGGATGATAGTGCTAATGAGAAGAGAAAAGTAGACTCAGGTGAGCTTATGTAAGGGAATGCACAAGTAAAGGAGAAATTGGAAAGGAGGCAATAATTGATAATACTACGCATAGTAACAAATATCCCCTTAACATACTAAAATATAATCTTTTTTAAATTAAGTTCTGATACAACTAAAGGGAATCTTCTTAAGAAATTCTCAGGAAACGAGATAATCATTGCTCACAAACAGTCATCATCAAATGAAATAGTCCAATTACCAATTAGGAAAAGACTGTTAAACGGAAGAAAAAGAAGGGTGTTTTAATTGTCCCCATCACTTGCAAACATAGAAAAAGTAAAGACAAAATAAGGTTAAAATGAACAGTAAGGAAAAATTGACATTTATGCTAAGAAATAATATATTCACAAAAGAAAGAGGAAATTATTTAGAAGAAAATGAATAAGAATGTCTGAAGGAAATGGAGCATAGTTAAAGAGAAAATTTATCATTTGAATAAGACTGTTAATGTTGTAGATTTTATTCGCTTTCTATCTTTTACTCAATTAGTTTAATCGAAGCTATATTTTATCTAGCTTTGATTTTGACTCATTTTGAATTCTTACTCACTCTTAGGTTTCTTTAATAAAATGACAATAAGACATTTTCCTAAAAAAAATTATATTGACTATATATTTGAATGAGGAAGTTTTCATCAATAAAGCCCTTGTTATATGATCTCGATCTTATACTCTCTATTAGTTGCATGAATTCTAAGATGAAAAACATCATGGCGTAATTTTTTATGTAGTTCTAGTTACTCATTGTTCCAACTTGTTGGTTGGGATAAGAATAACACTGAGTAAAAAATGGGTTTTAACCTCCATTTATAACATCCATATGTATTTAGGAAGTATAGGTGATTAAATAACGTCTGTATTATATATGGATGTTAAAGTTGTGTTTAATAACGTCTGAAAGAAAAAAAACCTTAAATGTGATTAAATAACATCCATGTATAAAACGGATGTTATATGATTAATTAATTAATCCCTAATTTTACATAATTTGGTCAATCATCCCGCCACTACGTCTTTAGATTCCAAGTCCTCATTCACTACCACAAACAAGGAAATGACATACTCTTTTCTTGAGGAATTACAAAAGCATGTTTTCACCTTTATACATTTAGATGAGGACCGAAACACGCTCTCTTTTGTCTACAAGTCATAATACAATATTTATCGGTGGTTTCGGAGGCAGGTCTTCATCAGAATTTTTACTCTGTAAATCCTTCGATTATAATGTTAGAGAAAACGAATAAAAATACCTGGTCGAATGGTCGAAAGCTAATCGGAGTCTATCTCTACAGAAACTAGAGTGTACAGGGAAGAGGGAGTAGAGATCTAAGAGAGAGAGAGATCTCTCTTTATTTTGTTAATTAATGAATGCCCTAGGGCTTTATTTTTTTCTAACCCAAAATAATTTGAGATGACCCCAACAAATCTCCCCCATCAGCGCAACTCGGGCTCTAATACACCCGCTCTCTCCCAACAATCTTCAAACTTGTCTTTAGACAAGGACTTTGTAAATATATTTGCACGATTCTCACTTGTATGAATCATCTCCAAGTTCAACTCTTTTTCCTCAAGCACATCATGTATCCAATGATATCTCACGTCGATGTGTTCGTATCTCGAATGAAAAGCTGGATTCTTCGAGAGATGAATGGCACTTTCACTGTCGCAAAATAAAGTGAACTTCTCTTGTTTTTTCCCAACTCCTATAGGAACTTCTTCATCCACAACACATCTTTAGATTACTCGGTAGCTGCAATATACTCAACTTCTGTTGTAGACAAAGCAACATACTTTTATAACCTTGACTGTCATGAAATAGCACCGCCTACAAAGGTAACCAAAAAACCTAATACAGATTTTCTTGAATCAACATCACCCTCCATATTAGTATCTGTAAAACCTTCCAATATATGAGTATCACTTCCTAAATATAAATGTATTTTCGAAGAGCTTTAAAAATATATGAGAATCCACTTAATAGCCAACTAATGTTCTTCTCCCGGGATGGAGAGATACCGACTAACAACACTAACTATGTGTGTTATGTCCAGTCTGGTACATACCATGGCATACATAAGACTACAAACCGCGGAGACATAAGGTACATTCTTCATGTCATCTTCTCTTTCTCACTCGTAGGACATTGTTTAGAACTCAACTTGAAATGACCTGCAAGTGGAACTGAAACAGGTTTTGCATTTTCATTACAAATCTCTCAAGTACCTTGTCAATGTACTTCTCATGTGATAGCCAATATTTTCTATTCTTTCTATCTCTTGTGATTTTCATGCCTAAAATATGCTTCACTAAACTCAAATCCTTCATCACAAAAGACTTGTTCAAATCCCTTTTGAGTTTCTCAATTTTAACAATAGCTTGCCCAACAATCAGCATATCATCAAAATAGAACAGAAGAATAACATAATCATCAATGTCGTATCTCTTGATGAAGACACAATGATTAGAAGTAGTCTTATTGTACCCATTTGCTTCCATGAAGGAGTCAAATTTCCTGAATCATTGTTTAAGAGCTTGCTTGATCCCGTACATGTTTGTTGTTCCATATAGATCTCTTCATCCAAGTCACCATGGAGAAATTCAGTATTCACATCAAATTGTTCAATTTCCAAATCTTGAGTATCAAATAATGCTAACACAACTCTAATGGATGACCTCTTCACAACCGGTGAGAAGATCTCTTCTAAACCAATCCCCTTTTCTAACCAAATCCCTTCAAAACTAGTCTTGCTTTGTATCAAGGTTGTGATATATTCTCTTGATGCTTCAACTTAAATACCCACTTGTTCTTCAAAGTCTTCTTTCCTTTGAAAGTTTCACCAAGTCATAAGTCTCGTTCTCTTGCAAAGAATTTATCTCTTCTTCCATTGTCACCGACCACTTGTTCTTGTTTTCATGAGACAATACTTTTTGATATGTTTTGTGGCTCTCCCCCGTCATTCAACATCACATACTCATTGGGAGGATACCTACTAGAAGGATGTTGTTGCGTACTAAATCTTTTAATATGTTGATCATCGGGTGGCTCTAGAGAACTATCATCATCTTGTTCATCTTCTTTTGTTGGCTCAGCATCAGCTAGAAGAATCTCATAAACCTCAACTTGGGCATTTTCCACATCATTGTGCTATGATTATGGTGTACAAATCCTATCATTATCGGACAATTCCTTCTCCGTAGACTTTAGCTTTTCTTTTTTCTCAAAGTTTTTAATGGTCTAATCTTCAAAGAATACCACATCTCTTATTATAATAAGTTTATTGTTAACCAGGTCCCAACATTAATACCAAAATTCTTCGTGGCCATACCCAATAAAGATACATTGTCTTGTCTTATCTTGCTATAAAAATTAGCTCTCTCATCTCGGGGAGCATGAACAAACACTTTACTCTCAAGTGATCATAAGAGACGTCTTTACATCTTCAAACTCTTTCTGGAACGTCGCCATCTAAAGGAATTGAGGGTGAAATGTTTATCATATTAACAATTTCTTCATTGCCTCTACTTAAAAGGATTTAGACAACTTAGTATAAGACAACATACACAAGATTCTCTCATTGATAGACCTGTCTTCCTCTCTGCGACTCCATTCTGTTGAGGAGTTATTGGCATAGTGTTCAAAAGTTTGATCCCATGACTTCTATAGTATTCCATAAATGGCCCTCTATATTCGCCACCATTGTCCGAACGAAAATATTTCAACTTCTTCCAGTTTCTCTCTTCACTTTAGTGTGAAACAACTTGAAGTAATATAATGTTTGATCATTAGTCTTCAAGCAATAGGCCCACACCTTCCTTGAGTAATCATCGATAAAAGTGATGTAATAATGAGCACCCCCTAAAGTCAAGGAATCCATAAAACATATGTCTGTGTGAACCATATCTAGGATATTGGGCTTCCTAGATGGAGAGTAACTCTTGAAGTAAACTCTATGTTGCTTACCAACTAAGCAATCTATGCATGTCTTCAAATCTGTGAACTTCAAGCCCTGAAGATTGATTGTCTTGAAGAGAACTCACATGCCATTCTGATTTAAGTGACCGAGTCGCTTACGCCAAAGTTATGTTGAACAATCATTAATTACATTTGCTTCTCCCCCATAAGACTTAGCCTCTGTCACATAAAGAGAACCGACTTTCATTCCTTTAGCTACCACCAAAGTGAGTTTCCATTTTCCTTCTCCAAAGTGACTATGATAGCCCCATCATCAATAATTCCAATAGAGATCAAATTCATCTGAATATTGGGAACATATCGAACATTCTTCAAAAGTAGCTTGCACGAAGTGTTAGTATCCAAACATACATCTCTTTTCCAACAATCTTACACGTAACATGGTTTCCTAGCGTCACTGAACCAAATTTTCCACTAGTGTAAGAAGTAAATATATCACAACGATTGGTGACATGATAAGAAGCATCTGAGTCTACCACCCATTGTGTATCTATAGAAACAAGGTTGATATTATCATTGTCGTAAAAAATATCAATGTTGTTACCACCCACAACTACAACCTTACTACTTCCATCTTGCTTATTCTCCTTTTATTCTCGCTTGAAAGATATGCACTAATACTTCTTGTGTCCTGGCTTGCCATAATGATAACATGTAATCTCATTTTTCGAGATGGATGTTCCCTATGACCTGTCTAAACTTTCACTGTGATTCTTCGGAGTTTTACTTTTACTTCTACCACTTCTCTCGGTCACGAACACCTGACTTGGAGTCGAGAAGTCTTGTTCTTTTCTTCTAGCCTCTTCATTTAACAGTCTATTTTATCATTTTCAAAGTGAGTTTACCTTGTGGAACAAAATTAGTAATTGAAACCACATGTGTCTCCCAACTATAAGGCAAAGAATTAATTAAACATATAGCATGAAGCTAATCATAAAATTTTATTTCTATCGCAACCAACTCATTTAGAATACCTTGAAAAGAATTTAGATGCTCAGACATAGAAGATCAATCTTGATATTTCAACGAGAAAATCTTTCTAAATAGAAATGCTCTATTTTAAGTATTTTTCTTCTCATACAACTCACTCAAGTCCACACTTTACGTGCATTAACCTCATTAGCCACATGTTGATAGATATTGTCAACCCATTCCCTGATCTTACCAACTTCCTTTTTGTTCCGCGTCTTCCAATCTACATCTGACATAGTCTCTAATTGCCATTATCACCCAAGATAGTGTCTTCATAATCATAATTACACAATAAGTCTTCCATCTGTGACTTCTATATTTTGTAGTTGGTAGCTGTGAGTTTGATCATTGTGCCATTACTACTCAACAATTTTTCCATTTGAATTATACAAGAATCACCATCGAACGAACTCATCTATGGTATCACTTGTTAGAGAAAACAAATAAAAAGACATGGTCAACTGGTCAAAGGCAGATCGGAGTTGTCTCTAGAGAAAATAGAGAATACATGGAAGTGGGAGCAGAGATCTGAGAGAGAGGGTTCTCTTTTTTTTTTGTTAATTAATGAATATCCTAATGGACTTTATTTTTGGTCAAGCCCAAAATAATTTGAGCTGACCTAACATATAACTAGAAGATTTATGGATGTGAGATCTATCGAGTTAAAAGGAAAACCTCATTTCGTCGACTACAATCTAGTTCCAGACGGTTGGGGAGATTATGTATAACCCTCGATTTCTGCTATGGAGAGGTTTAATCATTGGTTGGAAGAGATTAAACTCAGATGGATCATGGTTACTGATTAGAGATTAGAGTTAGTCTCTCATTCGTTCAAGAATTTCAAGGTACTAGTATTGTATTCATGCAATGGTTTTACAACAGATATACTTGCATGTACAACAGATGGGCTTTCCTCTATTGTTGCTAATTGTAGTTTCCTTTTTCTTATTTGGTAATACTCGCGGTGGAGAAGATAGTCTCTCATTGGTTAATTTCATTTTATAGGATTTCCAATTTTTATTATTAAGATTTATTCTAACATTTTGAATGACCAAATTATTGTTCCATTTTCCTAATCCTAATTCTAATCCTAATCCTAATGTTTGTTATTACACTAACTATTAAAACTAGTTTATTTTATGTTATTTTCTTATCTAAACTCCAATTTACTATTTATTACAGAAAGTCGGGTTGTTATCATGTTTTGCAATTAATCTCAAATTGACGAAGAAATTAATCCCTTCTTCAACTTGAATAATCCATTAGACAATGATGTATTGGACTGAATAGTCTATTTTGATCATCATACCTATCCTCTTTCGCATGGAGACGCTTCTAGATGTATGTCCCCACTTCCCTCTGAATTATAGGTACATATTACTTTTGTTTACCTTTAAAGAACTTTTGATTGATGGAATAGGCTATAATTTTATAAATATTAGTAGGGATATGCACAAATAGGATTTTCAAAACAACATGTTGCATGTTTTAAGGGTTATTCGATTATTTGAGGAGTTCTTAACAAATTACCCTTGTTTTTAAATAGTATTTCAAATCATCGTTGGATAAGAAAAGTAGATTATTCTGGATCATGATTAATATTTTTTTACTTTCTATGCTCCATGTTTTGACTTTGAACTTTTTTACTTTCTATGTTCCATGTTTTGACTTTGGTTCAAAACGAATCTAGAATTCTTACTAAACAAAAGTTAGATTTGATTATTTTGGTGTGATTTGTTTTAAGAAGTGTTATAATATATGCATTTATTTCTCACTATTTGTTCCGTTATCTTTTGTTGGATAATCTCATTAAGACAAAAAAATCAATTCCTAAATAATATCAAAACAGTGATTTTATCTTAAAAAATATGCTAAGCATATTTTGAGAATATGCTAAGAACATTCTTTATTTTACTTTATTTTATTAGATTAGGTTTTATTCCGTTATTTATTTCCTTTTCAATTCAATATTGTAAGTATAAATAGGCTATGCCTAGAGCTTAATAAAATACAATCAATTTTTTTTTCTCTTTTCACTATACTTTTCTTTTTTGTAACAACAAGTGGTATTAGAGTTGTACAGTGTTCGATATATTTCGACGATGACAAAAAAGGAAAAAGGGTGATGAATAGAGGCTGGGAGAATGAAGGGATGAAGCACTTCACACCTCTCACGCATACTATC
The DNA here is from genome assembly GCF_907164915.1 of Impatiens glandulifera. NCBI lineage: Eukaryota > Viridiplantae > Streptophyta > Magnoliopsida > Ericales > Balsaminaceae > Impatiens > Impatiens glandulifera. The sequence goes on from NC_061866.1 coordinate 28,926,358, forward strand.
TACGTAGATTAGGCAGTCCTAATGAAGGTGCATCTATAAATGTAAGGCTTATAGGATGTCGTTGAAAATGGTATGTGAGGTCTTCATAAAGATAAACGGGCTATGTCGTTACTTCTCCCGAAAGTGCCACTGGAGTTGATCTAAACCCTTGGAAGCAAAAAGACGGCGAAGGAAGCATGGGACAAATTAAAAATCATGCATGTTAGAGTTGAACGTGTCCGAGAAGCCAAAGCGCAAACACGGAGGATGGAGTTTGTAAACCTCGAATTTAAAGATAATGAGGGGATGGAGGCTTTGGGTATTCGACTTGCGGAGATACTCAACGAGCTCGAGGTGCTGGGCGTTAGAGTGTCCGACACAAGACAATGATCAAATTCCTTCGTAGTGTTCTATGTGCATACAAGCAGATGGTGATGGCGATTGAGTCACTCATCAATCTAAAATATTATTCATCGAGGAACTCATTGGTCGGCTCCTAGTCGTAGAGGAGCGCGACAAACTCGATGATATTAAATCTTCTAGTGAGCGACTATAACTCACATAAAAATAATGGAGGTCTCGGCAACGAAAACGTGAGCAACGCAAAGGCTCATTCAATAGAAGAAACAAGAAATGTGAAAATAGTGAACGAAAAAGGAAAGTTGTTAGTATTGTGGCATCTTTGGTCATTAGGCCAAGGAGTTTTGCAAAGAGAATAGAAACTGGGAGAAGCAAGAGTAAACAAATCTCGTAGAAGAAAATTCCGAGAAGGATGAAAGTCTGATGCTACTGATGGAACATATCTATAACACAAAATCAGCCGACAATGACGTACAATAAGTATTCTTAAATGAAGAAAATGTTGTACATAAGGATACCACTAACTACGTGTGGTACCTAGACACTAGAGCTAATAGTCACATTAAGGGTGACAAGAAGGTGTTCACAATGCTTGATGAAACTGTAAAGGGTAGAGTACGGTTCGACGAGGTAAATATGCAGAAAGGGCTTGGTGATGATTGAATGTATCACTAAAGACTATCGGATTATATTTGATGTGTTCTATAAAAATATGGGACAACGAATTAAACATGTAGCCCGTAAATACACTTAACCATTTAACCAGGCTAATTAATTGTCATCTGACAGGCTTGAACCCAGGACCTTAGGGTGAAAAAATAGTTCCCTGGGATCGATGTATTCTATATCCCAAGCCTAAAAAGTAATCTCCTCTTACTTGGTTAACTTGACGAAATGGTTTCATGATAGTCATCGAAAATGGTTGCATGATACTTTGTATCTATAATCACTCAAGCCAAATACTCGCTCGGGTTCAGTAAACACTTAATCGAATTTACACGTTGAAACTGAATCTCACAGCACTAGTAAGTCTATTGGCTCAAAATGATGATATCGCGTGGTTCTGGCATGCACGACGTTTCAGTCATTTATATTTCAGTGCTCTTCGAAATCTATCTCTCAAAGGATTAGTATGTGGTATTCCAATAATCGTGCACATGGAGAAGTTATGTGATGGTTGTGAACTTAGAAAACCACACAATACTTTATTTCGACAAACCACTACATATCGAGCACAACGCACACTAGAGTTAGTTAACATCGATTTGTGTGGCCCAATCACACTAGTAATCGGAGATGGAAACAGTTTTGTTTACTTGTAGTCAATGACTTTAGTCGATATATGTAAATTAAGGTGTTCAAAATTAAGGACGAAGTGTTACGCTACTTGAAGAAGATCAAAGCGGCAACAATGGTCGAACGCGAGTGCAAATTGCTCGCATTTCGATCTGACCGAGGAGGCGAGTTAATTATGATGCACTCGTATAATTTTGTAAGGAGAACAACATTAAGAACAATATTATGACTATCTACTCACCACAACAAAATAGCATCGTAGAGAGGTATAACTAGACAATAGTAGAGATGAAACGTTGACTTATAAAGGCAATGCAAGTACAGGGTATGTTCTGGGGAGAGGCAGTAAAGACGAATGTATGTCTCCTAAACCGCGCACCGACAAGGAGTGTTTAAGGCATGACGAGGTACGATGAGTTATGGGTTCTATTATAAGTCGGGAGAAGGTGAAGCTACATTAGTAGGCTACAACGATAGTGATCTCGCTAGCGATGTTGACGACTGCAAAAGCACCTACGGAAAACTTTTTTTATCGGAAGCAATATTTTGACTTGGACTTCACATAAGTAGAAGATTTTTGCTTTATCTTCATGCAAGTCGAGTACATCGCAGCGGCGACCGCGACATGTCAAGGTGTTTTGCTTAGTCGTCTTATCGGCAAGCTAGTTGGGTATATGAATTGAAATTCAAATTGTTGGTTTTTAACAACTTAGTCATTGCTCTCTGTAAGAATTAAGTTCATCAAGAGAGGAGTAAACACATTGATACGAAGTTTTATTACATCTGAGAGTGCATTGAAGCAAGCAAGATGGACATTGACGACGTTGACATTAATGGCCAATTACCAAACATCCTAACAAAGACGTAAGGGAGAAACAAGTTCATCAAGTTGCATTTGAAGTTCGGTTATAAGCAAGTTGAAGCAGTATAACGAGATTAAGGGGGTGATTTGTTGGATAATCTCGTTAAGCCCAATAAATTAGGCCCTAAATAATATCAACCCAATGATTTTATCGTAGAAAATATGCTAAAGCATATATTGGGAATATCTAAGAACATTCCCTTATTTTACTTTATTTGATTAGATTTTATTCGGTTATTTATTTCCTTTTCAATTCAATATTGTAAGTATAAATAGGATATGCCTAGAGCTTAATAAAACACAATAAAAAAATTTCTCTTTTCTATAACAACATATCTTTTTTTTTTTGCACTTTTTAGTAATTGGTTTTCAAATGATTTATGAAATTTTATGTTATTTTATGGTAGAAATTAGACCATCAAAGCTAGAAATTGATAGTTATATACTTTACATGAAATTAAGGGAGATGGATATGCATGAATATGAAGTGGACAATTTCAATGAGCATTGGATCAGTTATTTTCCAGTTAACTGCACATCGCTCATCTCCCTTAACATTGCTTGATTAACCTCCAAATGGAGTTTCTCTTCTCTTGATCATCTTGAGCGTCTGGTGGCTAGGTATCCCAACCTGAAGAGCATCCGTCTTCACGGTGTTGTTCCATTTGTAGCGACTTTTAGTTCGTGCCATCTTCTCTTTCATTTTACATTCACTTAGGATTTTAAGAATAATATTGGATTATTGAAATTTTGTGCAGGTGGTAGCTACTACTAGAAACCCTTTCTTTTATTTACTAACTTCAAAAGAATTGGTAACAGATGTGACATTTTGAGGACAATGGTCTCGACATTCTTGTTGCAACATAAATAAGCCATAATCCAGACACAATTTTAAATTTCCAGATGTGGCTACTACATTCATGTCACTTTCATAAGTTGGTTGTTTTATGAAAACATTTAGATAGATGCATACTTTCCTATATTTTGTAATGTAAATATTGATTATTGATGTAAAATGTTAATGATACTTTTTGAATAATGTATGATTTGTTTTGAAAAAATAATGTATTATTTATTAGTTTTTAGTAAATTTAAAAATAACAATTTCATTTTTAAAATTTTGAAAAAACACAAATGTACGTAAAAAAAATGAACTTTATTGGGTAATGGTGTCAGTAAAACGAACTTTATTGGTTAATGGTGTCAATATAACGAACTTTATTTGTAACAAAACGAACGTTATTGAGGTTTTTTCCAATAACGTCGCGCTTTATGGCCTAGGTTGGCGTTCAGAATTTTCCGGACGTCATTGAATAAAGAGGTCCGTTTTTTTGGTCTATAACGTTCGTTTTATTAGACTTTATAAGATCTTTTTACTTAGTGCAAGATGCCTAAAATTGTAGGGGCTTTTGGTATTCGGGCATACCACTGGTATAACAAAGTCTCAATATCGACGATATATGTCGATCGGATCGATATTTACCATATCAATTAGGGATGGCAACGGGTACCCTTCCCGACGGGTAGTAAAGTACTCATCCTAGAACCCGATTTTAATTTCACTACCCGAATCCGAACCTGACGGTTATTACTAATCCTATCCCCATCCCCGATTCATCTGGTACCCAATCCCCGACGGGTACCCCATTATCCGATTAAAAAACTTATAAGATTATAAATATTGAATAAAAAAACACAACTTTTATAAATAAATTTAAAATAGTAATATCGAAATGTTAAAAATATAAATAAAAACATTAATTGCCCACTTACATACTTATTTTTTTGTAAATCTTAAAGATAAATTAGTTTAAAGAATAAATAGAATAAAAAAATAGAGATTAAATATGAAGAATATGAGGAGAGAGAAATAATATTTTATTGTTAAATAAAAGTTAGTGTTGAATATTTATGTAGAGAAATAATTTTTTGAGAATATAAAAAATTTAAAGTTAAGTGTAGTGTATTTATGACAATGTTTAGAGTGAAGTTTGGATAAGATCAAATTAAATGTTGTATTTGAGAATATTTGATAAGTCATACATTAAACTTTATTAAAAATATTAATTTTAATATTAATATAATCAAATATCAGGTTTGGGTTTCACACACTCCCCGTACCCGATACCTTCTCCCCATCCCCATGCCCGACCCTAGGTAACCATTGTCATCCCTAATATCAATGTCGATTTAAACAAGATACATCGCTGTATAGTTTGTTAATAGTAATAAAACAGTATGTATTAAAACATCTATACCTACTGTTTTGGTACTCTATATATACCTCTTTAGTTTTGAAGTAAGTTTTGTCAAATCAAAATTTTCTATACGATTTAGATTTATGGTTTTTCAACATTTAGATTATGATAAAATAAATATACTATTAGATTATTATTTTTATTTTATTTTTGATAAAAGTAATAAAAGTGTGTACCCAAAGACTTTGTTTGATATAAGTTTCATTAAATAATCTCGTTATGATTTAAAGTAAATTATATGTGAATACCTCTTGTGGGTCATAAGCTCACATAGCCGTAATTCTATCTGGAGTTGTCTAGCTCTACACTCCCTCGACTCATATGGGCTACATTCGAACTAGACGAGTAATTCTATCTGGGATTGCCTTTACACTCCCTAACTAAACGAAAGTAAAGTTTTTTCCTCAATAGAGAAGATTGACTAGAGAAAGGGGAAGGACCCTAATCTAGCTAATGGAGTTCACGAGTAACCAAGTTAGTGAAGCGATGCCTAAACATATTTTCATATTTTACCAAGATTCCGATTGAACTATGTAGAAAGAATAATTATTTTTTATATTCATAGACTTACTCTTAAATAGGGCGTCCATAAATTAAAAAAAAAATAGAGTGATTCTCGTGCTTCATTATAAATATAAATTGTTTAAAAAAAATTAATAATAATAAAGTGACTCTTTTGAATAATAATTATTTTTTATTTTTTTTTCTTATTGTTTTATTTATTATTTTTGCGTTTTTTTAAACACTTGAAATATTTTCAAATTGAAAAGTTTTGGTTAGGGAAATAATCTTGTTAAATTACTAGTAAAAAAAATTAAAGATGATGAAAGGGCTAGAATACTCCTTCCCCTACTTTCTTTGATATAAACTTCACTATTTTCTATTTTTTTTACAAAAATAAAAAACTGATAAAAAAAAATTGACTAAAATTTTGATATTGATAGATGGAAGAGTTGGTGTTTGAGGACAACAAAATTATTATGGTTGGGTCTAATTATAAAAATATTTTTTTATATTTAATTCTATAAAATTAAAGTAAAGATAATATTTGTATTTTAGTAATAATTTGAATGATCACATAATTAATTTTCAATTAGTTTAAAGGATAATTCCTTAATTAATTAAATAGATATTATTAAAACATAACTGAATTTATTGAACCTAACCAGCCCTAGCTATAAATACAGATAAACTATTCAATGCTAGATGAAAAGTCACCACAGTTTACAGGCTATTGGTTTGTCCAATTACAAAAGCCCTTCTTTCTCTTTCTTTATCTTTGACCAACTGCATCACCTATGAAATCTTCAGAGAGATTATCATCATCCTCCGAAGAAGGCAACAACGGCCTTGAGCAACTTCAATTAGTTTGTAGTCATCGGGAAGAAATGCAATCCAGAATGAACGAGATCATCAGTTCTTCTGAAGAAAATCGGTTCAAAATGAATATTAACATGATATTGATTGGGATGAACTATGCATGCTTGTTGGTTGGGTCCGTATCAGCGAGTCTTGTCTCCAAATTCTACTTCATTCATAAGGGTTCAAGCCGTTGGGTCTCCACTTTAGTTCAATGCGCCGGATTCCCTCTCCTCGTCCCTTTCATCTACATCCCTCATTATTTCTTCCCTTCAATTTCAACCGGAAAACGTCCTTTTTCTCGATTGATCGCCAGACCGAGAATCCTAGGACTCTCTCTTTTTGTCGGACTCCTCCTAGGAGTAAACAACTTGCTCTTCTCATGGGGAAATTCATACCTCCCACTTTCCACTTCCTCTCTACTCTTGTCATCACAACTGGCGTTCAACCTTATTCTCTCCATTATCCTCGTCAAACAAAAGGTTAACTTTCACAACCTAAACTGCGTCGTTCTGCTTTCCTTGGCCTCCGTCCTTCTCGCTCTATCCACGCACCACGATCGCCCTCAGGGATTGACCCAGTCTGAATATTTGGTGGGGTTTTTCTGCACAGTCGGGGCGGGTTTGCTATTCGCACTCTATCTCCCTCTAATGGAGATAATATACAGAAATGTGGACTCTTATTCGATGGTGATGGAGATGCAGGTGGTGATGGAAGCAGCGGCGACTGCTCTAGCGGTGGTGGGGATGGCGGTGGACAAGGGGGGCGGGTTTAAGGAAATGGTTAACGAGTCTAGAAATGTGTTCGACATGGGTCCATGTGTGTATTGGTGGACGATTGCAGGGAATGTGGTGATGTGGCAGGCTTGTTTTATGGGAACGGCGGGGATGGTGTTTTTAACGACGTCGTTGACGGGAGGAATATGTACGACGTCGCTCATGATGTTTAATATTGCGGCGGGGGTCGTGGTTTATGGAGATCCATTTAACGGCCTCAAAGCAGTATCAACAGTACTTTGTTGTTGGGGATTCTCTTCATATTTGTATGGGATGTATGTCCTTAACTTGAAGAAGGAGGAGGAGAAGCTTAATCAAACGCTAATAACAACCATTCGAGATGGAGATCATTGATAACATTTTCCTTCTTTTTTTAATATATAAAATATCGTTGTTGTGGCATGTATTGGATTTGTTATGGATTCGAAGGAATCAAACTTTTTAATGTTTATTTTCAACTTAGTGGGTTAAATTTTTTTAAATCATTTCTTTATTAACTATTGATTTTCAAAAGAAAGAGAAAAAAGTTTAAGGATTTGCATGCTATACAAGTGTCTCTACATGCATTTAGACAATGACATTAGAGATACGCATGCTATACAAATGTCTGTCTGTTCATTAATTACTTTTTCATCCAATGACATTTGTTGTATAATTACAATACCTCGATATTGACACGAGAAAATTTATGACCTCTCCAATTATCAGATATAAAAAAAAGGTAATTTCTTTGTTTTTGAACTGAGTTAAAATTGCATTTCTAAATATTGGAGGGAAAAACTCAAAAGGAATTTGTGAGTTATAATGTGTCACAATTCTTTCCTCTATATAAATAAGTCCCTACGTAATAAAAGAGTACATGTATTCAAAATTTTCTAATTAAAACAAATGTATTCTTCAAAAAATAAATAAAATTAAAAGGTTAAAAAAAAATTTAAAATATTTACACTCCCTAGGGTCAGTTAATACGGTATAATTTAATTTTTTTATCCCTATCTTATACTTACCGAAAGTTTCGGTGTAGGAAACTTTTACCGTAAATTGACTTCGATATACTTTAATTTCAGTACGTTATCGATATTATATCTTTGATACTTAAAAAAATCAAACAGTTTGTAGTGAAATAAAATAGAATTCATTTCTATACATAAATTGAAAAATATTAAAATATAATCATATTTTAATTTAATTTTTAAAACTTATGTTTCAATACATAAATTAACATAAAATTTATTTGGAAAAATAAAATAAAATTTGTTAAGTTTGGATAGAAAAATAGATACTTTGAAAGTTGAGCCTTAAATATATTCAGAGAAGATAATTGATTAATTTATTAATTATCGTTAGGAGTTCAAAATTTTATAACCCGAGAATCTAATTTCTGGAAGAAAAAAAAATAAAAAATCAGTTACAAATTCTTTATATTTTTACTATCACGGATAGTTTTTGCCAAATAATTTTTAAAGTTTATAAATAGAACATTATGTCTCTACATATGGAATTTGAGATAGATTTTCCTAAAATATTGATTTTATTCTAACCAATATGTAATGGTTCTTCTAAGATATTTGTGAATGAAGCAAGACTCTCTTGTCCTATTCCATCTTTAATTTGTTAAAAAGAAATTGAAGATATTTAAGAAAAACCCGATTGCATATTGGTTAGAAATAAATTGGTTGGAGATCACAAGGAGAAACCAAATCTTATCGCCACTTAGCACGCTACTATCTCACTTCTCTTTAAAGAATTTTCTCATTGATCATCAATCTCTTCTTAGAAATCTATATCTTCACTTAGAATAAAATTGAAGATGGGGAGGTGAGACTGATTATTTATTGTCTATTCTATTCATTCATCAAGTGCTTAATTATGATTTCAAAACAAATAATTGAGGATTGTGAGGTTTACGTATTAATAACATTTGATCTTGAAATATTCAACAAAAAAAAACTATTTTATTTTAAATTTGAAATATCTATAATATTCAACAAAAACTCTTATATTTTTAAATTTGAAATATATATATATATATATATATATATATATATATATATATATATATTTAATTAATGTTTCTTTATAATTAATGATGAGATGAGTAGTTAAACAAAACTTATAATAATGTTATAATACAACCATTTATTAAAAAAATAATTCTTAAAGTTAGTATAAAATTGTTTATATATTATTATTAAATTATATTATAATATTTTATTTTATTTTTTTCCATAAAATTAATTGAGGTTACAATTATATAGATAATTTTTTTTAAATACTAATTATATATTAAATTTGAAATTTCTTTTATTTAATTATTTTATTATTTTATTATATCAGTAACAGTTAGTTTAACCGTTACATATATTACGTCTGAAAGGGTATCAATAACAGTTGGGAATGTTTAAGTATTTGTAACAACTTTTTAAAGAACAGTTATAAATATGACGTATGTCGTTTCATTTCAAAAAAAAAAGTATCTGTTGAATGTGAATGTCGTTACAGATACGTATAGAGTATTTGTAACGATTTAAAAAAAATCATTACAGATATTATGTATGTCAATTTTTTTTGAAAAAATGGTATATGTAACTGTTCTATGTCGTTACAGATACTTAGTATCTGTAACAGTTTTTCAAAGAACCGTTACAGATACCACGTTTGTTGTTTCATTTTCCGAAAAAGATATCTGTAATGCTTCCATGCGAATGTCGTTATAGATACTTATATAGTATCTGTAACGGTTTTTTGAAAAACCATTACTGATTTGCATTAAATGAGCATATATAACGGTTCACGATAGAGTCGTTACTGATATTCAACCAAATAACCGAGACTGCCTTTTCTTTTTTTCATTCTTCTTTCTTTCTTGTTCTCGGCTGTCGTTCCGCTCCATTGTCGCCTTGCTGCCCTGCTGTTCCCAAGAGGTTAATTTAATTCTCCGATGTCGTTCTAACTAATAACATTTCCAATGTCGTTCTAATTAATCGGAAATTGATTTTGCATGTTCTTGATTTGTTTCTTCAATCCTACGCTCCGTTGTCGTCCTGCAATCTTCTGCCGTCTGACGCATTGTTCATTGGGTGAGTTCTTAATTTTCTCTGTCTTTTCAATAATCTAGCAAATAGGTTTATTAATATTATATATTTGTAATTTGATTTCGTTCTTCAATCAAATTTGGAAGATTAGTGTTTCCTATTTTCGTTCTTCGATCAAGCTTTCTATATCATTATGTTAGTTTTCTTTGGATTATCCGAATTTTGACAAATATATTATTGAAGTTTGACAGATAGGTTATTAAATTTTTATAGATAGATTATTGGATTATTCGAATTTGTGTGTTACATTAAATTAGATTATTGGATTGTAGGTTAGATTAGGTTAGACATTAGATTATTAGATTGTATGTTAATTAGATTATGATAGATTATTAGATTGTAAGTTAAATTAAGTTAGACATGTCAGATTAGGTTAGATTATTGGGTTTAAACTATCGTCAACATGAACAATTTTACTATAGAAACTATTTCCCCTTGTCCCCTTGCTCACAATTTCAATTGAGTTAGATTTTCTGGACAATGTTTTACACTAAACTTTAAGCTTCCTTCCAAATTTAGGTAAACATCAGCAAGGCATATATAGTTATTTGTAAGTGGTGTACCAAATAACAAACTGATAATAGTGGACAGCTGATGGGAATAAATTTGAATTTAGAAAAATATTTTTGTCCGGTCAAATCTCCTGGGCCAAGTGTCAACGTCTCCAAAACTTTCAGAAACGTGCCTAAAGTGTTTCACAATTAATTAATAGCTCAATTTTTCAATATAACGTGTCTATAGGGTGCTTCAAAGTTGTAGAATTTTCATCAGTTTAGTGTAAAATCACCGTTTCAACTTTAACTGATTCCAATGTAATATAGTATTTTCCATGATTCTTCTAACATCTAAAGTTGTGTAAGACATGACCTCTAAGTTTATAGCAAGAGAAACTATTGATATGAAAGAGTTCAATAATTTGTAAATTGAATTTTCATCTTATTGTTATTTCATTAAGCATATACACATAATTTAATCTCCTCTAACATTCAACAATTCTTGCATAGTTTCTGTCTACAAACCCAACCAAACACAATGGCCTTGGATTCCTATGTCCAGGTCCATCTTTGTAGAACCATAAGACTCACTTCATAGCCTCCTTTTGTTTAATTCTCAGATTTGACAGAAATCTTTATTTCATCTTAAATGAGTATCCAATAATTGGCCTAATCGTATTTCCTAAGATCTTTAGTTATCTTGTTTCTAAATTCAAATCTTCCCATTACTAATTATCAGAGTTAGAATATTTTTAAGTTCTATTGTTCTACTTTAAGGGTGTTTTCGAAATATGCAATAATTTGTTACCATATCCTAAATTAGGATAAGCGGAAAGTGTTTGAATTTTGTATTGAAGATATTTACACAAAGTTAATCAGGGATAGATTCAGAAATTAGAATTATGTTGAGTTTAAAAAATGTAAAAACAATTGGGTGAATTTGGAAAAGATAAAGGAAAATAAATGTTGCTGGAAAGAATGGAACCAAGAGTGTCATTTAATGAAAAAATTGTTATACTAAGCCACTAAATATTAAAATATTAATATAATAGTTATTTATTGAAAAATATTATTTGAATACAAAGAAAATAAACACCATTTGTGACATAAAAATTACCAAAAAATTATCAAATAATTATATCAAATGAACCATAAAAAATATTATTATCTAAGTTATTAAACACTTACCCACAACCTTCACTCAAAATAACCATAATCAAACAAACCTACCTATAGATATAATCTTGGATCTGTCTTGCTCAAATCCTAATAAATATATATTATAGGTTCTGCCTTGGGTTAAGTGCAACCAATGCAATGCACTTGTATTGTATAGGGTCTCCACTTTTATATGTCCCCATTTATTTTTTATATTTAATAATATTATATTATTAATATTATTTTTTCTTCTTTAATATTAAATATATATTATAAAAATAATTTTTTTAGTCTCGTATTATAATATATTAATTATTTATATTTTATTTTATTAATTAAAATTAATTTTTTTTTTACTATTTTAGGGGCCCCAAAATTTAAATTTGGATAGGCTCCAAATCTAAAGTCTTCTCATGACTGGCCCTGATATTACAGGTACAGCCCCGTGAATGACTCATCTCTATAGATAATCTATGTAACATATATCATGCTCGTTTTTCTACTTCGACTTAGAGGTTGATTTCTCATGTAGCAACATTTTCTAATTCACCTGCCATTACACATGGGTTTTTAATCTCCAATTTCAAAGTTTACCTCATAATAATTGTATTATAGACTACTTTGATCGCAAAACATATTCATCACATCACACAAAATTGAATTGAACTTCCATTTTCCAGGTCAAGCTAGTTTAGGCAAAAAAAAAAGATTATTAGTTTATTGTGAAATGAAAATGGTATGTATAGCTCCAATAATCCCTTCAATTAATAATCTTTAACATGTACAGTAACATATATCTAGAGAAGGGAGTTTAAGGGGACCAAAAAAGCTTACCCTAAAGTTAAACAAAAGGTGAAACAAGTATTCAATGAATTTCTGTACAATACCCACAAAGAGACAGATGCAAACCAACCCATATTAAAATATTAATTATTGACCCAAACCTAGTCAATGTCATATTTGCTAAGCTGATTTCTTGCATTCAAAAATCAAAGTGAAGAATCAAATAGCAAAAAATAGAAATAGAAATATGTACTTGAGAACATATGTCAGTGTAATATCTGCAAATCATATTAAATTGGCTTATTCCACTATAATGCTTATACAAATATATTTGGATGCAAGATAATGAGTATTTGAAATAAAAATATACATCGCTTCAGTTAAAGCATAATTCAACAACACCACTGTGGACATCAACATTTGACCTAGGATTTTTACCTAATCTTCCCATAAATAACATGCATAAAATGAGTTTAATATTTTGACACGATCTTTGTCATAATCAAAATTTCATTGGAGAATCATTTAAGTGAAACTTGAAACTCGTTTTTTGGATGGTGATCCAATAATTTTTAGGTGTGATTTTTGTGCTTCTTTGGGTAAAAAAATCATGCATGATCGAAATAAATTTCACTTTTAGATCATTATGATTAAGAAACAGAACATAACTGTGAAAATATTGCCAACTTAGTGTATCCAAGTGTTTAGAGTGTTTCCTAACTTGGGACGTTTTCAAACAAATGACTGTAAAAATATGAAACTAAGCTTTTTCAATAGCATACTTTATAATTTTTACCCCTGTAAGTTGAGGTTGTTTATATCCTAACAAAAGGTTTATTTATGTTTGAAATTAATTAAATTTCCTCTAGTTATTCCTATAAATTGCTTTCTCTTTTTAATAGTTTATCATCTTCAAATTTCTATAATAACACATAGAATTTTCCGGATTACGACGTCCAAGATAATAAAAATGTGATTACAAATAGGTTGAAAAATAATATTGGTAATATATGTGTATGAATGTTTGTTAATATATAGGAAAGGGGGATATGAATAATTTTTGTTTTTAAGTACTTTGGAGTATAGAAATTATAGTTGTCTGCATATGTTAGATTCTGAAGCAGAATTAGATGTATAACCACAAAAAAACAAAGCCAACCTTGCTAAGCTCTCTGAGAATAGGGGTACTACATCAAAAAGATTTGAAATCTTTAATTAAAAATAAAATCTCAATGAGTTAATGAGAAACTTGAAATATTATAAGCATTCATCTTAATATTTATATAGGTCAAAGAGTAATAACTAGTTGGAAAAGTAGATTATTGGGTATGCGTTTTTATGCAAATTATTTCCTCTAGCATAAATATCTTGGCCAGTATTATGCAGAACTCAATGTCCAAATCCAGAATAACTTAAATATTTGACAGAATAACTCAAGAAAACGATAGATAAAACAGGAAAAAACAGATTTATGAGAAACCAGAAATGCAGAAACAGAGCTCTCAGAAGATTGAGAAAATTAACGATAGATGAAACTGAAAGTTTGAAGCCTTAAATAAAAAATGATTAAATATGGAAGATTGAATACACTGAAAGGGAAAATCTCTACGGACTCAATAATCAAATTGCGACATTGTTGTTCCAAGCAAAGAAAGAAGATATTCTGCTCAACAAGGAATAAACACACAACAAACTACTATCCAACTCAATATTCACTATCTTCAGGATTGGAACTTACTAAAACAATAGGAATACAAGAAGATAGTTAGATGGTCTGTGGAAATAATGAGGGAACTTATGAAGTTCCCCAAAACCAAGAGCTATACTATCAGAAATAATTCTAGTTGGAAAGTTATTGAAGTCTGGAAGAAAAATGCAAGATAGAAATATGAAGATGGGGAGAAATATAAAGACAAAACATACTTGGGAGATTTTAAACCAAAAGTTGAGATTCTTAAATCCCCTTTTGAGTTTAAATTACCTATTGCAGTGGAGGAAAATGCATTACAGAATGGGAAAATGTAGTTGTTGGGAACTACATAGGTATGAATCGTGTATCTTTTCAAGTCACTAAGGATGTTTTACTAAAACAATGGGAGCATATGGGACTGGAAAATGTATCAACAATATGAATGATCTCTATTTCTTGAAATTCAAGTAGGGAAAAAATCTGGAAAAATATTCTGAAGCTAGGACACACATATGTTAGGTCAAACTGTATGAAGCTGGAAAAATGGTTCGAATGTATGAACCTACTCAGCAAACCGAAAGAAACAGCTCAAATTTGGTTCAAACTAATAAACATTCCAGCTCATATGTATAACGTAGAAACAATTAGCCATTTCGCTAGTCTTTTGGGGAAACCATTATATATGGACCCAATAACGGAGGAAAGAAAACACATCACATATACTAGGATAAGCATTGAAGTGCATCCTAGAAGCACTTTACCAGTAAAGATGATAGTAGTTGATAAAGAGGCAAACCCATAAATGGATATTACGTATGAATGGAGGCCAAACAGATGTACGCTCTGCAATACTTTTGAACATTCCAATAACAAATGTGCAAAAGCAATTGAAGAACAAAAGGAAAAGCTAAAAATTCAGGAGCAAAATGAGGAAGCTGAAACTGAAGAATTAAACAATCAGAATAAGGAAGCTAAAGATAGAGATTAAGATGATGGGAATGATGAAGAATCAAGGGAAATGAAAGATAAAAAATTAGAGAAAGAAGAAGATGAAGAGTCAGAGGAAGGAAAAGGGGAATAATCAGAGGAATGAAGTGCTAAGAATGAAGTGAATGATAGTGAAGAGGAAACATTGAAAGTAGACCGAATCAAGTCCGAAAAAAATGAAGCAAAAAAAATGTGAAAGTAAATATAAAATTCCTAAAATACTGAAACGTAATTCATTTTATCAAATTAGTGTTGGCTCTTCTAAAGCAAAACAGATCTAAGGGAATGAAGTCAATGTTCACAAACAGTCATGATCAAATGCAACAGTTCAATCACCAATAAAGAAGCATAAATCCAAACATGTGATTAGAAAAAGTAGGTGGGCTACGAGAGTAGCAGATTGGGATCCGAAATTAGCGGAAATGATATTGGCTACATTGAACAAGAATGTTAAGTATTATGATTGGTATGCTTTAGATGTCTGTAATCTCTGTGTTTTTGCTTGTTTCTAATTAGATACTCTAGGGTCGTTTGATTTTTTTAATCAAAGTTAAGGTTTGTCTAACTTTGATAATTGACCCTTTCTCCCACTTTTGGGCTCTTAATGAAATGGTTTTAAGCTATTTTCCCCCCAAAAATATATTTGACAAGCACAAACTGTCCATTATAACTCAAATTCATCTATTCAAATAATTATTTACGGAAAATGTTGCAAGAAAATCACAAATCAGTTTAGACAAAGAAAGTTAATAAATGAAGGTAGATTAGAAAATAAAAACGTTTTTGTAACTTTTTTTTAATTAATGCAAAGATGGGAGCCATCGTTTATAAATGACTAGCTATCACTTACAATACGGGCACTAACATTTTCACCTTCATGATCATTGCATCAGTGTAATAAATTGTTAGAATGGCATGTTGATATCAAATGAAAACTATTATGCATCATAAAGGGCCGTTTGAAATTTCTAAAACATTTATGTCTAACTTTTATTCATTATGGTATTCCTATATGGTTGGCAGTGCACTTATAATATGGTTGGCAGTGCACTTATATCTAAAAGGGTATACAAAGTAAATTAATCATCTTCAATAAGATTTACAACCAGAGAGAAGGTATGTCACTACAAGAGCTAAATAGATTACTTCATAGATCAGTCTAATATATTTTTTAATTTCAATGGATAAAGCTATTTTCATTAATCCACAATTAATGTGAATACCATTAAAATCATGGTGAAACATTCAAAGAAAATAAAATCAAGTATAAGTCCAGACATGAATTGTCATGAGGTTATCTTAAAATTATACAAAAGTTTTACTTGAACTAATTATCCTTTAACTAATCAAATGAAGGTTTAGTTGAACTAAATTGTTCTACTACGACTACTCAAATGAAAGCCAAATAACATCTTATACTAAATAAAAAATGCTTCTCTAAAGCTCATGTTAGTTCAGGTGCTATGCACATCGAAATGATAGCTAAAAGTATTCAGATTAAAAGCTAGAAGGAAACAACTAAATCCTAGCATTCTAGAAAAATCTTCACCATAATCTTGGGAATCGTCTTGTCCATCCTTATAGATTTTGTTACCACCAAAATTTTTTGTGATCAACCTTAACATGTAAAATAAGTTATGATTTAACTCTATCCATAACAGTAATACAATTGTGAATGTAAATTGATCCAACACTTTACCTACTATAAACATAAGCAACTACAACTGACAATCGAGCAATTAAATTAAGGGAGTACTCTTATGCTGGTTCCAATACCTACAAAGGAGAAAGTTTAAGTTATGTTCTATTAAGTATATGTATTTTCAGGAAACACACTCATATGCTTTCTAGAATTCACTTTGAACCTAGAAAGAGAAAGTTAATAACATGGATTTACCATTCACATATTATCTCCTTTTAAATGCATTGAAGAAATTTTTTTTTGAGAGTGTCAAAGTTATATGGGTCAATAATTCATTCTGGTTTAGTGTATTCAACAAAATTGCTCCTCCCAAGAAAATTATCTTAATAACAAAGTGTCATTCCCATTGAGGCTTAAACATGCCTCTAAGATCCATCAACTCTTTGGTCTTATTTAATATAATAACTTTTTCTTGGAGATTACCAGGCTTGATTTTTTTTTAAAGCTCGTTCCATACGGTTTTGGTACACATTAGTATGACACAAAGCATCCAACTGCCTATCTTCCATCAAAGCAACTAGTAATACTAAAACTTGATCTAGTCTTCTTTCCCAACTTGTCTTTTGAGAAGTATTCTTAGAATAGGTAATTCGATCTCAATAGACTACATGACGTCCATACTATAGAACAATGATTAGAACAATGATTAAGGAATTTCTTCTGTAGAAGTTTAGGCAGGTGTTCAATAACCCCGCAAGGAGTATTGTAGGTTAATGTGTCAATCCTTGTACGTCTATGTCATCTTTTTTATTTGAAGAAACCTAAATATTTTTTATTTGAAGAAACCTAAATCAAGTATGATTTGAAATAAAATTAATTCCTAGTCAAACTCAAAGTGGGATATGCCTAATTCTGTTATTAAATCTTGTTTCAACCATTGATAGTACATGACTAGAAAGTAGATTATGAAATTGTTTAGGAGATACTTGTTAATGAGAAAATTGAGAATGATCACAACCTGAAATTATTCAAAAACAAAAATTATAGTTAATATATCAAAATGTTAGAAATAATTCTAGAATCATCGAAGAACTTTTCCTATAATTTTTGAAGTCCCAAAATGAAAATTATATATGGACACACCAAGGTAAATGGAATGATACAAATTATTCAAACTATCTTAATTCATGATATTTTTTTTGATTAAAATGTAGAAGATTATTCTAAGTATGGGCGTCAACACACAATGCAAAAGAATGAAACTGTCGATGCCAATGTTCTTTTTAGGGACCTACTCCCATCGTACCGAATACACAAAATTGCCTATTAAATGGATGATAAATTAATAATCATAATCATGGGCCTAGAATGGACCACTTCCTACAATTCAATCGAGATAATATATCACCCTACATGGAAAATGTGCTAACCATAAATACGTCAATCTACCACAAAATGTACATTGACAATCTCAAAAATTGGAATAATGCATTGAGAATAAGATTCCCAAATATGCGTAGAGATTACATGACTGGCATCGTCGAAGAAGAAGCAAGAATACGAAACAAGTACCGGAACAATCTCTAGTAGGACTTAAATTCACATGCCCTTCTTTTCTTGCTTACTTAATCTCTCTAAATATAAATATGAGAGATGTGTGCTTGTAAAAGACAACCAACTCTTGTATAATAAACTTGAGTACCAACTCTTGTATAATAAACTTGAGTTTTCTCAAAACATATTAAAAAAGAAATGTCCATTTCTTAGGAAATATGTACATGCATATGCATTACATTATACACGGGCTATAATTTCTATAAAATCATTATCTCCCCCTCAATCGCAGTCCTCGACCACGATCGGTCATTACGTCTACGAGAAGAAGTGATCTAATAATCAGACGTTTAACAAACATCAAAATAGCTTAAAAAACTCCAACACATTTAACTGATCGACTCTGTTAGAATATAAGATAATATATAATGTAAGATATTATCACAATATTATAAATTGTGATAATATCATTAGTATATTATATTATATCAATATTATATTATTAATTTCCTTATAAGCTCAATGTAATGTCTATATAACAAACATAACTTATGTAATTCAATATATAACATTCAATACAATTTCTCTTTATTCTAACATGGTATCAGAGCCTTATTATCGTTCTTGAGTCAATCAAGTGATAGTCTTCTGCTGCCTCCATCAATGGTTACTTTAGTCATTGATGGAGGGCTCTAATAATTTTTTATTAATTATTATTACTATCTCTTAATAATATTTTCTTCTTTCAAATAATTATGTTGATATTGAAAAAAATAAACTTTTGGAGGAAGAGGAGATAGAAAGACTCTTGAGGATTTCTTGACTGAAACAAACTTTTTTTATTATTCTTTTCTCTCTTACTTCATATTCAGCACGCAGACATTTATTTATAGTCTCTTAACAGAAAAACAAAACGTACAAGAAATAAAAACAAATATTAAAGACAAAAACTGTAACAGCAACATTTAAGGCTGACCCCTGATTACTAAAACTGCTAAAACGTTTGAAACGTTTGAGATCTCCACCATTAAAGACATTCAATTTATTATTTAAAATATGGCTGACCGTTATTTGAGTTTATTGTGTAACAAATTCCTCCCTTAAACTCAAATCTTTTCCATCTTTCATTCCGATCATCCTCTTGAAATTTTCGAACAACACAGTTGGTAGCGCCTTTGTAAAAATATCCGCCACTTGATCACGACTCGCAACATGACTTAATCGCACTTTACCTTCTTTCACATGTTCCCGTATAAAATGGAAACGAACATCGATATGCTTGCTCCTCTCATGGTGCACCGGATTCCTTGCCAACTCAATTGCTGATTTGTTGTCGACTCGTATTTCAGTTGCTTCGTGTTGCTGGATTTGTAGTTCGTTCAGTAGACTTCTTAGCCATATTGCGTGACACACACACCAGGATGCTGCCACATACTCTGCCTCACATGTTGACAATGTCACTATTGGTTGCTTCTTTGAGAGCCATGTAAAAGCTGTGTCTCCCATATAAAACACATATCCCGATGTACTTTTTCGATCATCTATATCTCCACACCAATCACTATCGGAATAACCGATCAACTTGTATTCCTTTGTCTCGGAGTATAGTAACCCGAGTGACGACGTTCCTCGGATGTATCGAAGAATTCTTTTAATAGCCTTCAAATGCGTGTAGTTCGGTTCCTCCATGAATCGGCTTACTATGCCGACACTATACGCAATGTCAGGCCTTGTGCATGTGAGATATCGTAGACTTCCGACTAAACTTCGATATTTGCTGGCATCCGTACGATCTCCTCCCTCAAATTTAGAGAGTTTTGTTCCGAGTTCCATTGGTGTTGCTACTGGGTTGCATTCTTCCATCTTATTCTTTTTCAGAATGTCTTTTGCATATGCCTCTTGGGACACAAATATTCCAGATTTTCCCTGTCTAACCTCAAGACCAAGGAAATATTTCATTAGCCCCAAATCTGTCATTTCGAACTCCCGAGTCATAGCGATTTTAAAGTTTTGTATCATCTTATCATTGTTCCCCATGAATATAAGATCATCAACATAGAGAGCTACTAACAACAGGTTACCTTCGTCTTTCTTTGCGTACAATGCATGTTCGTATGGACATTGTATGAATCTGTTCTTCTTGAAGTAGGTGTCGATTCTGGTGTTCCATGCTCGAGGCGCTTGCTTTAGCCCATATAGCGCCTTTTTTAGCTTCAGCACTTTACTCTCCTTCCCGACTTTCGTGTACCCGGGTGGTTGCTCCACAAATACTTCCTCTTCAAGCACACCATTTAAAAATGCTGATTTCACATCCATCTGATAGATCGACCATTTGAAATGTGCCGCTTGGGATAAAAGAAGCCGGATTGTCTCCATTCTTGCCACTGGGGCAAAGACTTCATCGTAGTCGATCCCAGCTTTTTGTCTATATCCTTTTGCAACAAGGCGTGCCTTGTACCTTTCTATCTCACCCAGGGCATTCATCTTTTTCTTGTACACCCATTTCACTCCGATAGCTCGACATCCATCCGGCAACTCCGCCAACTCCCAAGTTTCATTTCTTTCGATTGCCCGTATCTCTTCATCCATCGCGTTTTTCCATTTCTTATCTCTCACCGCCTCTTCAAAAATGATGCTCTCTGCATCTGCCAAAAGACACACCAAGTGTGCTTCACTTGTTGACTCGTATAGGTCTTGTAAACTTCGCATCTTCGGTTGTCTAGGCTCGTCTTCATCATCAGATGTTTGAGAGGTTGTTGGTGCTAATATCGGTTTAGTGGTTGATGGCTCTCCTTTTTCTTCCTGTTGAGATTCCACCTTTTGGTTATTCCAATCCCATGCACTTTCTTCATTCACCTGCACATCTCGGCTTACGACCACCTTCTTTTCAATTGGGTCGAATAACTTGAAGGCTTTCGTTTTCTCGTCATATCCGATGAAGATGTATTTTTTGCTCTTATCATCTAGTTTGGTTCTTCTTTGATCTGGTATATGCGCGTAGGCCACACTACCAAATACCTTTAAATGCGATACGGTCGGTTTTTGTCCGCTCCAAGCTTCTTGTGGTGTTAGATCCGCCAATTTTGCGTGCGGGCATCGATTTTGGACATACACGGCACATTGCACCGCTTCTGCCCAAAACTCTTTCGGCATGTTTTTGCTCTTCATCATAGACCGAACCATGTCGATGATAGTCCGATTTTTCCTCTCGGCCACGCCATTTTGCTGAGGTGAGTAGGGCGCCGTTAAGAATCTTTTGATCCCTTGTTCCTCGCAATAGACTGTGAAAGCGGTTGACATGTACTCTCCTCCTCTATCTGACCGTATGGCCTTGATGAGAAAACCAGTCGTCTTCTCCACTAATACCTTGAATTTCTTGAATGACTCGAATGCTTCCGATTTTTCTTTCAAAAAATAAACCCAAGTTTTTCTTGTGTAGTCATCAATGAATGTAATAAAGTACCTCTTCTCACTGTATGACTTAGGTGTGATTGGGCCGCATATATCGGTGTGAATCAGTTCGAGAGACTTCCTTGCACTATATTTCGCCTTCTTTGGGAATGAGTTCCTTGCTTGTTTTCCGAGTACACATCCCTCGCAAAATTTCTTGGTGTAATCCATGTCTGGTAGCCCGTGAACCATATCCTTCTTTGCTAACTCCTGTAGGCCTCCATAGTGCAGGTGTCCGAATCGTAAGTGCCACAGCGAGGCTTTATCCACCATTTTCACTTGTAGACATTGTTCTCGAACGTTTCTCAAGTTGAGTTTGAACGTTCGATTATTGGCCATCTCAACTTGTGTAAGCAACCTACCTTTTTCGTTCTTTAAATGCAACATTCGGTCTTTCATGAGTACTGAGTATCCCTTCTCCAATAATTGCCCCAAGCTAATAATGTTACTCTTCAAGTCAGGGACAAAGTATACATTTTCAATTGACCCTTCTTTTCCATCGTCTTGTGAGA
Organism: Impatiens glandulifera; assembly: GCF_907164915.1. Classification (NCBI taxonomy): domain Eukaryota; kingdom Viridiplantae; phylum Streptophyta; class Magnoliopsida; order Ericales; family Balsaminaceae; genus Impatiens; species Impatiens glandulifera. Next base: position 28,948,613 of record NC_061866.1, read on the forward strand.
AACATATTCTACCTCGGCCCTTTACTTGAACCTTCGATTCATCCCCAAATGACACGTACCCATTCTTTATCTCTTGTATCTCCACAAAAAAATTCTTGTTCCCGCACATATGATTGCTGGCTCCAGTATCGAGATACCACAACGTCTCCTTATCGGAGGTGGTGTCTTTATAGGCCATCATGAGAACACCGACTTCTCTTGTCTCCTCTTCCGCGATCAGATTCGCGTTCTCTTCTATCCTTTTTTCAGAATAGCACTCTTTTGCATAGTGCCCATATTTTCCGCAGTTGTAACATTCGACGTTTGATTTGCACTCTTTTGCATAGTGCCCATGCTTTCCGCAGTTGTAGCATTCAACAGTTGGATGATTTGACCGGCCACCTCTCCCACGACCACGTCCTCGCCCACGCCAATTTTGTTGGCTTGACTGATCCTTTTCTTCATAATTGTTTCCACGTCCTCGGCCTCCGCTGCGGCCATGACCACGACCTCCACGACCGCGTCCCCTTCCTCGATTGTGTTGCGCATACATTACTCTGTCCTCCTTGATGGTTGCCTTGGCTTGTAAAGCTTCTTCGAGCAACTCTTGTTTTTTCTTATTCTTCCGTTGCTCATGTGCTTCAAGAGAACCAGCAAGATCATCAACGGTCATCTCTTCTAGACTCTTTGATTCCTCGATTGCACAAACGACGTTTTCGAAATTCTCGGTCAATGACCGTAAAATCTTCTCCACCACTCTTGCATCAGAGAGGGTTTCTCCATTGCGTTTGAGTTGATTTACCACCGTTTGCACACGTGTGATGTAGGTAGAAATTCCTTCTGACTCCTTCATCTTCATGGCCTCCAGTTCGCCTCGAAGAGTTTGAAGTCGCACTTGTTTAACTCGATCGGCACCCTTGAAAACCTTTTCTAAAATGTCCCACGCTGCCTTCGAGTTTTCTGCACCTGCAATTTTCTCGAAACCCGACTCGTCCACCGCTTGAAACAAAAGGTAGAGAGCGGTCTTATCTTTCATTCGTGTTTCTTTCAACGCCCTCAACTGAGTCGCCGAAAGATTTCCCGTTTCAGCTGGTTCTTCATAACCATCTTCGACTACTTCCCATACGTCTTGTGCACCGAGTAAAGCTCGCATCTGAATACTCCAATTATCAAAGTTGGTTTTGGTGAGTCGCGGCAGTGGTATCTGCCCCAGCGCTTTGTTTGCCATGGCGCTCTGATACCAATTTGAAAAAAATAAACTTTTGGAGGAAGAGGAGATAGAAAGACTCTTGAGGATTTCTTGACTGAAACAAACTTTTTTTATTATTCTTTTCTCTCTTACTTCATATTCAGCACGCAGACATTTATTTATAGTCTCTTAACAGAAAAACAAAACGTACAAGAAATAAAAACAAATATTAAAGACAAAAACTGTAACAGCAACATTTAAGGCTGACCCCTAATTACTAAAACTGCTAAAACGTTTGAAACGTTTGAGATCTCCACCATTAAAGACATTCAATTTATTATTTAAAATATGGCTGACCGTTATTTGAGTTTATTGTGTAACAGATATTCTTATTTTTTTAGACAAACATATTCTCTGAGTTTGTTTTCAGTTGTTGCTTTATCCTAGTAATTAATGCCATATTTTTTTGGTGTTAATCCAATCATATGTGTTCCTTTACTGGTTATTTAGTCAATACACTGTCATTCTCTCGTTAGAATGGGTGTTACAGGTGTTGTTTCACTCCAACATTCTATTCCCATGGGATTCTACATACCTTCTGCACTGGTTTTTTTAATACAACACACTGCCATCCCGTCGTTGGATGGATTTCGAGACTCGCGAATAACTTCGGAGTTCATTCGGTTGTTGTTTCACCCCAGCATTATATTCCCATGGGATTCTACCTCTTCGTTTGTTTATCCGTCAACACACTACCATCCTTTAACTGGATGGAGCTCACGAGTTTTTGAAGTTTAAAGAATACAACATCAACATTGCATCATCTCGTCTTCAACCTCAAGTTGATCAAGCGTTTTCCATCTTGAGTTTGAGGAGGGATGTTAGAATATAAGATAATATATAATGTAAGATATTATCGCAATATTATAAATTGTTATAATATCATTAGTATATTATATTATATCAATATTATATTATATTATTAGTTTCCTTATAAGCTCAATGTAATGTCTATATAATAAACATAACTTATGTAATTCAATATATAACATTCAATACAATTTCTCTTTATTCTAACATGGTATCAGAGCCTTATTATCGTTCTTGAGTCAATCAAGTGATAGTCTTCTGCTGCCTCCATCAATGGTTACTTTAGTCATTGATGGAGGGCTCTAATAATTTTTTATTAATTATTATTACTATCTCTTAATAATATTTTCTTCTTTCAAATAATTATGTTGATATTCTTATTATTTTAGACAAACATATTCTCTGAGTTTGTTTTCAGTTGTTGTTTTATCCCAGTAGTTAATGTCATATTTTTTTGGTGTTAATCCAATTATATGTGTTCCTTTACTAGTTATTTAGTCAATACACTGTCATTCTCTCGTTAGAATGGGTTTTACATGTGTTGTTTCACTCTAACATTCTATTCACATGGGATTCTACATACCTTCTTCGCTGGTTTTCTTTAATGCAACACACTGCCATCCCGTCGTCGGATGGATTTCGAGACTCGCGAATAACTTCGGAGTTCATTCGGTTGTTGTTTCACCCCAGCATTCTATTCCCATGGGATTCTACCTCTTCGTTGGTTTATCCGTCAACACACTGCCATTCTTTAACTAGATGGAGCTCACGAGTTTTTGATGTTTGAAGAATACAACATCAACATTTCATCATCTCGTCTTTAATCTCAAGCTGATCAAGCGTTTTCCATCTTGAGTATGAGAAGGGATGTTAGAATATAAGATAATATATAATGTAAGATATTATCACAATATTATAAATTGTGAAAATATCATTAGTATATTATATTATATCAATATTATATTATATTATATTATTAGTTTCATTATAAGCTCAATGTAATGTCTATATAATAGACATAACTTATGTAATTCAATATATAACATTCAATACAATTTCTCTTTATTCTAACAGACTCAATGGCCAAATTCAAGAAAATGAAGACAACTCTCCAATATGTAACGGAATAACTCAGGCTAATCACGATTTTTTAGCCAATCAAATTTTGCTATCCATGTCCCAAAACATACCTACATATTCAAAAAATTGAGCATTTATCTAGTATTTCAAGAATTAATAGTAGTGTTTATCGAGCGTTTCAGCATGGATTTAAACCTCGAAAGGCCCGAAAAAAGGCTGATAAATATCAACGAGGAGAAAACGAAAATTTTGTGGTTTTTATAGAAATGTGGAAAGTCATGGAAAAAGAAATGGATTCGCAACCCTACAAACAATGAAAATTCGACTTGAATTTAGTAAGTGTAAATGATTGTTACTTTGTAGAATTTGCAATATAAAATATTCCAAAACATGAAAACACTTTAATAATTGGTAACAATCTCGACGACGTGATTGAGAATGAAAGAAATGAAGGTAAAGTGGTCATAACTTACCAACCCGTAAACAAGTTTCCAGAGAAGGAAAAGACCAAACTACATAACATAGAAACCTCCTAGAAAGAGCCGGTACCCATGAAAAGAAATCCTAACAAACCACCACAAGTCAAGACGAGCCTTCCAATCTCGTCCAACAAATCAACCCCGAAGGTACCCAGACTCTCGGGAGTCTTCAATGATTTGAGCATGCCACTTAGCCAAGTCATTTTACTAATCTGAAATGGCATGGTTCAAATTATCAATTTTTGAATAAACCTTTAACAATAAATATGGGGTTGTAGCTCATATGGTAGAGCGCTCGCTTTGCATGCGAGAGGCACTGAATTCGATTTCTCGCAACTCCATTATGTTTTTCACTTTTAAATGAGATAAAACTTGGATTAATAATTTAGGTATCTAATAAATAAGAAAGTTAAACAAGGTCTAGTTTTGAGAATAAGAATGAAGGCGAGTCTAGAAGAGAAGAAGATTGTTTTGATTTCTTACATAAAAGCTCACATTTCCATGTACCACCAATGGACGCAAGAAAGTCCTCCTTGAAGCTATCAGATCGGATCTAAATTCCATTATCATATGCTTTCTAGAAATCACTTTGAACTTTGACAGAGATAGTAGGTAACAAGGATTTTATCATTCACAATTTATCTCCTTTTAAGTGCATTCAAGAAAATATTTCTTACAGAGTGTCAAATTTATATAGACCAAAATTTATTTTGGTTAAGTGTATTCAACTTAGTTGCTCCTCTCGAGAAAATTATCTTAATAACAAAGTATCATTCCCATTGAGGCATAAACTTGCCACTCGGATCCATCAACTCTCGGGTCTTCTTTAATATATATCTCTTTGGAGATTGCGAGGTTTGGCTTTTTTTTTTGTTGAAAGCTCGTGCCATACATTTTTGATACACATGAATATGACACAAAGCATCCAATCGCCTATCTTCCATCAAAGTCAACTAGTCAAATCGAGACTTGATCCAATCTCTTCCCCGACTTGTCTTTCTAGAAGTACCATTAAATTAGATAATTTTATCTTGATAGACTACAAGAAGTCCATACCATATAAACAATGAAAAATGAATTTCTCCTATAAAAGGTGAATAATTTTGTATATTAATTATGAAATTAATGAAAATATATCCTCTTACTAATTTATTTATGTAACCGTTTTAAACTATGGACGAATATAATTAAGATATCCTTTTTAAGTATTATATTTTCAATTTCTTATCTATCTTTAATATATTAAATCATATATTTTATATTCGTCTTACTACTTGTCTTCAAATATAGGGTGTGTGTTCGATCTCTTACTCAAAATAATAAAATTTAAGTATCGAATCTAATTGATCTAGGTCAAATCTTACAATTTTACGCAAAAGGAGAAAAACGAAAATAAATCAAATAGAGTAATAGAATACAAATGTTACACGAGAAAAAAATCTCACTATTAAAAGTGTTGAAGTGTATATATTGATGTTTTCTCTTTACTCTATCTAGTATTTTATTTTGTAATTATTTTTATTTCCCTAGTGGTTATGTATAAATGTACATTCTTTTAACATCATTATAAATTCCCCTTTTAAAAAACATCTTTAGAAAGGTGAGGTCAAATCAAGAATCTTCTATATACTACAAAAAAGAAGGCTATTTCTGACGAAATATTACCGACGCTTACGTGATGTCAGAGATCTCTGATGGTTTTACCCATAGAATTTGAGACGAAAATTAAAAACGTCAAAAAACTTGATAAAAGAAGGAAAAAACGTAGAAAAAAATTAAGAAAAATTAGCTAAATCCATTTTCATAGCTAATATAGAAAGTAAACATATGTCACGAAATATATGGAAATTTTTCTACGCTAGTTTCGATGTAGTTTCCGACGGATTTTGATTTCATCAGAAATAATTATTTTTGTTATAATTTTTGACAAACATTTCTACAAAATTGGCGACGTTAGTTTCCGTCAGAAGCTCACTCGCAATTTAATTTCAACCCATTCAAAGACGAAATACAAAGAAAGATTCACTTTCAACATTGAAGAACAAATGGAAGATTCTAAGCCCTAATTTTGATTTCATAAATCAAAGAAAGAATGAACTATTATCAATCATAAATTTATGCCGCCCTAATTTTGATTTCAATTCAATCTTTCTCTCTCAGACCTCCGCCAAACTACCAAAACCACCATTTCACTGAATCATCATCATCTCCAACTGCAAACTGTTTTCATCTCAAATCTCACCGGACAATAAGAAACAACATCCAACCGCAGACGACGATCAATCTCTGATTACATTGATTCAACGACGAATACTTTCGTTCGCCGCCACAACAGCAGCAATTTGCAGTGATTCTCTAGCTTTAGCGGAATCTCTAACTGTAGCATTTTCTATTTCTCGTGCTCGTGAGGTAACTCTTACAAATCTTAGATTATTAGTAGCTATGATATGATTGACGGTTATCTCCATGAAAAAAGGTTAACAACGTTCAGAGAACTCTGGTTGAAGTATTGGGGTTTAATTAGGGAGACATTCGTAGATCCAACTTTCAATCATCAAGGTATATAACCTCTATCTTAATTTGATTGTTTTGAATCATCAAGCTACTTAATTCTTGTAGATTGGGATCTTAAGCTACAACAAACAATGGTGGAAATATTTCCACTTAAATCAGCTGATGCAGCATACGGGAAGATCAGTGGAATGCTCTCCACCCTTGGAGATCCTTTCACTCGGATTATCAGTCCTAAGGTTTTACTGTGAGCTTCAAATTCAAATATATATATGAATCTTATTTCGGGATCATACAGTATTTTATAGAATTTTATTTGCAGAAATACCAAAGTTTTAGGATAAAAAGTGATGAAAATTTAGAAGGAGTTGCATTTTCATAAGTGTTGAACCAAAAACAGGCCACTTGGTAAGCAATCCATATCAAAATTTGACCATTTTTGTTTGTTTTCGTCTTCTTAAGGGAAGTTATTTTTCTAACATGTTGTTTTATCGTGTGAATCCCGGCTATGCGTGCTGGCTTACACTAGCTTACCACCACAATTGAAAACTGGATACTTTTGAGGATATCAACAGTTTGTTTGTTCAATTCATGGTAAGACTGTTTATATTTATACATTGATTCACTATGCAGATCTATTTGCTTATTATAAGAAAGAAATATAAATTTTTGCTATGATTTTTTCATGAATCTCAATTGATGATACACCATGTTGTCAATAGAGATAATTGTATTTGAAATTTATTTGTCAATAGAGATAATTTTGGCAGCATATTTGAGCATATGTAACAATACAAAGGTCTAACATTATTAAAACCTTAATTAATTATTTCATATTGTATTGTGTCATCCTTCTGTACTTAATGGATCTTATCTTTTGATAACTGAAAATGGAAACGTACTCAGCTCAATGGTCCTTAATATATATTTATTTTTCAGGGTGATATGATAGGCTTGCATAAATTTGTTGTTCACAAGTCTCTCTAATACATATGGATGAGAATGAGAAGTGATGAAAGTTGGAGCAAATGAATTGGAGATGATTACTAAAATAGGAATAAAGCTCTAATGTATATGGATGAGAAATGATGAAAGTTGAGTACTAAAATGTGAGTAGAGACTAACTTTCACTTTTGTGAAAAATTATTGATATAAACTATTGAGTTACACATTTTTTTCATCAAATTTCAATGGTTTTTTGTTAGTAAATTTGTACTTAATCCTTTTAAAATATAGTTAGTTATTTTTTAATTTTTATTATTAAATATAGTTGATAATTAAGAAAAATATGTAATATTAGAAATAATTAGGAAAAATAAAATTTTAAAGAAATATATTACTTTTCGACGAATATTTCTATGAAATTATCACAAAGAAAATTCCGACGAATATTCTTACGGAATTAGCTCGAATTTTCCGACGGATATTTCTATGGAATTATCACAAAGTTTCTGATGTATGTTCCTACGGAAAATTTCCTATGAAATAAAAACCGTCACAAAATTTTCTGACGGATTATGTATTCGTCGGAAGGTTTACTGACGAGCGATATATCGACGTTTATTAAAAAATGGAAAATATGTTACTAATTATAAAATCGTCAGAAATTCCGTAAGAAATATACGTCACAAATAACCCATTTTCTTGTAGTATACATCATTTACCTTACAGATTTGGAAGATTCCATACAAATCACAATTTAAATTCGAAGCTTAAATTTTATTTTATTTTATTTTGTTGGAGATGGACAAACCCTTTGTATTAGAGGTCTTTGTGAGGACATTTTCTTCCGAGTGGTAGAGATTAATGCTAAGATCAATGAAGAGAATGAAGAAGCAATGGTATGCATGCTGAATGTAGGATGATTCTTTTGCTGAAATGAAAAAACATTTACATAAATAGTTAGTGTGTTCATGATTACATTCATTTCTCAATTTTAAGAACAAAAGTATTTATCATAAATTTCATAATGAATAAAAAATAAAAATAAATAACTTAATAAGCTACCTATATAGTTGAAGATTTTGAACACACTATTGAGTCTCTATCTTTGCACAATCTTCAACTGGGATATTTGTTCGAACATTAATTTTACATTTTACTCAAAATCGACATATTTGAATAGATTTATTTTTTTACTTCATTATCTCACCTTTTTGGTTTGGCCATTAGGTAGATTATTTTTCATAATAGTAGATAGGTAAAAAATAATTCTCAAAATCACACCAATTATTTTTAAAAGTGTTTCTAGAATTTTCTTCTTAGAACAGTTACTTTTCTTGGAGAGCTGTTTTTTCATAAATTTTCTATTAATTTGGGTAACGTTTTTGGGAGTTTTATCATTTCCTTATACATTTCTATTAGATTTTTCAACATCAATGATTTTAATGATTTATTGTAATTCAATCAGATCATGAATCGAACTAATAATAATCATGGAGAAAAACAAATATTTTAATGCAGTTGGGAGGTTTATACTAAAAATAAGATCAGAAAGTCATCAATTTTGACGATATTGAAAAGAGAATTGAGACACAATGGCATGGTAATACGGAAAATAGAATTCAACATCTGCTCTTTAAGCGTTTTTGATAAAAAAAAAAAAAATGACAACTAAAGTTTTCTAAAAAAAGTACCATGGGTTATTGAGAACTAGATGATGGTAGGAAAGATATGGAATGATATCGATTTAATCAAAGATATTGATCTCTCAAAGATGTCGATTTGTATCCAAATTCATGGCCTTACTCAATGCTTATCCACGGAAGACGCTAGCCGAAGCATAACGGTTGGCGTAGGAGAAATAATAAAGATTGAGGAATGATCGATCAATCGTAAAGGGATATTAAACTTTGTTAGGATCCGAGTCAACGTTGATGTAACAAAACCAATCAAGTCAGGTATGAATATCACAAGAGAAAGCAAATCAAATAACTGGGTAACTTACAAATACGAGAAATTAGGTGATGTCTTCTTTGGTTGCGGTACACATGGACATGATATCGAGGGAACAAAATTCGGATTTTGGCTTAATACTTACTCATTTAGTTCAACCCCAATACATGCCATGGTAAGATCTAAAAGTCTAATGTATTGCTTTTTTTTTTAACAAATTCTGATAAACCTGTGTCGAGCACATAGGAGATGATGATATCAAAACCAATATGGTAGAACATTTTTGTGATTATCAAAAAGAGGTATATAATCAAATTAAGTCATATGAATCATTTAAACTTGATGAGACCATGACTGGGAAAGGATCATATTATATCATATATAACAGGTAAGACTAATAGATAACCTTTCTAATAGTAATGGAAACATCAAGGAGAATGTATCAAGGAGAATGTAGTCAAATTATTATAGGTAATACAAAGGGGATTGGCTAACCAAACAATGGGTGTGAAAAACCGGATAAATTGTGTTATCCCATTAAACTCATACAACCAAAAAATACCCATAAGTTCACTATATTGAGAGAGTGACATAGAGATTTCGAAACCAAATACACATTCACTCCCAATCCCTATTAGAAAATCACCCTACCTATGAAAGCGTCATTTAATGAAGCGATGCAAATTGACATAGAAAATCCAAAACGATGCAATTAGAAAAAATTTCAAGATTCTTCAAATCTATCCAATAAGAAATAAAAAATATTGGTACAGACACATTTATTGATATGAAAGTGAATCTATATAAGGGGAAGAAAATACATAAAATTACATGAACGATATTGAAATGAATATCCAAGAGTTGGTCCATAGCCACAAAGTTAAATGTTTGGTGAAAAGAGTTCCAAGGAAGGAAAAAAGAGAGGAAGGAGTTATAAAAAAAATAAAAGACGAAGGGAGTCAAAAAAATGAAAAAAGGAAGGATTCGTAAAAAGAGAAGGAGTCGAAAAAAAGGAAAAATAAGGAAGAGTCAAAAATAATGAAAAAGAGTAAGGAGTCAAAAATTATTAGTAAAAGAAAAAAGAAAAAAATGAGACAGTCGAGAAAGGGAAAAAAGATGAAAATCATATGAACGATATATGAAGTTGACTAAGATAATCTTTAAAATGCCTTAAATCGTTCAATGAGTTGTATTTGTTGGAAATTTCAAGGGTTTGGTCCCGCCTTGACAATTTCTCAACTTAAGAACTTGTGGGGATGATGGGAATTTTTTTTTGTGATTACTAGAAACAAGAGTGAATGAAAACGAAGTTAGAAAATTGCAAGAGATACACAATTACCAAAAACTTGTGTCATCTCACTAATTGAACTAGAAGGATGCGTTATAGTCTTTTGGTCGAACGATGTAAAGCTTCACACAAATTTTTATCGATAGTTTGGTCCAAATGCCAAGGCTAAAGAATAGTTGGAGACTATATTTTATTTATGGTTGTCCGTAAAGAAGGGGTATAACTCAACTTTGGAATATAATTGTAAATACAGTTTCCACAAATAATATTCTAATGATTGTTTGTGGTGATTTCAATAATACGATGTACACCACAGACCATAAATCAAACTAACAAATTAATGAAGCTCGAATGATAAAATTTATAAAACTTCATTAATTCATGTAACTTGACGAAAATACTCCGTCGAGGAAACCATTATACATGGTTTAATAGAAGAGAAGGAAACAAATGGGTACATAAAATTCTTGATATAGGTTTTTTTAATTCTGAGTGTAGAGGAACATATCCACGTGCAACTATTTTAGTTGCACATCCAGCTGTAGGTTTCGATCACACCCCTATTGAGATCACAATACAAACATTTAGTTTTGAATCTTATTGGCTTGATAATGATTCATGTACTAATTTTGTAAAACATCATTGGGACAAAATTTATTCTCCTACAGTTAGAACTTAAATTGTAGGAACAAGCATAATCAACAAAGAATGGACCAAATAAATGAATAATAAACAAAAGATCAATAAGCTTTAGAGACACCTCAATCATTTGTAAGATGTTGCTCCACCACATCATGACATGGAGAACATAATTAATATAGAAAGGCAAATTAATCTTTTGTGGAAATATAGGAAAAGTACAAGAAGGATCGAGTAAAAATAAAATACCTTCAATCTAGAATAAAAACACACGATACTTTCAAACGAGTACCATTTGTAGGAAAGAAACAAATAGAATTTAGGGGTTGGTTGATGATTTTAGAACATGGAAAATAAGTGAGAGTGGAATTGACAATTTAATTATCAAGATTTATGTAAATATAGTGGAACCAGAAACATGGCATCTATCATCGGCTACATTGAACCAAAAGTCACAGATGAGTGGAATGAAATGCTAACCTAAACTCAATAAATGAAGAGATTAAAAAAGCTATATTTGACATTGATCTAAATAAGGCACCGGGTCCTAATGTCTTGTCTAGATTATATTTTCAGAACTTTTGAGACACAATTGAAACATATATTATTAATTTACTCATTGAGTTTTACCACAATCCCAAGATTGCAAAAAGTCTCAACAAGACAATTATCAGCCTCATTTTAAAAGTGAAAAATCTAACAAAAGTTACATAGCTTAGACAAATCATCTTATGTTTGCATATAAAATCATCATAAAATCATGGCTACCTGATTACAACCATGGATGAATTAACTCATCTCTCAGATACACAATGCAGATTTATTAAAGGAAGATAAATTCAAGACAATGTGTTCATTGCACAAGAAATCATGCATATATTTAGAAAGAGAAAGTGGGAAAATATTTGAATTTGATCTTAAATTTTATATTGCAAAATCATAGATAAATTGGAGTGAGAGACATCATTTTCCAAACCATGATTAAAATAAAATTTTCTAATAAATGGACCAACAAGATTATGGATTTAATATATCGGTCTTATTTGAAATAAAGCTTAATGGAGAGTCATTGCCAACAATTACCCCCACTATAGGCATTTGTTAGGGAGATCTACTTTCCTCATATCTTTTTACTTTTTCTACTGAAGGTTGTATTAAATTTATTAATAAATTAATTGTTTCTAGAGATATTACGGGGATCAAAATTGGAAGAAGTTGACTAAAAATCTCAAAAACTCTATTTGCAGATTATTCACTTGTATTTGGGCAAACTAATAGAAAGGAGGGAGACTATAAAAACATGGATGCTCTCAATTAGTATTGTCATGCATCATGTCATCTCATTAATCTCAATAAATCATGCATCATCCTTAGTCAAAATACACTTCTAATAATCCAACAAAATCTCATTAAAATAAATAAGCATTTCTCCTAGCCCGCATGCAAGGAAAATATCACATATGCAAGGAAAATATCACATTTAGTGGATTGATAAAAAAAAATGCTTAATAATTTATTAAGGAAATATTGAAGGATGTGTTCTCGGGTGGAGAGTCAAGTTTTTATCACAACCTGGAAATGAAGTTCTATTTAAAAGTATATTACAATCACTTCCAAACTATCTTATGAATATTTTTAATTCCCAATCTCAATCCTTAAACGAATCACTCTACTAATAAATAATTTTTAGTTGAAAATTAGTTTTGAAAATAGTGGAATTCAAAGATTGTAAAAAGCATTAATAGAGTTATGTTATCCAAATAAGCTTGGAGATTAGCACACAGTCAAGACTCTTTGTGAACAAAAACCTTTAAGGCTACATACTTTCATAACTCATCATTATGGGATGCTAGAGACAAAGTTAATTCATCATGGATTTAGTAGAATATTATTTGGAGGCAAGGGTCTTCTAGATGTTAAAATGAGATGGAAACTTCTAAATGCAAAGACAACCAAGATTTGAGAACATAAATGGATTCCATCGGTACGAAACTAAACAACACAGATAATTTTTCTCAAACTCATGCCAATGAATTCTGACTAGACGATGAGAAAAACTGGAATATTGAAATTCTTGAGAAAATTTTCAATATTGATATAATGTCAGAAATTTTGTCAATTCCTTTAGCAAGTGTAGAGGAATATGGTATTAATGTTTGGCATTAATCTAATGATGGACATAATGTTAATTCTAGTTATGTAACTAATACTCGAGTCAACCACGAGAATAATTTACAAAATGATTTTGATATTTGTGGAAAAATTTGAAACTTTGAGAGCCCACTAAAAATAAAATATGTGGAAAGTCTTGAATGAAGTAGTGACATGGAAAACAAATCTTTCAAAAAAAATATGATCATTTACAATTAATGTAATCAATTTAAAAACTCAAATGAAACAACTAAACACATTATTCTTGATTGTGATTTTGTAAAACACATTTTGAATAAATAAATATTCAAATTAAGTATCCTCACAATGATGATTATTTTTTGTAGGATTGATACTCTTAAATTTAAAAAATATTGAAAAGAAAGAGGATGATCATATGAAAAAAAAACTGTGTGGAGAGATATGGCAGGCAAGAACAATCTTACATTCAGAATTCAAAATATGTACGAGAATCGAATTATTACAACTATCGCACAATAATTCCGAGCATATGGTCAGGCTAACTTGAAAGAAAAGTCCGCAAAAAATAAGCGATTTGTAAGAAGCACAATAAAAAATTAACCCAAATCAAATTATTGCACAAATTATTGCACATGTAGATGTGACCATCAATAAGAGTACATAGAAAATTATGTTGCAGTGATATTGTGCATGTGATGTGGGGAAATTAATACAGGATGGACAATATCTTAAATTTTAAGGGTGTTGATGTCATAATTTTTAAAATGAAGGTATTGATGTCATAATTAATTAAATGGAGGCTTTAAGAATAACAACAAAAATGGTAGAGGAACTAGATCTCAATGATATTATAATATCTTTTAAAGGTATTGATGTCATAATTAATTAAATGGAGGCTTTAAGAATAACAACAAAAATGGTAGAGGAACTAGATCTCAATGATATTATCATATTCTCTAGCTTTCAATTGGCTATTAGAAATCTCAAAACATCAAAGTTGAACACATACTTGAAAGTGAGATAAAAATAGACATTCTTAAATGTTTAGAAATGAACAAGGATTTAAAAATAGTTTAAACTAAGACATAATTCAACTTTATCGCACATTGGATTGCAAAGAAATCGATTAACTGATGATTTGGAATAAACTTAACATTTCAACAAATTTAAAACTTACTTCTCATTGATAACAATTGTTTTGGTGAATTTAAGCGAGTTGGTGGATCAAATTCTTGATAATCGGAATTGAATCAAGATAAGTTGATGAATAAAATGAGGGGAAATGAAAAATTTGGGAGACGACATATATGCAACTAAAGTATTTAAGAGTCTTATTGAGTTCTTTTCTTTATCATGATCTATTGTTCTTATGCATGTATGCTTTAAGCATTTATATATTTTTTTTGTTGGTCTTACATTAACAAAAGAAAACTAATTCTCTTTTGTCTTTATAGTGACCCAACTTCTTTCAGGTGATTCTAAATTTTTTTAACATAATTATTGTTTATAGACTTATTAAAAACAACATGAATATATGAGAAATAGCAAAATTTATGTAGTTCCTATTATACATATTTCTTCATTAAACCATATTATAGTGCGACTCATGAACATTTTTAGAATAATTGAAGTTTAGAAATTAATATTTTTTTCTACATTCTAAATTTGGGGATAGGAAGTTTAGACATTTTTATTTGAAATTTAAAAATTCTTCAAAAATCTTTTCAAAAAATATACAAATAAAATATGTGGAGTCTTGAATGAAGTAGTGGCATGGAAAGTAAATCTTTAAAAAAAAATGTGATCATTAATGTAATCAATGTAAAAGCTCAAATGAAAAATCTAAACACTTTCTTGATTGTGATTTTGTAAAACATATTTGGCATAAATTAAATATTAATTGAGTATCCTAACAATAATGATTTTTTTTAGGACTGGATACTCTTAAATTTAAAAAATATTGAAATGAAAGAGGATGATTAGTTTTAAAAAATGGTGTGAATATACTATGAGATATGGAAGGCAAGAAAAAATCTTACATTTAGAATTTAAATTATGTACGAGAACCGAATTATTATAACTTCCGCACAAGAACTCCAAGCATATGGTCAAGCTAACTTCAAAGAAAAGTCCGTAAAAAACAAGTGAATGGTAAGAAGCACGGTAACAAATTCACCCAAATCAAATAATTGCACATTTGGATGCGGCCATCAATAATAGTAAAAAAATATTATGTTCTAGTGATATTGTGCATGTCAAGTGGAGAAATTATTACAGGAGAGACAACATCTTTTAAGGGTATTGATGTCATAATTACTTAAATGGAGGCTTTAAGACTAACAACGAAAATGGTAGAGGAACTACATCTCAATGATATTATCATATTTTCTAGCTGTCAATTTTCTATTATAAATGTCAAAAGGTTAAAGTTGAACACATACGGGAAGGTGAGACCGATAAAAATAGACATTCTTAAATGTTTATAAATTAAAAAGGGTTTCAAAATAGTTTTGACAAAGAGATAATTCAATTATGTCGCACATTTGATTGCAATTAAATGCAAAGAAATAGATTCTCTGATTATTTGGAATAAACTTAATCTTCAACAAAATCGAAACCTACTTCTCATTGAGCACATTTATTTTGGTGAATTTAAGCGAGTTGGTGACGAATCAAATTCTCGATAATCGGAATTGAATCAAGATAACTCGATGAATAAAATGGAGCTCTCTACTCTGAAGGTCATTTTCTTGCTGATGTCTCCTTATATCGTAGCCTGGTGGGAGCTCTACAGTACTTAACTATTACTCGCCTTGCTATTTTTTTTTTGGAAAAACAACTTAGCGCCATTTCATTAAAAATTCCTAAAAATGGGAAAAAATCACGAGTTTAAGAGATCATTTTAGACAGACCTAGAATGATTTTGAAGTCAAAACATTCTGAATAAAAACTAAAAAGCTAAAAACGTAAATGAATTATCTAATTACAATTCTTTCAATTCTAGTGAGTTTAAAAAACAGAAAATTTCAGTTCCTATAGATATTCCAGTTCTACTCCGTGCTTGGAATTCTTGTCCACGTTCACACGAGGGCGTTGCAATCCGATACAATATCTTTCTATAACTCTTCAACGCTTCTACGGGTTCTGCCATATACCCTTGCATTCCGTTCTTACCAAATGTTATAAACCACTGCTCCAAAACCGCACTTGAACACGCTTGTTGCAAATCTATTTCCCTTGGCTTTGAGTAGTGTTGCATCTTTGATTTCATTCCATTCGCTCGGGAAACTTTTCAGCTCCAGACTTTTATAGAATCTGTCACAAAGCTCTGAAGCAATACAGCAGCTCCCAAATAGGTGATCTATGGTTTCTTCATTTCCTCTACATAGAAGACAACTCGCGTCCAGGATGCTCATATACTTGCTGATACGATCACGAGTGCTGCGTCTTTCCCACAAAGCGAGCCATAGGATGAACTGGTGTCTAGGGATAATCTTCGTTGACCATACAAGAGGAGCCCATTCTACTTTCTGCGCTTTTTCCTGGGTTACCTCCCATTTTTTCTTCGATACCAGCTTCTCATTGTTCTCATCTTTCCATTCATGAATATCCGGTCTGTCCTATAGTTGTATGTTACTTATATGATCAAGTATACTTTGTCCTTCTGGATTTATTCTCAGGAATGAGTCCCAATTCCCGTCTTTAATGTCTCTGATTTTCACTTCCTCTAAGGGGCTTATGCACTCCACTCGTTACCACTAAATAAACGACGAAGCCAGGAGCGGAAGGAGGGACTTGAACCCTCAACCTCAGCCTTGGCAAGGCTATGCTCTACCATTAAGCTATTTCCGCCAGCTACGGTAGTGGCGGAGCACTACTGAGCAATTCACGTATCACTTTCTACGGACGACTTCTGTTTTTCTGCCGGACTACAGGCTTGACCTCCGATCGAGCTACGAATACAAGAAGGTAGAAAATGAAAGAATTTGGGAGACGACATATATGCAACTCAAGTATTTAAAAGTCTTATTGAGTTCTTTTATTTCTAATCTACTTTATCTATTGTTCTTATGCTTGTATGCTTTAAGAATTTTGATATTTTTTTGTTGGTGTTCCTTTGACAAAAAAAAAAACTAATTATTTTTTTCTTTTTAGTGACCCAATTTCTTTCAGGTGATTCTAAATTAACATAATTATTGTTTATACACTTATTAAATTTTCTCCAAACAACATAAATATATGAGAAATAACAAAATTTATGTAGTGCCTATAAACCATATTGCTTCATTAAACCATATTATATTGTGACTCTTAATCATTTATAAAGTAATTAACATTTTTTTTCACATTCTAAATTTTGGTATATGATGTTTAGATCTTTTTATTTGAAATTTAAAAATTCTTCTATAATATTTTCAAAAAATATACAAATAAAATATGTGGAGAGTCTTGAATGAAGTAGTGGCATGGAAACGAATCTTTCCAAAAAATGTGATATTGACAATTAATTTAATCAATGTATAAACTCAAATGAAAAATCTAAACACACTTTCTTGATTGTGATTTTGTAAAACATATTTGGCATAAATCAAATATTAAAATTAAGTATCTTCACAATAATGATTTTTTTTAGGATTTGATACTCTTAAATTTAAAAAACATTGAAAAGAAAGACGATGATCAATTTTTAAAAAATTGTGTGGATATACATACTAATAGATATGGAAGGCAATAAAAAATCTTACATTTAGAAATCAAAATTATGTACGAGAACCGGATTATTATAACTGTCGCACAAGAACTTCGAGCATATGGTCAGGCTAATTTGGAAAGAAAAGTCCGCAAAAAATAAGTGAATTGTAATAAACACAATAACAAATTCACCTAATGTTGCACATGTGGATGCGTCCATCAATAAGAGTAAAAAAATATTTATGTTATAGTGATATTGTGCAAGTCAAGTGGAGAAATTATTACAAAAAGGATAATATCTTTTAAAGGTATTGATGTCATAATTAATTAAATGGAGGCTTGAAGAATAACAACGAAAATGGTAAAGGAACTACATCTCAATGATTTTATCATATTCTCTAATTGTCAATAGGCTATTAAAAATCTCAAATGGTTAAAGATAAACAAACACATACTCGAAAGTGAAACCGATAAAAAATAGACATTCTTAAATGTTTAGAAATTAACAAGGGTTTCAAAATAGTTTTTACTAAGAGATAATTAACTCTGTTGCACATTGGATTGCAATGAAATGAAAATAAATCGATTCACCAATGATTTGGAATAAACTTAACCTTCAACAAATTCAAAACCTACTTCTCATTGACTACAATTGTTTTGGTGAATTTATGCGAGTTGGTGACGAATCAAATTCTCAATTATCGGAATTGAATCAAGATAACTCGATTAATAAAAAGGAGGGGAAATGAAAGAATTTGGGAGACGACATATATGCAACTAAAGTATTTAAAAGTTTAAAAAATCTTTCTAAAATATTTTCAAAAAGTATAAAAATATGTATGAATCAACAATTGAAATCTTTATATAAATTTCAAATTATTATAAGAGCAAACCAAATATAGATTAAGTCCTTACTCCTTTTTATCATAATCTAACCAAATATTATGAATTTAATATCTTTGTTTTGTAATTACACATCTATGTATGAGCCCTTCCAATTCGTTTAGATTTGCATGAACAACCGAATTCGTAGAGGACTCTATCAATCTTCCTTTTTGAATATCAGAGATACTAACTTCGAGATTACTTGAGAAGACTCCATACAAATTATATTTTTTTTGAAGAATTTATTAGTTGTCAAGTAACTGTATTCAATGATTTAATCCTGGTAGAAGGAGAGAATAAGATAATTTAACATGTATAGAGAGAATGAAGGAGATACCATTTAAGATAAGATAATTTAACATTCATAGAAAAAAGAATAAGATGAAAATTAAAATAAACAGTGTTATCATTTTAACGTTTAAAATTATGAATTTCATAATAAATACATGCTTTAGATGAATTTATTATAATACATATATGGTAAAAAAAATCACTATTTTCCTACTCTTTATTTATAACATTGAGATTGCAATATTTTAGTGCATTTTGGACCTATAACAATGCTTCAAACATTTGCAAAACTTTTTAGGGAAACACCTCTAAATAGGGTGGACACAACATTTATGTCCCAAAACGGTCATGTACTCGGCTCTTCTACCAATCTTGTTTTATGAGTCGCGCTATTCATCTTTTAGCTTTTTTCTGTCTTTATTTTAGAGATTCTTTTTAGGTTTTGTACTAATTTAAGTGCGGGAAAGAGTCTCGGAACTGTGGCTCACACGTATGTATGAATGGAAAGACTTTACTATGAAGTTTCTCACTTTAGACATGACTACTTTTACACAATTTATTTACAGAATTTTATTTTCGATATGCACCAAAAACAAAAGCTTATTTCTAACCTATTTTTAAGGCTCATACTCGTTCTGCTCCTAATCATACTTCTACATTTCGAATGGCACATTATTAAAAATTACTAAAAAATTGTATGGAAAGCATACATGTATACGGGAGGGTAAGATGTGATGAAAACCTAAAATTATTCCAATATTTAGTATTAATAAATTTAATAGTTAGGTTATTCATGATGTACACAAATTTAATGAGTTTGGATCAATATTCAATTTACCATCAAATATCTATGAAACTATGACAACAAGAATTAATAAATTCTTAGTTCAAGAATCTTACTGTCTTGCTTTCATATATGACCTACATAAAGTTAAAATTGAAAAAAAAAAGTAATAAAAAAAAGTTATAGTTATATGAATCATCTTGATCGTGTGAAATGTTCAGATCAATTGCTATTAAAATGAGTTCTTAGTTGGCTCCCCAATAAATTCTACATAATGACAAAAACCAGGTTTTATTAAAAACTCATTTTCTTATGGCTTTCTAAGATGTCTTTAGGTATCATTTTGAAAAATGTCGATTTACTTATATTTTTGTAAATAAGAGGATAATCTAACCTATCTAAAATTCAAAAACGTTGAAGATATTTTATGATCATAATCATATGTCAAAATTTATCAAGTTTTATTAATATTCATATTTCGAAAATAACAAAACACATTTGATTTATATTGTAGCTTCAAAGAATGACCATAGATGACTATACATGTGTCCAAGCATTATTTGAACATACCAATTGAAGTCCATTTCAAGAATTATTTGAAAACACACAGGGCCGGCCCTGGGGTAAGGCAACCAATGCATTTGCATAGGGCCCCACTTTTATAGGGCCCCATTTTTTTATATTTAATAATATTATATTATTAATATTATTTTTTCCTCTTTTTTCTCCTTTAATATTAAATATATATTATAAAAATAATTTTTATATCTCCTTTTTAGTCTCGTATTATAATATATTAATTATTTATATTTTATTTTATTAATTAAAATTTAAAATTTTTTTTTTTTACTATTTTAGGGGGCCCCAAAATTTTAATTTGCATATGGCCCCAAAATCTCAGGGCCGGCCCTGAAAACACATAAGATTTCAAAATGAAAACTAAAATTATAAATTATAAAAGAATAAAATCTAGATTGTCATGAATCAAATGTGGAATTAATTAACAACACATAAAGAATAAAGTTTTATCACCATTTTCTTTAAAGGATAAGAACACAATATAAAATTTAAAAATTGATCCAAATAGTGTTTTTATTAAATAAAATATTGTTAGAATTAAGTTAATTTTATTAATAAAAATAAATTAAAAATATTAGTAATAAATTAAAATCACCCTAAATTCAAACGTGAATTAAAGGTGTTGATCCAAATTATAATAAAATTTTAATTGTATAATTAATATTAATGAATAAACAGAAAATTAAAGTATAAAGTTATGATAAAATATTCAACTTTAATTGGTCTATCAATTGACTAAGCGTATGAACTCTTAAATTAAATAACATACATAATATATAATATATATAGGTAATAATGTTAATTAGTTATGAACTAATTTGCAAATTAATAAACAATATGTTTATTGGTAATAAATATTTGACTTATTAAATTATAATATTTAATTCTCAGCAATGTATACACATTCTTTATTTATTTCACTAACCACAATATTATTATATCATTTCTTACTCTAGAATTCCAATTTTTTTTTATATTTGTGAATGATCTTCGAGTTCTTGACTAGACCATTTTTGTTGAAACTCGGTGATTGAATTCACGTATCTTTGTCATGTTCGATGCGTAGTTATTCTAGTGCAGAATCACTACTAGAATCGTTGTACCCTTAGAGACAGCCATTTACAATAAGTTCTAGCACACAAACGGGAAGATTATGAACTGTTTAAGGGAAATATGTCTGATACATGCATTAAATCAATCTTTATTTGGTGATTTCGTTGTTCATATACATTTAGTGTTTTTCATTTACTTGTAATATTGTATTTTTAGTTATATATTTATGTGATTTAAAGACAAAAATAATATCAATCTTAAAACAGTTTTATGTAGTAGTTTGCGTCACCGAAGTTTCTATCTTCAATATTTTAAAAATACGAATTGTGATGTTGTAGTTCTGAGTATGACTTATTTCGACAAGTTGAAGTTGTTCATCAGAAGAAATAGAAGTATTGACTAATAAAGATAAATCTTTATTTTATAAATGTAATGTTAATTATTAACATCATCTTTTTTCAAAGCATAATTTTATAAGCTAATATATAATGATATAGATATATATTTTCAAGAAACATGGTACGATATCTATAAATTGAAAACAATAATTTATTTTCTTTTTAATACTAAGCTTGTTGGTTACTAAAATTATTAGTAATAATAAATAAAAATAAAAAAAAAAATAACTAAAAAGTTAGTTTTAAATTTTCAGAAAAAATTAATTTTTATAATTTACTTATAGTAATTAAAATTAATTATAATTGAAACGTATGGTTTCAATTTTAAAATAATTAATTATAAATTATACATTCTTAAATTAATTAAGTGTTATAATTAATAAGAATGTGGTACGATGATTATTAACCAAAAAAGATAGTTTATTTATTTATATAAGCATATAGCTAGATTGTCTTTTATATAAATATATATATATATATATATATATATATATATTACTTTTTGATTATGATATTAAGATATCATTTATATTCCTTTGTTGATAGAGTTGAGTAAATGAAGAATAATATATTTTTCTTAATTATGAAAATAAAGTTATCAACGTTAGAAAGAATAAAATTGGAGAACAAAAAATGAAAAGGCACGTTGGCATAGTGGTTCGAAGTTCGGACGTAATAATGTGAGACGAAAGGCATATCTCATGTTCAAATCACAATTCAGCCAATTATTTATTTGAACGGATTATATCGGTAAAAATATTTCACCCAAAAAAAATTCAAACATTGTCATTTCACGTGGCTTATCGTTCAAAACACGTTAATGTAAGTGCTTCGATTAAGACGTGAAATACATTTGTAGTTATATATTATTTGATTTTGTTGATAAGTTATTGTTTATATATATAAATATAAGCACTAAAAATCTACCTACCAATTTATAAAATGAAAATTAACATTTTAATTTATTTTTGAATAAATAAAATCAAAATAATTAAACCTTTGCCAAAAACCCATTTAAAATAATTAATTAGACTAATAATTGTGATAAATAAGACCTAATTAATTAAGAAAAATGGTCAGAATAATAAAAATAAAATATTTGGGACAAATGTTTTAACCATTTATTTTAAAATAATTTTAGAAAAATCTGGGATTAAAATAAATAATTTAGGATGAATGAGGTACTTATTTCATCCCCCAAAATTATTTATGTAACACAAAAATAAAATGAAATAAATTGGTAAAATATTTTCAATATTTATTTTAATATTTTGAGGATTTAAAAAATCAAAATTAAATGCCAAAGGGTGAAAGAAAATTCAATTTCACACAAACCCTTAAGGTTTTAAAATAAAAATAAAATTTATAATCGGGTGTAGCCGAAATTAGAAGATAAAGTTAGAACCACAACCAAAGTCATCAGATGAGCATTGGATCTCCATTCAACACTTCAGGCACGCTCGCGTAGAACGTTGTAGTGGAACGAGTGCGTGCTCACGAGATACAAAATTAGTTAAATCTTGTTAGCCAGATAGTTAACGGAACGCCCAGACGCAACGTCACATTGACGGATTGCGGACATGATGCCAAACGCGCGCCAAACGACATTGTTTTGTCCTCCGATCGTCTTCCTCATCGCGACACCGCAAAGATAAGGATGAAGATTCGTCTTCTATTTTTCCAACTTGGAACTCAGCCCATAGTCCACCTTTTCGGCTGATTCAAAAGATAAAATGATCACCATACTTCGGTGATCATTTCTACTACTCCCCCATAGGGGTGATTTATCCTTATATCTTCAAGTGGGATCAAGAACAACCAAAATGTCATTAATGGTTTTTTCTGATTTAGTGTACTTGAAGCTTCCACCGACATAGAGAAGTTTTAAATACACCCCCTGAGTCATTCGAAACCAAGGAATCCACCCTCCACCTTCAAATCGAAGAAAATAAAATACCTAACATTCAAGCTTCAAGCTTTCAGATTTTTCGAATTTTCATTTTAAGACCTTAAAAATTAGATGTAAGCATTCCAAAAGCTTCTCTAAGGATGAAAGAGTGTTTTCCAATCCTTGGTAAGGTTCCAATCACCCTTTAATTCATATTTACAATTTGAATTTTGATTTTTTTTATATTTCAAATTGCATAAGATTGTATGTTTTCTATTTATGATGTTTATGCTTGGAAATCAATATTGGAATCATTTATGAACTTTCTGGATAGGTTAGAAACAATTATTCAACATAATATAGAAAAACTTAAATTTGAATTTTAAAAATTAAAAAAATGCCTTTGTTTTTCTTGGGTTAATTCTCTTGAATCACAGCCCAGAGAGCTTCCCAACATGATTGTAATTATGTTGGGCACACTAGTGAAAAGGGGTCATTACCGAGAGTATAATCTCTCGGTAATGACCCTATATCTCTCGGTATAGACATAATACAGAGAGTTTGAATGAATCTCGATATTCATCGGTATTGCCACTCTCGGTAAATCTAATTGGTTGTTTATCGAGAGATTTTGTAAATTTCTCGGTTTAGATATTAGAGAGAAAAACTGAGAGTTATATGGAAAACTCTCAGTTTTTTACTTTCAATAAAAACCGAGTGTTATTTGAAAAACCCTTAGTTTTTCCCATTCAAGAAAACCGAGAGTTATTTGAAAAACTCTCGATTTTTCCCTTTAAATAATTAATATCGAGAGTTCCCAAATAACTCTCAGTTTTTCTTACAAGGAAAACCCGAGAGTTTACCAAATAACTCTTAGATTTTCTTGAATGGGACAAATCGAGAGTTTTCCAAATAACTCTCGTTTTTTCTTACAAAGAAAAATCCGAGAGTTTTTCAAATAACTCTCGGTTTTTCTTGAAAGGGAAAAAATGAGGGTTTTTCAAATAACTCTCGGTTTTTATTGAAAGGGAAAACCCGAGAGTTTTCTATATAATTTTTGGTATTGCCCCTATAAAATGTACAAAATAGGCCAATCGTTTTGTGGGTTTTGTGTGCAACCAAAACCTGTTCATCCAAACCAATACATATATATACAATAACATTCATAGACCAAATGATCGTTATAAGTCCAAAATTCTTAACCAAACCAATCATCCAAACAATCTGTTATCAGTCGAATCAAAACGTACCTAATCATCCATAAATCCGTTATCAGTCGAAACAAAATGTACTACTAATCAAAACATACTACTAACTAGAAGTAGCTGGAGGACTGGGGGTTGATACTTCCTCATTAAGCATGCAATTTGTTCCTCATATTTCTCCATTCTTTTCCGCATTTGCATCTTTTCCACTACGATTTAACTCTCCCTTTGACTCTCCCTTTCCGCTCTTTCTCGATCCTTATTTCTATTTCACTAATTGTTTAAGCTCTTTCCATATTCCTCCTTTGACTTTTCGCCATTGTCATCGCCGTGTTTCTCACATCTTTCATTAGTTTTTTATTCTCCACCAACAACCGATTAGTGGATCGTTGAGAATTGTTGCCACTCTGACAATCCTCTCGAAAGTGTGTGGGTTGGACGCTGAATCCAATACTGATCATTGTCCTATGCATTTGGCGTCCGAACACTCTCTCCGTAAAGTCGAAGTCTGAGATATCTAATTCGTTGCTTATTATTTTCCATCTCTACCTGCACATTTAAAATAAATTTTCATTTAAATAATAAATAAGTATATATAATTTTATTAACTTCATTTAACTTACAATTTTCTCTTGTGCTTGTTCGTTCGGGATCAGGTTGGGATTTTCTTTTGTAGGTTTCAGGGTACGGGTCCTCTTAAAACTTCAACGACAAAGGGGGACCGTCCTATTTCACCCGTCTGTTGAAATAAATGATTTATGAAATTAATAACATTCTTTATATTAAGTTATTAGAAATAATGTACATATTAACTCTTCATTCACTTTTGAAAACGGTCTACTTCTAGTATGATGCGGAAATTTTAGTTTATTCTTATTAACAACATTGATTCTACTGTTTCTCTGCATATAAATTAAAAAATGAAGTTAGAATAATTGATATCATATTTTATTTGAATTATGAAACCGTACCTTAAATTTTTCCGTGAAGTAATGGTTCTAACACACGAACTCCCAATCAGCTGGATCGTAGTCTCGTGGGGTATTGGGAAGTACCACCACCTCGTCTCCTTGATGAACCCGGATATAATCTTTGTTCAAATTAGTGCGCCACCTATCTTATATCTATCTAGCGTGTGCCAATCCGATCGCTCGATATTGATCAATAGAACCATTAGTACTCTCGAACGGATCCTGAAAAATAAAATATTCAAATGTTATAAAAAAAGTATTGAATGATTAATGTATAATTAAGTAATTATCACCTTCATAACAAGCCAAAGTGAATCCAATTGGTCAGTACTTAATGCCTTATACTTCAGTAGACGATGTGAGATGGTTGAGGGGTCCCGCACCACCGACCCTAAATGTCTAGACCACATGCGTCTATCATCATCGTCGCTGGGCGTCCCATCTACCTCTCTAAAATTTAGAGCAATCTTCGTCCTTGGTGGCCTCCTAGATAGAGTGATATTCTTGTTCTTCCCCCATCGCTTCCGGGCGGAAGATTCTTCAAAAATATCAAATCCAATATTAGGTGTAAATCTATACAAACAATAAATAAGTGTAAACATGATACTTGTCGATGATGGGTCGGGAGTGGAATGGTGCTCATGATCCTCCTACTGATCCTCCGCCTCATCCTCCATATAATCCTCCACCTCAGCAAACGTACTCTCAATAAACTCTTCAGTCTCAGCAACCTCATCTTCTTCATGTGTATCACGTGTTGGGTCAACATTAGCTAACGGGTCCACTACATACATTGTGTCTCTAGAAAACTCTCCTAGGATCCTTAGATGATCTACTTGTGAAAGTAGGTTCTGGAATGTCATATCTAGTTTGTTCGGTGTTTTCCTCATACTCTTCCAAACAGTTTGCTTGCGACCTTCAGACATCCTTATACATATATCATTTAATAAATTGGAGAATAATTGAAGTAGTAATAAGAATATATTAAAGTAAAAATATAAATCTACCTAATTAATCTTAACTATATATTCGTAAACCGTGGATTTATTTTTTTTACAATCTTTCAACCGGGTCATGATGACATATCAGGGGCGTAGAATACTTGTTTTGCATGACTCGCCCATATATACGGGTTCTGACTTTAGGTTTTCAAAATCCAGATACGAAGCCATATTTATCCACTTTCACTCATAGTTCTCTCGAATGTGTATCAAACCACTTACACTTGAATAAGACAACTCGTTTGTGAGAAAAGTATTGTACTTAGATTATATCCATTAAAACTTCGTAGTAAGACATAGTATCTGACCCGTTGTATCCTTCAACAACCACTCAGTTATTTTGAATGGTCAAAATTTCGTCGTGTTTTTCTATACAGAATTTGTATTCGTTTACTTGACACCAAACATACATACATGAGTACATAGTTGGACCTTCGCCTAAGATCTTGAGGTCTTTTGATATGCCGTAATTTCTGTTAATTGTGCGACCTATATATAAATACATTCCCAAAATTTAGTCGTTAATTGTAATAATAAAAATAAAGTTATTAGATATGATTTTGAATCTACTCACTCTATGCTTAAAATAGGTGGCATACGTTTCTCCACGGGACTCATTGTTATTGCAATACTGCATATACTCACTGTAAATAGATCGAATATTAAATAGCATACTCTTTAATGCTAATTAATAAGACGTACTATAACAACAAAATATTGAATCCTACACAAAAGGTTTTGCTTCGGGACAATTTTTCAAAATGTATTAATGAGCTGTCACTCGGTCGCTATAATCCAAGTTGTATATTTTTCCGTTGGATAGGTCTTCCAACGATAAAAATATTGAAGGGCCCGAGATTTCAGTTTGTGCATGTTCTTGGTCTTCCTCCTCCATATACATGGCACATAAACTAATACTCTCATTTACAAGATTGCTCTCGCTTATTGAGGCTTCGGGGTGGTTTTTATTCTGCAAATATCTTTTCATATTACCAATGTAATATTCTATCCGATACATCCATCGATACTAGATAGGTCCCCCAAGCAAAGCCTCAAATTACAATGAACCGGGAGATGCATCATGATGTCGAAGATTGATGGTGGAAAAATAATTTCAAATTTGCAAAGTGTCATTATAATATCCATGTACAATTGTTCGAGGTCCGCTGCATTCAATTCTTTGGAGCACAACAACCGAAAGAACCGGGACAAATTTACTATAGCATCATACACATGATTTAGAAGTAATCCACGTATTGATAAAGGAATAAGATATTCCAATAAATTTTGACAATCATGACTCTTTAATCCCGTAATCTTTTTATCTTCCAAATTTAAAGAACCTCCAATATTTGAACAAAAACAATTAGGCAACTTAAGATCTTTCAAGAAATTACAAACACATTTTTTATGATCAGAGGTCAAAGTGAAAGGTTCTTCTGGATAATGAACCACTCCTCCATCATTTATAGGATGTAACCATTATTTTATGCCTAAGAGCTGTAAGTCTTTACGGGGGCTTTAGGACCATCCTTAGTCTTCTCTTTCACATTCATTATTGTTCTCAACACGCTATCACAAATATTTTTCTCAATATGCATCACATCCAAAATATGTCTCAATAATAGTGATTTCCAATAAGGCAAACAGAAGAAAATGCTAAGTTTGTTCCAATTGTCTCCCTGTGTTTGATGATATATCTGGGTTTTCTTGCTCCAATCCGTAGTAAGAACTGTTCCTTTTAGGTCTCATGCTTGATCGTAAATTTTTTGCCCTGTTAATAATTTAAAAGGCTCTCTATAATCTGTTTGACTATCAAACGACTCTTTATCCCTTTTGTATTTGTGCTTTGGTGGAAGGAAGCGTTTGTGACTCATGTAACATTGTTTGGAACCATTAACTAATCGAATAGATATAGTGTCGTTGTTACAACAAGGACAAGCAAATTTCCCTTTCGTATTCATCCTAACAAATTCGAGTACGCTAGAAAGTTGTTAATGGTCCATAGCAATGTCGCTCGCATGTTAAAGTATTGCGAGGTGTGTGCATCAAACGTTCTCACACCGGTTTGCCACAATTCAGTCAACTCGTCGATCAATAGCTGGAGAAATATGTCAATTGCATCTCCCGGACTCTTTGGACCTGGAATTAACATAGATATAATGAAATTGATATAATCCATGCAATTTGTGGGTGACACATTAAAAGGAACGAGAATAACCGACCATACATTGTATAACTTTTTCCCATTTGTAAAGGGTTAAAACTCATTGCTTGATAAACCAAATCTCATGCTTCGAGAGTTCGACGCAAAATCTTTATAATTTTCATCAAACGTTTTCCAAGTTAGTGAATCATTCGGATGTCTCAACGTATAAATATCAACTCTTCCTTCCTTATATCATCTCATCTTTGGAGTAGTTTTTTAGTACATGTATAGTCTTTGTAGTTTTGGTATTATAGGAAAATATCTTCACATCTTAGTGGGCATGAATTTCTCATTTTTCTTCTTTCGAACTGCCCCACTTGTTTTTTCGACTTTCCATCTAGAAAGACCGCAAACTCTGCAAGACTATATGTTTTTTATCTTTCAAAAATAACATATAATTGTTCTTACATGCGTCTATCTTCTCATACTTAAGTAGTAGGAGTTTTGTAATTGAGCGTCCATCGGTAATATGTCATCTTTAAGTAAACGCAACAACATATCGAACTAAGCATTTGTCCATTGACCAAAATTTTTTAATTGAAGGAGTTTCAGTAGTGCTGATGATTTCGTTATTCGAGCACCTTCATACAATGGCTGTTTAGAATCATCAAGTAATTTATAAAATCTCTGCGCATCTTCGACTAGTTCATGGTTGTTCGGGCCATCATTAACGTTGGAGAATATATCGTTTATAAAATTGTGCATATATCGTTCTTCAATTACCTCTTCATTGATTGTATTATTCATCTATGTTCTAGGATCGTTGAATTCCGGTACGACATCTTCCGATTGATCATCATCATCCAAGTCATTTGCATCATCATCATCATTAACCACGTTAATAGTAAGTCTCTTTTCTTCATTAAATACCAGAATTCATAATGAATATGTATTCCATAAATGATGAGGTGAGTCTTCACATCATCTATTTCGATAGACATCGTGTTTAAGCATTTCATGCGAGGAAATTTCACTGTTTGTCGTCTTGTATTACTCACTACAAACTCGAGAAATTTGTCTACCCCTTCCTCATAATTTGGATGATCTCGACGTAAGGTCATCCAAGTTTTATCGGGTACTTCTATCTTTCTAATAAGATGTAAAACAATTTGCAATATTATTTAGTTCACATGATCTAAATTAGGCTTAGGCTTACATTTATCTTACATAATTCTAATCTAAATCAAACATAATTCAAACTTAATCTAACATAATTCAAACATAATATAACATCAATCAAACCAAATATCTAACATATTAACATAAATCAAACATAATTCAAACATAATCTAACATAAATCAAACCAACTATCTTACATATCAAATATATCTAACATATTAATTACATCTGTATAACTTAAATCAAAACTCATTCCAACCTAATCTAACATTAATCAAACTAAATCTAATATATATCAAACCAATTCTAACATTAATCAAACCTAATCAAACATCAATCAAACCAAATATCCATAAGTCTAACCAAAATATAACCTAAATCAAACTCAATATATTACATATTAACCATAAATCTAACCTAATATATAACCTAAATCAACCTTAATATATAACATATAACATAAATCAAAACTAATTCCAACATAATCTAACATTAATCAAACCTAAATATATAACATATAACATAATCTAACATTAATCAACCTAATCTAACATTAATGAACCTAAACTAACATTAATCAACCTAAATATATAACATAATCTAACATTAATCAACATAATCTAACATTAATCAACCTAATCTAACATTAATGAACATAATCTAACATTAATCAACCTAAATATATAACATATAACATAATCTAACATTAACCTAATCTAACATTAATTAACATAATCTAACATTAATCAACTTAATCTAACATTAATCAACCTAATCTAACATAACCTAAAATAACCTAAAATCAAACCAAATTACCAAACCTAATATAACCTAAAATCAAACAAAAATCTAACTTTGAAATGCAGGCGGCGACGGCAGGAGCTTCAATCGAATGGCGGTGGCAGTAGGAGGCGGCTGGAGTATTCAATCGATGCGGCGGTGGCAGGAGGCGGCTTTAGTCTTCAATCGACATCCTCAATTGATGGCGGGTAGGCGACTGGAGTATTCAATCGGTGGTGGGGTCGTCAACCAAGCGGCGATGTCATCTATCCAATCAGCGACATCGTCTTCAATAGCTTGTTGGTGGGCGGCGTGCTAGAGGGATGGAGGGAGGGAGAGAGAGGGGAGGGGGAGAGAGGGAGGGGGAGTGAGAGAGAGAGGAAAGAATTGGAGAAGAAATAAGGTTTTTTTTAATTAAACAAGTTAATTCCAAGAGTTTTCATATAATTCTCGATTTTGATAATACTTAATTCCGAGAGTTTTCATATAACTCTTGGTTTTGATCATTTTAGATTCCAAGAGATATGTCTAAATCTCTCAGTTTGACAGATGCACAATTAATTTTAAACCGAGAAAACCAAGAGATTTGTGTATATTTCTCGGTTATGAATATTATTACTGAAAGATATACTTACATTTTTCGGTATTACAACTTCATAAATTGTTAAATTAATTGTGATAAAAAAAATTAAGTAAGTTAATTTTTGGAAACCGGCCATACATTACAATTTTTGAATGGACAAATGGACAAATGAAGATCGAAGACGAAGTAACCTGGATAACCATTGCATGAGGCACATCTATAAGGCTATAGATGATAACACCTTGAACAAAATATCAGACTGCGATAATGCAAAGAAAGTCTGGGAAACGATCATTCAGATCTATGAAGGAAACGAAAGAACAAAGGAGAACAAAATCTTGGTGGCTACACAGAAATATGAAAATATCAGGATGAAACTGGGGGAAAATATGAAGGAATTCAGTAATCGGTTCACTAGTGTAGTCAACGAGCTTCAAACACTCGGAAAGAAGTACGACAACCTAGAAGTAATCATCAAAGCCTTAAGATCACTGCCGAGCACATGGGATATCAAGACCATGGTGATGAGGGAATCAAGCACCTTCGGGAAGATGAAGTTGCATGATGTGTTTGAGGATCTAAAAGCCTACGAGTTCGAGATTAAGTCTCGGATCGAAGATGAAGCATCCACGTCAACCGCAACCAGAGCTTTGGTTACATCGGTGGAACCGGCGGTCCAAGTATCAACTGTTCCGGCTCTAGTCAAAAACGCTGATCAGATTAGTGAAGATGTGATGGCAATGCTAGCTCAGAAATTTGGGAGATTCATGAAGAAGAGCCAGCCACCATCTAACAACGATTTTAATTATAATTATATAAATAAATCAAATAAAAGATGTTATAACTGTGACGGTTTTGGACATTTCAGGTCAGAATGCAGAAAACCAAGGAGAGACGATAGAAAACTGGAAGGTAACTATCAAGGCAACAACTACCAAGGCAACCGGTATTAGGATAACAACTACCAAGGGAACAACTACCGGAGAAATGACAACCAACGGAACGACTATCGAAGAAACGACGATCAACATGCTGACGAAGGGAAGGAGATTCAGAAAGCACTCATTGCATCCAACGGTGGAAGCGAGTGGGCGTATTCCGACAATGAAGATAATGAAGAAAGGGTAACCTGTTTCATGACAAACGACGAAGAGGTATTTGATTTCTCTTCTGATGAGTTTACCAAGGAAGATTTGATTTCTGCACTCAACGAAATGGTCGCTGAGTTCAGAAACATATCTGCATACATACCGACTCCGGTAGAACCTAAAACCGTAGATTCAAGTAGTATCACTATTAAGACATGCGAAACCGCAATGTATGAACCGGATGAACTATCCTTAGATAATGAGGAGATAGTTCAACCGGTAATTGAAACCGATGAACGAACACTGTATGTTACGGCTGCGTGGGAGAGATCTCGTCTAGCCGTAAAACAGATGTGTAATTATAAAAGACATCCTAAATGTAGATTTGGTATCGGTTACGAACCAAATAAACAAAATGAATCAAAACAACCTAACGGAATGAAACTCACGAAAGACAATCTTCCATTCATAAGATTTGTCAAGAGTTCAACAACCGAAAATGATTTAAAACCGGAAGAATAACTAAAATATGTAAGTCCGACTGAATCAGAAAACTGGCTTCATCCTGAGGGAAGGAAAGCCAACCGGAAACAAAACAAAACGAGTAAATCTAGGTCTCAAAGAAACTCATCACCACAACATAAGGCATTCTTGAGTAAAGGTCAAGAAGTTAAGCCAAACATTATAAGAACAGATACCGGGAAAGTGATCCGACTTATTCAAGTCTGGATCCCAAAGGGACTAATCAACCATGGACCCAACTGAATGTGGGTACCAAAAAGGTGTAAATAATTTCTTTTGCAGGTTAGGAGAAGCAACCGGCTAAAGAACTCGGAATGGTATCTGAACAGCGGATGTTCAAGACACATGACCGACAACGATGAGCTACTAACCGACATTAAGTATGAAACCGGAGCAGCTATAACATTCAGTGACAACTCGAAAGGTAAAACTGTGGGCAAGGGTAAGATTGTCCATGGTAACCTATCCATAAATAATGTATTACTGGTAGAAGAAGTGCATTTTAATCTATTGAGTATAAGTCAAATGTGCGATGTATGTTATAAAGTTGAATTTCATAAAAATGCATGTTTAGTTAAGAATCAGCAAAATGATATCATTTTAACCGGTAACCGAATGGGAAATATTTACAAAGTTAATTGGAAAACTGATTTTGAAAAACCTGTGTGCATGATAGCCGGAAATGATCCAAACTGGCTTTGGCATAAACGGCTAAACCATTTGAATTTCAAAACAATTAACTTTATATGTTCCAAAGAACTAGTTCACGATTTTCCAAATGTTAAGTTTTCCAAAGATAAAGTATGTGCTGCATGTCAAATGGGCAAACAAATAAAGTCATCTTTCAAAAGTAAAGGAAATTATCAATCTGAACGGTGTTTAGAACTTTTGCATATGGATTTGCTTGGTCCGGTTAAAGTAACCAGTCTAGGAGGCATGCATTATACTATGGTAGTTATTGATGACA
This sequence comes from Impatiens glandulifera, assembly GCF_907164915.1. Taxonomy (NCBI): domain Eukaryota; kingdom Viridiplantae; phylum Streptophyta; class Magnoliopsida; order Ericales; family Balsaminaceae; genus Impatiens; species Impatiens glandulifera. The sequence continues at coordinate 28,982,692 of NC_061866.1, forward strand.
ATTCCAAATTTACTTGGGTAACATTTCTAGCATCTAAAAGTCAAGAAACTCCAAACCTGATCAAATTGATTTTGAGAATACAAAATGAAAAATCTATTCGAGTAAACAAAATCAGAAGTGATAGAGGAACTGAGTTTATAAATAGCAATTTAACCACGTTTCATGATGATTCCGGTATTAGACACGAGTTGTCTAGTGCCAGAACTCCTCAACAAAACGGCCTGGCTGAGAGAAGAAACCGAACTCTTAAGGAAACCGCAAGGTCAATGATAGCTGATTCGGGTATTGCTCAAAACTTTTGGGCTAAAGCTATCAATACCGCATGCTATACTCAAAACCGATCCTTAGTAACTAAACGCTTTTCCAAAACCCCTTTTAAATATACTATGATCGAATTCCAAACATACAGTATTTTCGAATTTTTGGTAGCAAATGTTTTGTTCACAACAACAGCAAGAATTACTTGACGGCTTTTGATGCTAAATTCGATGAGGGAATAATGTTGGGATATTCAGCTGTAAGTAAAGCCTATAGGATATATAATACTAGGACTTTAACAGTTGAAGAAACAGCCCACGTTGTTTTTGATGAATCGGTTGAACGAAACACTGCATTACCCTTCGACCTTCACAACAGAATGGAAAATTTCAATATCTATTCCGATGATGAAGACGAGGTTCCGGTTTTTAGACGATTTGTCAATGACCAAGCGGTTGATGCTGAACCTCAGCCTGCTCAAGCTGCCTTACCGCAGAAAGTTGACTCTTCAGTTTCGACTGAAGAAATCGGTCGGTCTGACTCTGTTCAATCTACCGATCAGTCTAACCTTGAGCAGCCAACCGAAAGCTTGATAGACACGTCTCGGATAAACATCAGAAGGAATAAAAATCATCCTCTTGAACTAGTAATAGGTAACATATCCTCACCCGTCCGAACTAGGCAACAAAATTTGGAACACTATGAAAACTCAGCTTTCATATCACAAATTGAGCCGAAAGAGGTGGATGAAGCATTGTCAGATCCCGATTGGATCCTAGCAATACAAGAGGAACTAAACGAGTTTGAGAGAAATAAAGTCTTGTACCTAGTCCCTAGACCGAAAAATAAACCGGTTATAGGAACACGATGGGTATTCAAAAATAAACTCAATGAAGACGGTATAGTTACGAGGAACAAAGCCCGGTTAGTGGCTCAAGGCTATAAATAGGAAGAAGGCGTTGATTTTGAAGAATCATTTGCCCCTGTAGCTAGACTTGAGGCCATTAGAATATTTTTAGCATATGCAGCTTTCAAAAACTTCAAAGTTTTTCAAATGGATGTTAAAAGTGCTTTTTTAAACGGTAAAGTAAATGAGGAGGTATATGTTAATCAACCTCCAGGTTTCAAAAATACAGATCACGAAAACCATGTTTACCGGCTGAACAAAGCCCTTTACGGTTTGAAACAGGCTCCAAGAGCCTGGTACGATACATTAACACAATTCTTATTTGATCACAAATTCACAATAGGTTCAGTGGACAAAACACTTTTCAAATTTGAGAGAAAGGAACAAATATTACTTTTTCAAATTTATGTCGATGATATTATTTTCGGATCAACCGATTCAAAACTATGCGATAAGTTTTCAAAGATGATGACTGACAGATTTCAAATGAGTATGATGGGAGAACTAAGTTTCTTCCTAGGACTTCAGGTTAAGCAGATTGAAGCCGGAACATTCATAAGCCAACCGAAGTACACAGCCGAATTATTGAAGAAGTTTGGAATGGATACATGCGCTGAAGCGGCTACACCTATGAGCCCTTCTGTAAAGTTAGATAAAGACGAGGATGGTCAAGCCATTGACATCACAGCATATCGAGGAATGATTGGATCGTTGCTTTACCTAACAGTCAGCCGACCAGACATTTTGTTTGCGGTTGGAGTATGCAGAAGATTCTAAGCCAATCCAAAGCAGTCACATTATACGGCGGCCAAAAGAATATTAAAATATCTGAAGGGAACTCAAGAAGTGGGACTTTGGTATCCAAAAGACACAAGTTTCAACCTCATAAGCTACTCAGATGCGGATTACGCATGATGCAAGATCGATAGAAAGAGTATAAGTGGTACCTGCCAGTTTCTAGGTGTCCGGTTAGTTACCTGGAGCAGCAAGAAATAGACCTCAGATGCAACATCAACCGCAGAGGCAGAGTATATAGCAGCTGGAAGCTGCTGTGCACAACTCCTCTGGATTCAACAACAACTAAGGGACTTCGGTGTAGTTGCTGAGGAATCTCCAATATTTTGTGACAACACCAGCGCGATAGCAATCACATACAATCCGGTGTTGCACTCAAGAACAAAGCACATTGATATAAGACATCATTTCATCCGGGAGCATGTTCAGGAGAAACACATCCGGTTGGAATACGTCTCGACAGAGCAACAAGTAGCTGACATCTTCACGAAACCGCTACAGGAAGCTAAGTTCTCTCATTTTAGAAGTATTCTGGGAATTACTGATGTTAAGCAACATATATCACAATCATGCATGTATACTGCTTACATACATAATAATGAAAAACCGGGACATGTGTTCAGGGAGAAGCTCTCGCTTCTCAAACCATATTCAAATAGGTCATTAAAAATTCAAGGATGCCAACCGAGAGGAAGTCTCCGGTTATGCCTGATAACTTTATGATGTCAAATCACGTGTATACTTACTATACGGTTGAAATGACTTGGTAGAAATGGATATACTTAATCCAAAGTTGAACAAATGTTGATGTGACTCAACATTTCTTCACAATCAGAATAAAATATCCAATTTAAACCGGTCATGGAAAACCGACTAGTACAAATACACTCCGGTTTCGATGGATTGAACTTTTCCGGTTAACTTGGGATAGTCAACCGCGTTTTCATGCATACCTTGAGAAATGAAGCCTATAATAACTAAAAACAGTCTACCGCAATCGAGATGACGACATGTGTCCATCATCAAAAGAGGGAGACTTACATCTTGTCAATAGATTTTTGTCATCATGAATATCTTGGTAATAATTAGTTTTGCATTGGAAACAAACATTATACACTTCAACAAGTTAAAGCCTATTAACTAATTGATGACATCATTGAGCATGCTTAACCTACTGATCTAGCCAAACCCCTAGCTATATAAACCACCCTCAAACCCTCACAACTCTTCACAAAATTCACTATTCAAAAAAACTGTCTTGAGTTCAAACTATCTCAAGAACATGAACTCCAACTCTTTAGAAAAGAAAATTCTATTGGCTGATTTCAACTCAATCTACCAATACGAAGATCATGAGGTCAGAGAAATGTTCTTAGCCATTGAAAGAAGCGGGCTAAGAGGGTTTCTTGAAAACAGATTCATTCTCGACTACCTAGTAGTTGATGAATTCTTCCAGACCGCAAAGGAGGTGCATCGAGACATAATCATTCCACAAGTTTACGGTAAATCATTTCTATTCAACGAGACGGATTTCGCTGAATACTGCGGTTTGCCCGCTGAAGGGGTAACTGATTTAACCTACTCTCCGGTGACCATGGAAGAAATGTATCATTGGTTCTCCAACTCTGACATCCCGGTTATACCCTGGGGTGCTAAAAGCCAACTCTCTCACAAGTACCAACTTCTCTGTGAGATTCTGGGAAAGTCCGTTCTGGGCAGAGAGAAAGGCTATTACTACACCCAAAGGCTTTTCGAGATGATGATCGCTGTTACGGTTGGGACACCGGTAAATTGGTCTTGGATCATCTTCAACAAACTGAAGAAGATGCTTCTTTCTAACAAAACCGGCTACGCTCCTCAGCTAAGTGGTTTTTGTGCTAGCCTGGATATCCACTCCGGACCCTTCGTCACTCTCCATCCGAAGCACGTGCTCACTAAGGAGAGAGTCCAAGAGCTGATCGACCGGTGGGAAGCAGCTAAGGCCAAGAGGAATCAAGCGGTCGGGTCATCAAATGTTTAACTTATCTCTCATTTTTCTTTTCCCAAACCGGTAATTTTGTTGTACTACCGGTTTGGTACCTTTCATTAATGAAGATCATCTATTTCCTTTTCAAAAATCAGAAAATCCTAAAGTAAATGACCAACATTTAATGCGCCGTATCAAACCAAATCAAATCACTCTAGGAAACAGAAATATTCGTTTTCAAGAAGCATGCCTACTCCGATTTGACCAGACACAATCTTATCCTCTTGAAAATAGACAAAATATTAATGACCAGACATAAACGGTCTGATTTTTCAAAAATTCTCATTTAATGCACCCAACCGCTCAAGCTATAAAAAGGGGTCCAATCCTTCATCTTCAAACACTCTTCCATTACTATTCTCTCTCTAAAGCTTGAAAGCTCAAAGAACTTCCCTTCGATTCTCATTCCCTCTCTTTTCCAAAATGTCTGCTGAACTAAGAAACACAATCGTCGTCAACTTTGAAGAAATAAAAAATGGACGGTTTCACGATACCATCTTTCAACCGATCATAGATTCGGGGCTCCAAAACTTCCTTGAAGGCTCAAACACCATCCTCGTAGAGGAGGTGTGCGAGTTCTTCAACAATGGACACATTCTTGATGATGGTAGCATAAGGACTATCATCGACGGAAAATTTCTTCGGCTTATCGAAGAGCATTTTTCCCCTTTCTTCAACCTTCCAACCCAAGGGTTTTCTGACTTTCCAACGCCATTCTTTCCGGCTAAGGAAGACTTCGGCTTTATCTTCTCCTCTTCCATCGAACCGGTCGACGACCACGGGAAGAAAGAAAAGCTCGCCCCTCACTACCAAGTCTTTCACGATTTGGTTCAGCGGTCTATCATGGGCCGAATGCCAAACCAAAATTACAACCGGGAGGCATTCGACATCATGATAGCCATCATCCGCAAATCGGCAATCAACTGGTCCTCCTACCTATTCAACAACTTGAAGCAGCTCATAACCGCTCCAAGAGGAAAGATTGGTTACGCTCCACAAATCTCTCGATTTTTGGAGACTCATCGCCGCAACCTCGGGCCCGGTGTTCCTATCGGACCGACCAACACTCTAACTCTATCCATGCTAGATAGATGGATATCGAGGATTGAGGAACGGACACCCGACAACACCGTGACCAAGTGGCTTGTCAGAATGCTAGAGGGGGATTGGATTGATCTAGATTAGATTGTTTGTTTTTATTTCCGGTTTTTGGTCATTTTTGTTGTACGACCGAAAACCGCTTCACTTCCTGTTTCAGACTTATTTATAAAATTCTCTAAGTTTTAAAAGTCTCCGGTTATTCAATATCCATCTTTCCGGTTTTGAAATCAATAAACATAAGACTTCATGTTAAACGAAACTTCTGATTAACAAAGCTTCCGGTAAATCAAAATCTCAAGCAAAAACGAAGAGTTTGAAAAACTTACCGCCCAAGGTTTTACCGCACAAAATTTACCGCCCATTGTATTCTCCGCATTTACCGCCGAAAGTTACTACAGTAACTTTTGGAGGGAAAGTTGGCGCCAAAAGCTATAACCAAATGGCGGTTCGTCTTCCAACCGTTCAAAACCGCCCACTATATAAGTCCAAAGCAGTTCATTTTCTACACATGCTTTCTCTCTCTAAACTCTCTCAAAATCTCAAAAACTCTCTAACTTCCGTTCATCTCTATTCTTCATCTTTTTCTTTCGCATAATCATCATGGCCCTAGGTAAAGCACCTTTTCAATGGATGTTGCAGGTCGATTTCAACGACATCGACGAACACGCCGGGGAGGAAAACAAGGCTGTGCTTCAATCTCTACGGGATTCAGGACTGGAAACGTTCTTATCTGGTCCGTTCGTCGTGCACCCGACGACGGTTATGGAGTTTCTGGCGACGGCGAGTTTAAAAAAGAGGAAAGTCTCCGCCACCGTTAACGGCAAAGAAGTTCATATCACGGAGGAGCTTTTCTCTGAAGCACTCGGTTTGCCAAACACCGGTTTGGACTTCAAGACTAACCTGACCGATGCATAATCCAACGCGGTTCGGTTGGTGATATCGGCTGACGATAAGGATCTGGTGACTCATTCAAGCCGGAAGAACAAGCTCAAACAGGAGTTCAAGTGGTTGCTGAATATAATCTCTCGTTCAATTCAGGGAAGAGGAGGTAACTTCGATAACCTGACCAAACTTAAACTAAAGATGATGATGGCGATTGTCCGCGGTGACAAGATAGATTGGGGAGCCGTCATCTTCGAACAGTTTTGTGAGATGGTGATAACGAAGGATGGCCGGGTTCAGGCCTTCTCTATGCAAATCGTCAAAATTCTTAAGTTCCTTAATGTGGAACTTGGTGAAGGTGAACCGCTCCCACCCGCTAATATTCTTAACTCAGAGCAGATGAGTAAGAAGTATATCAAAACAGCCAAACCGAAGTCCTCCAGGACGAAGTCTTCAAAGGGAACCGGTTCATCCGCACCGGTTGAAGAAAGTTTAAAGCAAGAAGATCCCAAGGGGAAGGCGGTTCAAGCCGAGGCCTCCCAGAAGAAGAAGGGAAGGAAGAAGTCATCCGCCAAGAAGATCTCCAACAAGCCGACTAACTCAGAGAAAACTCTTTTCTCGGATCATTCGTCAAAGAGAATCGAAGACGTGTTCCAGCCCATTCCCATCAACACCGTTCATCCCATCAATGTCGACTCTCCATCACTAAGGCAAACCGAACCCTCGGGGAGCCAAGAAGTCGAGTCAACATCAAAGGAGGCAGCAGAGGTTAGCATTCACTCTGAAAACTCCAAGTCCCCAACCAAGAACATCGATGAGGTAATGGCTGATGTAGGCTTATATACCTCAGAAATCATTGTGGACGTAGTCCAAACCATTGTTAGGGAAACCGAAGATGATGTGTCAAGTCGTCTTAATCCAGCTGATCAGGTTGAGATACCCGGTCAAAGTGAAACTTATCCGGTCGAAGAAATGGCCAAAACCGTGAACATCACTCCTCCGGCTCAGGAGGGAAATATTGAAGAAAAAGAACCATCCGGTTCGGCGGGGAACAAGTCTGTTCCAATCGATATAACTCTCCAATCGGCCCAAGATGGGCCAACAGATTCAATAATCATACATAAAGGGCCAGTTCAGGTTAGCAAGGGTAAAGAGGTTTTACTCGAAGATTCTGCGGTAAAGGGAAAAGGTGTTCTGCAAACCGGCTCCCAACCTGAGATTATAACCAAGGCTGAGGTCCTCATTTCAGCAGAAGAAGAGGAGAAGATGTTTGAATAACTCCTTCGGAATATGAACAAAGACGCTAGTGAGTTGATATCACCATTCCACTTATGGGTCAAGCTCCGTTGTGAGACAAAGTTGTCAGACATGATCCTAGAGACGAGCGGTAAGCATTGGGCGAAACTGTTGGAACTTGAAGAAGTGGCCCTCAAGCTGGCAGGTACAAATGTTATTCAAGACGCATTCAGAAAAAAACCGCGGCGATTCAAGAATGTGCCCGGTTACATGCAGTAGAAGATGCAATAAGGGAGGCAGAAGGAGCAACCTTAACTCCAATCGAAGCGAGAATGTTTGAGCAGTTTCACCCAGTGCGTGAAAACCTCATCAAAAATATTGACCGGCTTGAAGAAGAATGGAGGAACGACTGCCGACATCACTTAACTCATGCCGATCTATATCAAAGCAAGCCTTTCTTTGGTGCCGGGGAGACCTCCATGACAGCAGAAAACCAGGGAAGTGATCCTCCTCAAACTGATAAGGCTCCGGAATTTGAGAAGGTGAAGCAAGTGGTGGTCGATACACTCATATCTTGCCTTGGGAAATAAAACATTGCAACCGATGAGAAGATTGCAAAGGTCGAAACCAACCTGACGAACACTATCCGGGGATCCGTTCAAACTGAAATGGCCAACACCGCTCAAACATCGATCAGGTCAATGATAGACGAAGCCGTGCAAACCTCAGTCAAATCGTTGATCGCAGAATCCGTCCAAACCGCAACCGCTCCCTTGGTCGATATGTTACAAGTTATGGCTGCTCAGATTGGGGAGTTGTCCAAATTTCAAGTGAGCAAAACTCAAGAGCAAATCAATTCTGATGTCGAAACCGCAAAGAAACTGCAGGACGAAGAAAGGGAGAGGGAACGGTTAAGGAAGGAACTTGAAGAAAAAGATCATGAAATGGCCAAGCAGTGTAATGAGGAAGAACAAGCAGCTCTCCAAGAACCCATACCGGCTCAACCGTCGCACGCTATGAAGACGAGAAATAAGAACAAGAGGAAAGCGGTTTCAGAGGTGATGAAGCGGGCAGAACGAAACAGTCAAAGAGTAATCGAACCGGTCGGTCTAAACGTGCAACCTCTTGAAGAAAAAGAAGAAGAGGACCACGACGAACTCAACCAACGTAAGAAGAAAGCAATCGAAGTCTCAACCGCTACTCCAAGCTCCAGAACAATTGTTTCTCAAACGCCCGTCCATCAAAACCAACCTGTGCCGGTTTTGGATTCGGGAAAAGAACTCCCGGCATCTCAAATGTATGGGCCGGTTGGCAATTCGACGCTGAACGACGAGATAGGGAGTGGAAGGCAAGGGAGGAAGAAGAAAGGAGGCGGAAGGAAAAAGAACTTGAAAAGGGAGGGCTATTCAAACCTTAGTTTCCTGTCTTTCTTAAGAACAATTTATTTATGTTTGTTTTTGTTTCAAAACTCAGCAGTTTTTATTTTACTTTGAAGTTACTATTTCTCTTTAAATATCCTTTGAAAAATCAAAACATGTTTTGAAATTTTTCTTAAAGCAGAAAACTATCACAAAAAAAAGGCAAAACTGTTAAACATATTTTTTTTCAAAACCGGTCATACATTACAAGTTTTGAATATTTATTCTAAATAATCAAAAGGGAAGAAATTGATAGAAAAATTAAGTAAGTTAATTTTTGGAAACCGGCAATACATTACAATTTTTGAATATTTATTCTAAATAATCAAAAAGGGAGAAATTGATAGAAAAATTAAGTAAGTTAATTTTTGGAAACCGACCATACATTACAATTTTTGAATATTTATTCTAAATAATCAAAAAGGGAGAAATTGATAGAAAAATTAAGTAAAGTTAATTTTTGGAACCGGCCAGAGGAACTAACCAACTATTAACTTCTATGTGCAGGAACAGATCGAATTGAACAAACCGACTGGAGCCTCATAAACCGTTTGAAGAACACTTCAAAGAAATCCAGTTCCAAGTGATCAAGTCAAGATCAGAGGAACCGGTTTCAAACTTTCTCAAAGAGACCGGTTAGCAAAGACAAGTCCACATTCCAGCTGGACTATACTGTGTAAGAAATAACCAGAAACTACACTCTACAGAGATGACGTAATATGACAAAACAAACGTGTCTCGAAGAGATAAAAGAAGATAAGATCCGATCAGAAGCATGCGAGGAAAGCAATGATGATTTACTGATCCGACCTTGACAGCCAGATGGTGCATGCCTGACACGTGTTCGAATCTGAAAACCGGTTACGTCATCGCATGCTCAGAGGTGTTTGTGTGCTTGCCAAGTGTTGAGGAAGGTGAAACGTGCAAGCAACCTCCCTGCACCGGCGTGACGCTGGATTAACCAATCCCACGGTGAGAGAAGAAAGTGACCGTTGGGATCATCTTTACTATAAAAGGAAGACGAAGCAACCTCATTAATGGCTACACAAGTTACGAAAATATTAGAGAGATAAAGAAATCTTACGCACGATCCAAAACCGTTGTGTCATTAACCGGAAGCTTTGTTTGTGTGTGTTAGTATTGTGTTGTGTATTACATCAAGAGTGAATTGGTGTAACCGGCGAATAGCGAGTTGGGCTCGACTGGCTGTGTTATTGTTCTAACTTTGAAAGTTAGTGGAGATCCTTCTCATAACCTGAGAAAAAGGGGTGATGTAGGAGAGTTTTCTCCGAACATCCATAAAAAATCTTGTCTCGTGTTATTTCCTTCATTTACTGTTTACTCACTTAACCTAACCAAAACAATCTTACTCCTTAGATCAAAAATCGGTCCTCTCATATCTCTAAAACCGACTCCTTCTAAACATCATCTAAGTCGCATACGTTGTTTCTGACTGAAACAGATATTTCCGCCTTGAACCCGGTTCAAGAGTTTGTGACAGTTTGCGAAGTGCTGAGAACGATTATAGTCTTTAACCGGACTATCACCAAAGTGTTGTGTGTGTTGTAAGAGGCCACCCTTCCTAAAACCGGAAACACCCCGGTCCTCCAAGGGCGTCCCCGATCCTAACAAATTTTTATTTCACTTTTTAATAACCTTGAACAACAATATTTTAACACATTTGATATCCTTAAAAGAATACACAATCCCAACACATCCTTATAATAAAAAATTACACACATTTATATGATCATCAAACACAATCATATACATTATAACTTTAAACACAACCTTTAATCTTAAAAAATAAAAAAACACTTGATTAGATTAGTTATGAGTTTAGATTAGAAAGTGAAACACCAATTAAATTAACAAATTATGAATTGGTAATACCGAGAGCTTTATAAATATCTTTTGGTTTTGAAGATTATTACCGAAAGTTAATGGTTAAGATTTCGGTATTACCATTTCATAAATTGTTAAATTAATTAGTGTTTCACTTTCTAATAACCTTGAATAACACATTTAATATCCTTAAAATATTATACAATCCCAACACATCCTTACAATCAAACTTTACTCATATCCTTATTATCCTCAAACACAAACATACATATACACTTATTTATATAATCAAACACAATCATATACATTATAACATTAAACACAATCTTAATTAGGGGTGGGTCATTACGACATACCTTAATGTTTTATCCATATCTTATACTTTATTGAAAATTTTGGTATGCAAAATATGCATAACTTTTTTTTTTTTTTTTGGGGGGGGGGGGGGAAAGCGACTTAGCATTATTTCATTAAAAATTCCCAAAAATGGGAAAAAACCACGAGTTTAAGAGATCATTCTAGACAGACCTAGAATGATTTTGAATTCATGACATTCTGAATAAAAGCTAAAAAGCTAAAAACGTAAATGACTTATCTGATTACAATTCTTTCAATTCTAGTGAGTTTAAAAAACGGTAATTCTAGTTCCTACAGATATTCTAGTTCTGCTCCGTGCTTGGAATTCTTGTCCACGTTCCTGCGAGGGTGCTGCAATGCGATACAATATCATTCCATAACTCTTCAACGCTCCTGTGGGTTTCGCCATATACTCTTGCATTCTGTTTTTACCAAATGTTATACATCACTGTTCCAAAGTCGAACTTGAACACGCTTGTTGCAAATCTATTTCTCTTGCCTTTGAGTAGTGCTGCATCTTTGATTTCATTCTATTCACTTGGGAAACTAATCAGCTCCAGACTTTTATAGAATCTGTCCTAAAGCTCTGAAGCAATACAGCAGCTCCCGAATAGGTGATCTATGGTTTCTTCATTTCCTCTACATAGTAGACAGTTCATGTCCGGGGTGCTCATATACTTGCTAATACGATCACGAGTGTTGAGTCTTTCCCAAAAGGCGAGCCAAAAGATGAACTGGTGTCTATGGATAATCTTCGTTGACCATACAAGAGGAGCCCATTCTACTTTCTTTGCTTTTCCCGTGTTACCTCTCATATTTTCTTCAATACCAGCTTCCCATTGTACTCAGCTTTCCATTCATAAATATTCGATCTATCGTGTAGTTGTATGTTACTTATATGATCAAGTATCCTTTGTCCTTCTGGATTTTTTCTTAGGAGTGAGTCACAATTCCCGTCTTTAATGCCTCTAATTTTCGCTTTTGTGCAGTCTCTTATGATGCGGTTATTTTGAAACTCCTCCTTGTAGATGATAGGCTGGTTTTCGAACCAGGGATCGTGCCAGAATAGAGTGCCTTTCCTGTCCCCTAGCCGCATGTCATAAATATCTGCAATATCGCTTCTTAGTTTAAGAATCTTTTTTAGAGACCAGCTCATACCTTCATGAATTTTGCAGGTCCAGATGCTGGTTTCATATTTCATAAACCTCGTATGCACCCATTTTATTCATAGTAACTCCTGATTGCGCTTCAAAGCCCACAAATGCTTGAAGGTTAGAGCCTTGTTCCACTCGATACAGTTCTTCAAGCTGATGCTCCCTCATCCTTTGTTTTGCAGAGAGCGGTCCATTTGACTTTTTTTCCTCCTCTTCCGCTACTGCCCCAGATAAAGTTACTCATCATTGTATCGAGCTCCTTTATTACCTTCTTCGGAATGACCATTTGTTGCGCCCAGTAGCCAACTATGCTCATGACCACGGTTTTGATAAGTTCGATCCTCCCTACATAAGAAAGTTTTTTCTCTTCCTAGCCAGATATCGTATTTTTTACCTTTTCAATCAGCGACTTGCAGTGTGAGATCTCGATCTGCTTCGCGGTTAACGGAATTCCTTCGCCCATGATGTTGAAGATGTCCTACTTCGTTTCGTCATTCACGCCTCCATAAAATGTCACACTTTTGATTTCATTAATAGTTAAATTTGTAACCTCAGAAAAGAACGTTAGTGTAGCCCTAATAGTTTTAATGGAATCAATGTCTGTGTGCGCTAAAATGAACAAATCATCAGCAAATCATAAATGGGTTACCTCATCTATCTCATAGAATAATATGCATACCTTTACCTTACCTTAATTTCGACATACCTTGATTTAGATATACTTTAATTTTGGTATACACAAAATCGATACCTTAATTTCGGTATACCTTAACTTTGGTACGGTATCAGTATTATACATTTGATACCTAAAAAACATATTAACTTTAAAAAAAATCAATCTCATTGGTAAGGTAGAGATTTTATATATTGAATAATATTTCAGTACAATTATATTTTAATATTATTCAAAAATTATATTTTTATAATTAAATTAATATCAAATCTATTTAATTATTTCCTTATATATATATACATATTATTGAGAATGATATATATAGTACCTAGGGCTGTGCAAAAAAACCGGAAAACTGGTAACCCAACCGAATCGATTTTTTATCGGTTCCATTTTAACGTTTTAATGGTTAACTAGTTCTAGCGGTTCTGGTCAACCGATTTTTTACCGGTTAAACCATTCGGTTTTCGGTTTACCTATTTTTTTAACGGTTTAACCGGTAAATCAGTAATAATTTAATTATATATTTTTATATTTTATTATTTGTATTAGTTATTTCATAAATAATACATATATTATAAATAATATTTAATAATCTATAAATCTTTATTTTTAAATTTTAAAGTATAATTTTTATAGAATTATTTTTAAAAAACATTATAATTTATATAAAATTTTACAAAAATAAATTAAAAACAAACTGAAATAATTTATTCAGATAACCATTATTATATTATAACTTACCGATTCTACTTCACGTTCTATCGGTTGAGAAGCAGATTCAATCATATTTGCTTATACTTGGTTATTCAAAGACTAATCGACATAATAAATTTGAATTTTCTCATGGAATATTTAAAAATCTAACAAAATAACTATAAAATATATTATATTTTTACAATAAAATTATATATTATAACATATTCTTAAATATATGAATAAAATATATTATTATAATATAATATATTATAATAGAGACAAAAAAGGATAGAGAATAGTAGAATAGGAAAGTTCAAACAATAATTTAAAAAAATCATTTCATAAATTTATTACTTAAATTAAAAAATTGAATTATCGATTCCTAGTTAAACCCGGTTAACCGACCGAAACCGACCAAAACCGGTAGAACTAGAACCGGTAAAACCGATACCATTAATGGTCGGTTAACCGGTTTGTAAAATAAAAGGCAAAACCGGTCTTAACTAGAACCGTTTAACCAGTTAACCGACCGGTTAAACACCCCTAAAGGCACTCTTTTACAATACTTATATACAGCACCTACCTGATTTGATAAAAAAAAGAAAATATTTTTCTCAATCTTATACTTTTTTCAAGATATATTTTCTTTTTCTTACCAAATTAGATAGGTACTATATAAAGGTGTTCTATAAGGGTGCTGTATATATCATTTTTCATATATTATATATATTTTAACTTATAAATACTATTTCGGTATATCTCAATATTCTAAAATTTTAAAAATCTCATACTTTTACCGTGACAATAATTTCGGTATCGGTATCATCCTTACCTTTTTTTCGGTATACCTTAAAAATTGATATTTTCAACATATTGTGGTACGGTATTTTCGATATACCTTTAATATCGGTAATTTGTCTCATCCCTAATCTTAATTCTTAAAAATTAATACACAATTGATGTGCTTAGGAGTTTAAACAAACAAAATAGCGAAAAATCAAATAAAAAAGGGAATGAATACCGAAAACAAATTAATTATCTTTCGGTACCTACATTCAAAACCAAGAGATTTTCAAATATCTGTCGGTCCTAACCTTTAGCATAATGTATTCTGGGAATAGTCAAAAACGAAGGTTTTTCAATAAACCTTCGCAATTACCCCTTCCCAACACTTAGAATTTTTTCTAATTTTTTTTGGAAAGAGTCAAAAGCGAAGGTTTTTCAATAAACTTTCGCAATTACCATTTTTCAACACAGAATGTTTTCCATCTTTTTGGAAAGAGTCAAAACCAAAAGTTTTCTAATAAACCTTCACAATTACCACTTCCCAACACTTAGAATTTTTTATTTTTTTTGGGAAGAGTCAAAAACGAAGGTTTTTCAATAAACCTTCACAATTACCCTCTTCCCAACACTTATAATTTTTTCAGTTTTTTTTGAAAGAGTAAAAAGCGAAGGTTTTCAATAAACCTTCGCAATTACCCCTTCCCACACTTAGAATTTTTTCAGTTTTTTTTAGAAGAGTCAAAACCGAAGGTTTTCCAATAAACCTTTGCAATTACCCCTTCCAACACTTATAATTTTTTCTTTTTCATCGGACGTTCAACAAGCAGTCTCACGATGAGGCACTCATGCCTGGAAGTTGTCACTGTATACTAGAGCGGGTCGGAAGGCGGCGGAGAAGTAGGGGGACACTGGGCGAGATCTATCAGCAGCGAATTCCTCATACAAATAAAGGCGCCTATCAAAAAGATACTCTGAAGGCTTCGGGATCGAGGTATCATTAGCCGAATCAGACCCTGGCCAATCCACGTGGCCTGCTTGACGAACGTCAGCGACAGAGACATCATAAATTGGTCTGCAGGCATCGCGATAAGTCCTCTGTCCTACTACAAGTACCGCGACAACCTTTACCAAGTCCGAACGATTGTCGACCACCAGATCCGCTGGTATGTTTTTTTTTTTGGAATAGTCAAAAGCAAAGATTTTCAATAAACCTTCGCAATTACCCATTCCCAACACTTAGAATTTTTCCATTTTTGTTGGGAAAGAGTCAAAAACGAAGGTTTTTCAATAAACCTTCGCAATTACCGATTCCCAACACTTAGCATTTTTTCTATTTTTATTGGGGAAGAGTCAAAAGCGAAGGTTTTTCAATAAACCTTCGTAATTACCCCCTTCCCAGCACTTAAAATTTATTTCATTTTTTTTGGAAGAGTCCAAAGCGAAGGTTTTACAATAAACATTCGCAATTACCCCTTTCTAACACTTAGAATTTTTTCCAGTTATTTTGGGAAGAGTCAAAAGCGAAAGTTTTTCAATAAACTTTCGCAATTACCCCTTCCTAACACTTAGAATTTTTTCTAGAGTCAAAACCGAAGATTTTTTTTATAAACCTTTGCAATTACTCCTTCCCAACACTTAAAATTATTTTCTTTTTTTGTGGAAGATTCAAAACCAAAGGTTTTTCAATAAACCTTTGCAATTACCCCTTCCCAACACTTAAAATTATTTTCTAGTTTTTTTTAGAAGAGTCAATACCGAACATTTTAAATAAATTTCTTAAATAAGGCAAACAAATACATATACAATAACATTCATAAACCAAAACACAATTATAATTCCAAAATTCTAAACAAAGTCAATCATCCAAACAACCTGTTATCAGTCGAAACAAAATGTTCCCAATTATCCAAAAACATATTATCAATCGAACCAAAACGTTTATAATTCATCAAAACATTAAAAATGTACTAAGTAGATTGGGGGAGGAAGGAGTTGATTTCTGCCTAATGAAGAATTCAATTTGTTGTTAATATTTCTTAAATCTTTGCATTATTTGCACCCTCTCCGCTTTAATTTCACTAAGCATTTGCGCTCTTTCTATATCCCTCAATTGAATTTTCTCAAATGCCAACGCCATGTGTCTCGCATCCGCCTTTAATTTTTCATTCGCATCCTCCTCATGTGTGACGTCAGCAATAGCCATCGGGTCCATGACAAACATCGTGTCTCTAAAAGTCTCTCCTCATAATGTAAGGTCATCTGATTGAGCTAGTAGGTTGTGTAATGACTTGTGTGGTCTCTTTGGTGTTTTCCGCATACGCGGCCATTCAGTCATCCTAAATGCATATCATTAATTAATTGGGCTTCCATTCCCCTATTCTTCATATATATAACATATATGAATTTAACCAAAATAAAAATAAAATCTTAATTAATACAAAGACCTAAGACATATTTGAATCTAACCAAAATTCGAACAAAAATCAACCATAAACACATATGAATCTAACCAAAATTCAAACAAAGCTCAATCCTAAACATATATGAATCTAACCAAAACTCAAACAATATCAACCATAAATCTAACATATACTAACCAAAATCAACCCTAAATCTAACATATACTAACCAAAATTAAAACAAAATCACCCTAAATCTAACATATACTAACCAAAATTAAAACAATATCATTTAAATCTAATATATATATATCTAACATATATTAACCTTAAGTATAAGAATCTGCAGCTGCGAGAGAGTATAGGAAGAGAGGGGTCTGAAATAATCGGGAAAAGAAAAGGGGATCTAATTTTAATCAGTAAGGTTTTTACCGAGAGTTCTTCTAAAACTCTTGGTAAGTACTCTTGGGAAGAGTCAAAACCGAAGGTTTTCTAATAAACCTTCATAGTTACCCCTCCCCAATAATTGTTTTGGGAGAAGAGTCATAACTGAAGGTTTTCCAATAAACCCTTCGCAATTGCCCCATAGAATTATTTTTATCTTTTTGGGGAAGAGTTAAAATCGAAGGTTTTTCAATAAAACTTCACAATAACCCCTTCCCAACACTTAGAATTGTTTTCAGTTTTTTTGGAAAGAGTCAAAATCGAAGATTTTCGAATAAACATTTGCAATTACCCCTTCCCAACACTTATTATTTTCGTGTTTTTTTGGAAAAAGTCAAAACCGAAGGTTTTCCAATAAACCCTCACAATTAACACTTAGAATTATTTTCGTTTTTTTCGAAGAGTCAAAACCAAAGGTTTATAGAAAAACATTCGCAATTACCCTTCCCAACACTTCGAATTATTTTCGGCTTTTTTTTTGAAAAGTAAAAACCGAAGGTTTATTGAAAAACATTCGCAATTACCCAATTGGGCAGAGTCAAAATTGAGGGTTCTTTGAATAACCTTCGCAATTAACTCCAACACAAACACTTAGATTTTTTCTTTTTTTGGAAGAGTCAAACCCAAAAGTTGCATGCAAAACTTTCGGTGAAGATTAATATCACCAAAGGTTTTACACACCTCTCGGAATCTATTTTTAATCATGACAGGTTTATCTCTCTCGGGATCAATATCGAGAGTTTTACAAAACTCTCAGTAACATTTGTCGTTAAGACACCTTTTTTACTAGTGGCAACTATTTGGATCATGTTTGATCCATTCCAATCATTTTTTATCAAAATCAAAATTTTCAAAAACAATTGATATTTTGAGTTCTTGATTTGGTCAAAACGAACATCCAGTGTTATTATTTTGGTACCATTCAAGTATATGAGATATAATAGAAGCTAATGGATAACTTCCTTTCTCCTCAAAACAGCCTTCAAATCAAAAAAAAAATTATCACAAAATGGCGTGAATAATTTGATCATCCAGATTGATTAATACCATGAGATGATGATCAACATGTTCCTAAGAGGTTTGTGAAGCTACCTAAACCCTTTGATCAATGAATCCAACCTAAAAAAACGAATTTAAAAAATTAACTTTTTTGTTCTTGAACCGAGGCTTGTTAGCCTAGGACCAAGAGATCTAACCGAGGATCCACGGTCCAGACCGAAACCTAGGACCAAGAAA
Source organism: Impatiens glandulifera (assembly GCF_907164915.1). Lineage (NCBI taxonomy): Eukaryota > Viridiplantae > Streptophyta > Magnoliopsida > Ericales > Balsaminaceae > Impatiens > Impatiens glandulifera. The sequence goes on from NC_061866.1 coordinate 29,000,908, forward strand.
TTTGAACCTAAGACCGAGACCCATGACCGAGAATTTCAATAGGACCGAGAGGTCCAACCGATGTTCTTAAGGTAGGACCATGAATTCTTACATCTAGTACCGAGAGGTTCAACCTATGACCGAGAGGTTCGATCTAGGATTGGGAGGTCCAACCTAGGACCGAGAATTCCTAAACCTAAAACCAAAGGACTTTTCCTAGAGCTAACCCACAACTGATGGGTTTGTACACCTAGACTGAGGATCTTAGCCAAGGACCGAATCCTTAGCACCTAGACCGAGGGATTTCAACACTTCGACTAAAGATCCCAAGCTTCGACCTAGACTGAGGGTTTTTAGACCCCGATCCACAAACACAAACCCAAGGCCTATGACTCTAGTCCTAAGGCCTATTTGGTTCCCCTTTGTAAAATCTAAAATTATTTTTGTAATTTTGGAACTTCAAATCATTTTCTAAAAATCCCGGGAAATTAAAAAATGCTTTGAAAATATTTTTGGAATATTTTCACTAAAATATTTTGATAAAGGCTTGTATGGGATTTATGTTTAACCTAATGCCTTTAAAAATGAGTGTTGTTCTTTAGATATTTCCTTAAGTCAACGACATCAACAACAAGTATCAACATTTAATATTGTTATTGCAATATTTAAATAACGCACAAATCTTATGCATGATTAGGACCGTAAGAATAATCGGTAAAAATAAAATATGATATAACCGATTTTCAAATGTCAAATTTTTAAGTATAGACATTTTAAAACGAGTACGGAGTATGAAACGCAAAAGCCCTTTCCCGAGTATCACCAAACTATGAACTAAAATAAACTCTGGCCAATACGTTTATACATGAATGCCAACTTTTATTGATTTAAAAAAAATCAATTAACGATTCTATTTCAAAATAAATAATCTTCTAAATTATTTTTGTTTAATTATTTAAACCACTGGATTTTTAAAAATTAAATTGTGATTTGATTATAGCAAAGTAACGGATTATTCAAAATTGAACCCGAAATTAATTATGTTTAATGAATTTAAAAAACTGTCGAGGATCATTTAAAAAATCTTTTAAATAATTTTTTATTTAAAAGAAAATTCCTAACACGCTAATTGAGTTTAAAATTTTTCGAACCTTAAATTTTTTTCGTAAAACTTAATAAAAAAGGTTTTTTCAGGGGTTACACTAACATACATATTAGTTAATATTATGATTATTCGTATTAACTCATAAAAAGTTGGATAAACTAGTTATTTGTATAATACATGAATAACGATATTGTATATAAATTTGTTTAATAAATGATAATTCTGAAAAATTTTCATAAAATTATGTGTTTTTTATTTAAATTTTTTTTTATAGAAAATTAGTTAATTAATAAATTGACGAATTGATGACATGAATAATTATCTATAATGTTTAGTTAGTTTTATATTTGATTAAATATAATGGTTATTATTCTAATTATTTGTAATCATTAATATTTTAACAAATTATTATATATTTTATAAAATTATGTTTAATGATATATATATATTAAGTTGTTTGGTTATGGTTAATGATATATGACATATTATTTGTTATATATATATATATATATATATATATATATATATATATATATATATATATATATATATATATATATATATATTTTTTTTTTTTTTTTTAATTTTTTTTTTTTTGTTATTGGTGTGTATATATTTGTTGTTGGCAATAATTAAAGTAAAAAAATAAGAATCATAATAAAATTTTGTTCAGTCCATCTTTAATTAATGAGTCAATCTTTAATGAAAGGAATAAATCATTGACATTTTAGTTGATGATGTTGTTGGCTAAAATTAAGGAGGTAATATATATATATATATATATATATATATATATATATATATATATATATATATATATATATATATATATGTGATATGTACGGTTCAATTTAGTGATAAATATTGGTTTAATTTGATATTTATGAAATTAAATACTACAAGAAAAGTCTGATTTTATTTGAAAATTAATGTGACAAATGTGTCATTATTTTGGTATTCAATCTACAATTGAAAATAGATGATTGAGTGGTTTGGTTAAAGATGTTAGAATTAATATTATGATACAAACATATATTTTTATTTTTATTTTTTTTATAATTTATTTTATTTATTTATTCACCCATTGTATTTTATTTATTTATTTAGAGTCTTATTTATTTATTTGGTCAAACACTTAATTAATTCGATATGACACAATCTCTCAAATTAATTATTTTTATTTTAAATCTCTTCTAATAAGTTCATTTATAAATTTTAGAAAATATTTTTAAATAGATTCAAAATTTTTAGAAGTTATAAAAGTGGAGAGTAAGAAATGAGTAAAATTTCACATATAATAAAATTTTATAAATCACCAACCATCTCCACAATACCCAAATAAAAAAATTAAATGAAGAAAGATAAAATTATTTAGTTTAATTGATAATTTAATTATTATTAAACAATAAAATAGATTTTAAAGCATATAATGATTATATATTTTTTATAGAAAGAAATTATATATCAAATTTCAACTATATAAAATTCATATAATTATTTTTTTTATACACTATTAAGAATACCAAAATAATTAGTAGGCTTATAATTTCACATCAACTTGTTCAAATTTGTTCACACTCTATCATTGTTTATGTTTTTAAATGGTTGTGTTTTTTTTTATTTATATTCAAATGGTGAAGATCATGACCACGTGTGTGAAAGTTAATAATATTTGTAGTTAGACTCCTATTAATATAGGAACTGGAAGTGGAATGAAAGGTAAGATCACGCATATTGATATGTATGTTCCTATAAAAAAATTCTTATAAAAAAATTCCAAGATCCTTTTCAGCAGAGCCACTTGACCAGAGAGATAGACGATGTTTCCACAGCCACTTCTTCTTAGTAGGGAAGAGAAGATCAATCATCCGGGTATAGTATCGAATCCAATTTCCTATTGTTACACAGACGCGAAGATAATTTCTGTTAGGCGTCACTAGCATCAATATCGTCACTATCATCAATAAGAAAATCTTTAGGCTTGTTATCTATTTTCATTACAATAAATCAACAAGACTTGCGAGTGAATAATATATTGTAAATAATCTGCAATATTTTAAAATACTGTCATATTCATTGAAAGAAGACAATCTTGTACACACTCTTATAACTTATAAGTTATAACTAAAGATCCTTTCGGGATTAATGATAATTGATACTCGAAAACTCAATACCGTGAGCATATATGTCTTGTCTAAAATAGCTATGAATAGTTATAATTAGAAATGTGATCAAAGATAGTGAATAACTATACAATCTCATCACCTTCTGCAGGTTCAAAGATGAGTGAGGATGATAACCGTCCCAAGACCGGTCCCAAAAAAATAAACAAATAATTAAAATTAACATAATTTTAGAACTTATTTCTTCTCTCTCCTTCTCCTCATATTCATGTCTTTATATTTTTATAAAAAAAAAAAATAACTGAAGTATTCTTTCTTGAGATTCATAATTAGTTTAATCAGATTTCTGATATATATCTATGGCGGTTTTTTTTTTTTGAAAAAACGACTTAGGCGTCATTTCATTAAATATTCTAAAAATGGAAAAAAAATCACGAGTTTAATTCCCAAAAATGGGAAAAAAATCACGAGTTTAAAAGATCATTCTAGACAGGCCTAGAATGATTTTGAAGTCGTAACATTCTGAATAAAGCTAAAAAGCTAAAAAAGTAAATGAATTATCTAATTATAATGCTTTCAATTTTAGTGAGTTTAAAAAACGCTAAATTCCAGTTCCTACAGATATTACAATTCTGTTCCGTGCTTTGAATTTTTGTCCACGTTCCCGCGAGGGCGCTGCAATCTGATACAATATCTTTCCATAACTCTTCAACGCTCCTACGGGTTCTACCATATATCCTTGTATTTCGTTCTTGCTAAATGTTATACACCACTACTCCAAAGCCGCACTTGAACACGCTTGTTGCAAATCTGTTTCCTTTGGCTTTGAGTAGTGCTGCATCTTTGATTTCATTTCATTCGCTCAGGAAACTGATCAACTCCAGGCTTTTATAGAATCTGTCCCAAAGCTCTGAAGCAATATAGAAGCTCCCGAATAGGTGATCTATTGTTTCTTCATTTCCTCTACATAGAAGACAGCTCGTGTCAGGGATGCTCATATATTTGCTGATACGATCACGAGTGCTGAGTCTTTCCCATAAGGCGAGCCATAGAATGAAATGGTGTCTAGGGATAATCTTTGTTCACCATACAAGAGGATCCCATTCTACTTTCTGTGCTTTTTCTCGGATTACCTCCCATATTTTCTCGATACCAGCTTCCCATTATCCTCAATTTTCATTCATGAATATCCGGTCTGTCATGTAGTTGTATGTTACTTATATGATCAAGTATCCTCTATCCTTCTAGATTTCTTGTCAGGAGTGAGTCACAATTCTCGTCTTTAATGTCTCTGATTTTCGCTTCTGTGCAGTCCCTTCTGATGCGGATATTTTGAAACTCCTCTTTGTGGATGATAGGTTGGTTTTCGAACCATAGGTCGTGCCAGAATATAATGCCTTTCCAGTCCCTTAGCGGATGTCATAAAGATCTGCAATATCGCTTCTTAGTTTAAGAATCTTTTTTAGAGACCAGCTCATACCTTCATGAATTTTGCACGTCCAGATGCTGGTTTCGTATTTCATAAACCTCGTATGCACCCATTTGATCCATAGTGACTCCTGATTACGCTTCAAAGCCCACAGATGCTTGAAGGTTAGAGCCTTGTTCCACTCGATACAGTTCTTCAAGTCGATGCCTCCCTCGTCCTTCGGTTTACAGAGAGCGGTCCATTTGACATTTTTTCCTCCTCTTCCGCTATTGACCCAAATAAAATTTTTCATCAGTGTATCGAGCTCCTTCATTACCTTCTTCGGAATGACCATTTGTTGCGCCCAGTAGCCAACTATGCCAATGACCACGGTTTTGATAAGTTCGATCCTCCCTACATAAGAAATGTTTTTCTCTGCCCAGCCAAATATCGTGTTTTTTTACCTTTTTAATCAGCGGTTTGTAGAGTGAGATCTCGATCTTCTTCGCGGTTAACGGAATTCCTAAGTACCTTACGGGAAAACTGTCTTCTTTGATGCCCATGATGTTGAAGATGTCCTGCTTCGTTTCGTCATTCACGCCTTCATAAAATGCCACACTTTTGCTTTCATTAATAGTTAAACATGTAACCTCACAAAAGAACGTTAGTGCAGCCCTAATAGTTTTAATGAAATCAATGTCTGCGTGCGCTAGAATGAACAAATCGTCAGCAAAGTATAAATGGGTTACCTCCTCTGCCTCCTAGAATGAGTGAAAGATGTATGGACGATTATTTTGGAACATCGCGAAGATGCTCTCAAAGATCGCCATGATAGCTACGAAAAGGTAAGAAGAGAGGGGGTCCCCTTGCCTTACCCCGTTTTTACCCTTAAAATAGTCTTCGTGGACTCCATTGACGCTAACAACAAAGTAGGATGATGAAACGCACTACATAATTCAATCAATAAAAATTATAAGAAAAGCAGATACAACCAGAAAGTCTCGAATGGCTTCCCATCTAACAGAGTCAAAAGTTTTCTAGATATCTATTTTGAAAGTCACTCTCGGGGATATTTTCTTATTCTCGTAGCCTTTTAAAAGACTCTGCATGAGAAGAATATTATGAGAGATTATCCTACCGGGGATGAATGAAGATTGGTTAAGATTTATAATTTTTCCTGTGATATTTTTAAATCGTTTAGAAATGATTTTTGAAATTATTATATAAATCACATTGCAGCACGAAATTGGTCTGAAATTTTGTACTTTCTCGGGTACCGCAGTTTTGGGGATGAAGGTTAGGACCGATGTATTCCATTGCTTTAACATCTTCCTGTTCTTGAAAAACTCTAGAACCCCATTAGTAACGTCTTTACCCACAACCGACCAATTTTCTATGAAGAACTATGCATTAAACCCACTAGGACCCAAACTTTTATTCCCATAAATACTAAACAGAGTTTCTTTAACCTCAACTCTCGTGACCACCCTTATCAACTCGCGACTATCTTCTGCAGAAATTTTCCTATCAATAAATTTATTGTAGGAGTTTATGATACACAAGTTCAGATAGAGAATGAACTAGCATATCCTATGAAACGGAATTAGATAGCATTTTCTAGTTTTTGGTTGAAGAAAGGTTGTTAAGTACCCGTGATATGGCACCTTAGATTCCTTTTCAATAAATTACAACAAATCTTACCATAAATTAATTTATTTTTTATTTTTGAAAATAAATTTGAAAATTTTTAAACTTATTTATTGAAAAATGAATTTCTTTAAATAATATTTGAGTTAACGGTGCTTAACAATCTCACCATAAATAATTTTAAAGCATATTTTTCCTCTCTCTCCTTCACCTATTCATATTCCTTTTCACATTTCTTATTTTCATTCTCTTTCTCCTTCTCCTCAAAATAATTTAAGTATATTTTTAAGATTCGTAAATAGTTTAATCAGATTTCAGGTATCTTTCGAGTTTAGGTAACTCAAGTTCAGATAGAAAATGAAATACAATATTCTATGAAATAGAATTAAATAGTATTTTTTAGTTTTAGATTGAGGAAAGGGTTGTTATGTACCCGTTATGTTATATGGCACCTTAGATTCTTTCTCAAGAAATTACAAAATTTTCACCATAAACTAATTTTTTTTATTTGAAAAATAAATTTAAAATTTTTTATACTTGTTTATTGAAAAATGAAAATTTTTAAATAATATTTGAGTTAGCAATGTTTAACCATCTTTTAGAACTGAATTTATAGCAAAATTTTGTTATTTATCCACGTGTTTGTACGATCGTCACATAAACGTATAAAAAGAAAGTTAATCACTTTAAAAATAAATAAGAAATATCTTTTCAAAAAATCCTAATATTCCTGTACGTTATTTATATTTTCATCTAGCAAAAAAAACAAAAAAAAAACAATTATTTATATCCAAAACCTGGGCGCAATCCCATAAACAGCTGTACGCCAATTTCTAGGGTTTTATCCCATAGCCGCCGTACCTATAAATAGCTATAGACCAATATCTTTATCCATGGCCGCCTATAAGTATATATTGTGTTTAGTTCTGTCTAACTTGGTATATATTTTGTAGTTTTTGTGATTCATTGATCTTATATTTTGAAGGTATTGTAAATGCAAATTGCCCAAAAACCCTGACCTTTTGATGGTGCAGTGTGAGGAATGCAAAAACTGGTAATAATCTGTGTAGGGTTTCAAAACCTTTGTTGATATATATATATATATATATATACCAAATGGATTTTTTAGGGTTAGAATTTGGAACACCATTTTTGGGTAATTAGTAATGTGCTGGATAAGTGAGTTTATGATTTACTTCTAATTTTAGTATTAAGTTTTATTTGTTCAAATAAGAGATGTTATTATCTACGTTTGTCTTTCTTTAGGTACCATCCTTTTTGTCTTGAGATGACTATTGATCAAGCAAAACAATTAGATCCGTTTATGTGTTCTGATTGTAATGGAGAGGAGGTATTCACTTTCTAATTTATTGATTTTGTTATTTATCTTATTGTTTACAAGATTAACTGAATATATAATTCTTTTGTCATTAGGATAAAATTGAAAAAACGAATGAAGTGAGTGAAGGAGACATGCTCAATTGTGAAGTGAAGTGAAATGAAGGAGGCATGCTCAATGTGAAGTGAATGATATTAATATATATTCTAATAAATCATGGTAGTGATTTGTTTGACATTGTGGGTCGTTAGTGTGCGTGTATGGTTTATTGACATAAGTTATGTTGTAAGGTGTTGAAAACAATTTTTCAGTTAAATTTGTTGATTATAACTATCTATTTTTATTGATGTTTTTCTGATGTATGACTTTTAACTTAAATTTGAGGTGAATCTAAATCTTGAAAAAAAGTTAGGATTCATCTCCTTCCCATATATTAGCAAAAAAATGATAAGATTTTGATAATTATTTATGAAGAGGTTATATATATAATAGATAAAATGTCTTTCAATTATATATCATAATTATTTTTCATAATATAAGTAGATGATGAATAAGATATACCTAATCTAAAAGCTTATATAAAACACAATTTATCAAAATGTTGTATTAAGTACTTGTGATACTTGCCCTATGTATCAACATCAACCAATCGTTAGTGTGCATGTATGGTTTATTGACATAAATTATGTTAAAAGAACATTTTTATTAATAATAAATATATTATATTAAGAAAACTTATTAAAGTAAAATAGATGGCCTCTACATAAACCTAAAGAGCGACGATGTCAACAACACGGGACAACAACTTTAGAGGATGCATGCCTTTTAGGGATAATCCATTTTGGCTAAAGATCATGTTGAGAAAGACATCAATAATTTGTAAATTGAATTTCCAACTTGTTTTGATTCATCAAGCATAAACACATCCATTGACTTCCGCTTCTCAACAACCCTTGTATGATTTTTATCAACAAATTACCTATCAAAACAATGACCTTTGGTTTCTAGATCGTTATTTTCTCAGATTCACCTATGTAGAAACATAGGACCCACTTCATATTTCCCTTTGTGTCATTCTTGAATTTGACATTAATCTTGTTTTCATCCTCAATGAGTAGACAACAATTTGGCCTATTTCAAACCATCACAAACCATAAGGAACAGGTGACACATGCATCTATCTTCTCCATCTCATCTTCATGGTTAGTCTCCATATAACACCTTGAAGTGGACTACCAATTAAAGTAAACCCCTTTCAGAGGACATGAAAATCCTATAATCTTTGTAGGTAACTTGGTTGACCAACTTGAAACAAGTCTCTACACAAGCCTTTCTTGATTATTTTCATTTCAAACAACCCTCTTGATTTCTCCAGCTTTCTAATGTCAATCTTATTTTTTTAAGCATATACATGAGTTCCCAAATAGTTTCCAGTCTTTGAAAGCAAGTGGATAATCTTCATAGAGCAATAACAAGATTTTGTGTTTACCACTTCTAAGATTTTATGAAGGATTGATTGATACTCATCAATAAGACCAATTTATTCTAGTTAGTTAGTTCAAAAATGTTTTTTTAGTTTTTTTATTGGAGATTCTTTTGCAAATTTAAAATCATAGGTAACTTTCTTGTTTCCTTGACAATTTATAAATAAATCTCGAAAGTTTGAAGACAACTACTAAAACATATATTATTAAAAAACTGCAAGAAAACTGTATATTTAATCATTTGAATAAGATTAAAAGAAAATTCATCATCAAATCGTGTCTTATTTAGTTTATGTATAGGGCGTCTAAACATTATTTTTTACACACAATTTCAATGTCTCACTATCTTTAATTACTTCATCTTTACTAACCATTTCAAATTTAACTTGTTGATATAAAAATAATTGAAAAGTTAAAAGGAGGAGAAAACATAATAAAGAATATAATAATAACATGCAGATTCATATTAACTTAAAATTTTTTTTTGTGTGTACAAGCATATCTTCTCATTAACTTTCAATTTAAGTTGACTCAAAGTACTTAAGAAACTTTCTTCAATAACTCATATTTTCACTGTAATATGAGATGAAACTCATATAAAAACAATACATATATAAACAAATAAATTTTAAACAACATCGTAATAATAGAAGTGAGATGAAACTATACATAATTTATATTGTTATAACCTAAAGTCTTAAATGTTAAACTTCTGAAGATATAATACGACAAAATAGACATTTATTAATCCGTACACTTCTTAACTCGTGATAAATCTTCAACTAGACTAGAGTTTCAGTAACAATCAATAATTCCATATTTTGGAATAATTTAACAATGATTTTTTTATCTTCTACTCTTAACCCCCAAGTTATATGTTGTATATAGAAACTTCTCAAAATAAAACAACAATCTATACAGAAAATCAAACATTAATTCAGCCAGTGCATACATGTGTATGCATAATGATGTTTATAATTTGGGGCCAATAATTACCTCTTTTTAAATCCCCATAAACAAGTCTTGTTTTGTAGAACTTAAGTTCTCCCTACAACAAATCAACATACTTCATACATGTTCATATTTATTACAAATGATCAATGTAGAGAAGGTAAGGTTATTAATTTTTTTAAATATAATTTCCTTAATTAATAATAGTTCATGTGTTTCTTTTATTTCTTTTTTTCATCAATTCTTAAACATAAAAAATAATTAATATATAGTCTCGCGCTGAAGATTTTATTATTGTAAGTAATTTTCCTTTGCAATGTAATATTCTTTTTTTTTATCTTATTGTTGGTACGGATGAGTGAATAATTCTATTATTGAGATCCTAAACCACTAATTAGTGAAAGAGACATGCTGACATAGAATGCATGTATTAATGCGTATTCTAGAGAATCTTGTTTGTGCCTTATTTGGTATTCACTTTCACCTTCGCTAGTGTCATGTATAATTTCTAGACATAAGTTATATCGTAAAAATGAGAGTCAAAGAGTTTATAATATTTAGTTTGTCAAATCTGTTGATTATAATTATAAATATTATTAGTGTTTTCGGATTCTAACATAATAGTTATGTTGTAAATATAAATCTAGATAGAAAAAAGAAAAGAAAAAAAAGACAATAATTGTCTGACATATTAGCCAATCATGAAATAAAAAGATTATGATAGTAATTTGTCATGATTTTCCTAAAATAATTCTGATAATGTTTCTTTACATTATATATCATAATAATAACAAGTGCAATATAGTCTCTAGGATTATAAGTAAAACACTATTCATCCCTAAAGTGTTGTATTAATTAGTGTACTTACTGTTTCTACCCACATCATTGATTGTACCATTTCAAACACACCATAATGAAATTATGGTTCATGTTGTAGTTAGATATTAAAAAATATCTTAATTAATAATGAAAATATTCTTTTAAGATAACTTTGTTCAAGTAAAGTAAATATGTGACTTCTATGAAAGATTATGCAATTTAATGAAGGATCTATCATTTTGTTTACATAATAATGTTGAGGAAGTTACCAAAATATTAATTACAAACGACGGATGCAAACCAACCAACAATGTGAAAATAAGAATAATATGCAACACCATAATATATTCGGTATAAAAAATAAGAGTAGTCAAACAACAAATGAAAGACAATAAAATTTATAATAGTTTGGTCCAAAGTGACCTACTTTCACACTACAAAAACAGCCAATTCCACTATTATCAATCTAGTGGTGGAAAAGAAAATCAATAAAAGAATGAAGAACACACTTAAGGGAACACTATCATCACTCCGAAAAATGTTACTATAGAAACTATTTCTCATGCTCACAATTTCAATTGAGTTAGATTTTCTGGAGAATGTTCAACACGTACTAAAACTGGAATTAAGCTCCCTTCCATAACATCGACCAGGCATAGCTAGTTCTGTAAGTGGTGTACCAAATAACTAATTTATTAAGGATAATACTGGACAGTTGGTGGAAATAGACTTTGAATTTAGAAAATGATTTTTGTCCAGTCAAAACTCCTAAGCCAAGTGTCAAGTCTCCAAAACATTCAGAAACGTGACTAAAGTGTTTCACAATTTCTTTGCTCAATTTCTCAAATTTGTAGAATTTTCATCAGTTTAGTGTAAAATTCCAATTTCAACTTTAATTGATTCCAATGTAATATAGTATTTTCCCATGATTCTGTTAACCTCAAAAGTTGTGTAAGACATGACTCTAAGTTTATAGCAAGATAAACTTAATGAACTTCAAAATCCCAAAATCCAATTGGTCCATTCTCTATACCCTTCAACTCATGGAATTCTTCATCAATAAACTCACTAATTAATATCATCCAGACTCCGGGAGAAACGCATTCAACCATTGATATGGAAAGAGTTTCAATAATTTGTAAATTGAATTTTCATCTTGTTTTGATTTCATTAAGCATAAACACATAATTTAATCTCCTCTAGTACTCAACAATTCTTGTATAGTTTCTGTCTAAAAACCCAACCAAACACAATGGCCGTGGATTTCTAAGTCCAGGGTCCACCTTTGTAGAACCATAAGACCCACTTCATAACCTCCTTTTGTTTAATTCTCAGATTTGACATGAATCTTTATTTCATTTTATATGAGTAGCCAATAACTGGCCTAATCATATTTTCTTCTTTCATTACTGATTATCAGAGTTAGAATGTTCATATATGTTTGGAAGTTTAGAAGATAAATAATGACACATCTATTATAAAAAGTTGCACAAAAACTATATATATCTCACAATTATTTCAATCGAAAATTCACCAATAAATACATTAGTTATCTTATTATCTTGAGATTTAAGGTTTTTTAATTTTTTTCCTTTAACACAGGTCATTTTGATGTGTCACATTACTTCATCTTTATCAACCATTTCATATTCAATATGTGGACATAAAAATATTTGGAAGGATAGATTACCATATAAACAAAATGGAAAACATGATAGCAATATGTGTATATATACATATATGGCTAATGAGTTCTTGAATGTATCAAATCAACAATTCCGAGAGAATTGTATAATTTATGTTAGCATTGAGTAATTTTATGTTAGCATTGAGTAATTTTAACAGTTAAGCTTTATTGAAAAATGCAAAACATGATTATTTGCTCATTTGAAGAACACAACTTCATATATCTTTTGTGTAATAAGTGAGGCAATTGCCTCAGGCCCAAATATTTTTTGGGTACCAAAATCTTCAAAAAAAAATTATAATGATATGTTCATGGGCTTATTTAAAAAAAAAAGCATAAATAATAATGTATAACCTATCAATGATAAACCCTAAATTAATTTGTATCCAAAAAAAATTAAAATAAAAAACGTTATCTTACTTGGATAAAAGAATCGCACACGATTCCAATTTATCAGCAAAATCAAGGAAAAAGAAAAAAAAATAAGAACAAGTATTCTGGAAAAAGAAAAAGAAACACTTCCCCCAAACTCCAAGTCCTTCGTTGATTCTCCAGCTTGCCGGAATCAGAGCAGAAAACTCGGTCGTCTCTTTCCCCGAGCTCTTGGGCCTTTTTCGCTCGTTCCAGCCTTGTTTCTCGGCACTGCGCCACTGCCCACTAGAGTTCTTCCTCCGATTTCGTTGAGATTTTGGTTCGATTACTTGATTATTTTTGGTTGTTGAGGACTTGTCTGGTGGAATGGTGGATTCACAATCTGTATCTTGCATTATTACATAGCGGAAGTGTAACAATCTGGTTAATCATAGATTCATTATTCTCTTCTTCTACCAAGCGGTGGAAAATCTTCAAAGATCATGTACAAGGTCTTACGGTCAAGTCATTATCACAAACACGATGGAAAAGCCATGTTGAAAGTGTGAAGCCCATAAAAAACCAGATTTCAAAAATACGAGATGCTTTAATTGATTTGGCAAACACTTCTTATGACTCAAAAATAAAGAGTGAAGCTGAGGGTTTGGCATCATTTGAACTTGAGAATTTTGAAATCTTAACCGGAATGATAATTTGGTACAAGTTATTATATGAGATTAACAGTGTCAGTAAGTTTCTCCAATCAAAAAAATGGATATTGATATTGCTATTGGACAGTTAAAAAGAGGCTTATTTCTTTTCTCCAAGAGTTTTGAGAATCTGGATTTGATCAAGTCTTGGTTGAAGCCGAACCTATTGCAAGTGAAATGGGAATTGAACCTATTTTCCGGAAAAAAATGCATCATTCGGAGAAAGAAACAATTTGATGATATCAACAGTGAAGATATAACTCAATCTCCTAAAAAAATCTTTTCGAGTTAATTTGAAATTTATTATACTTGTTTATTGAAAATTGAATCATTTAAAATAATATTTAGGTTAATTGTGTTTAACAATCTTTTGAACTAAACTTAAGACAACCTCTTATTATTGTTATTGTTATTTCTCAGTGTTAGTGCGATCTTTATAAAAACGTGAAAGAATGATAGTTACTCACTTTCAAAATAAACAATAACTAAATAATAAATTTTACTAAAAATTTGCGTGTGCTTTGAACTTTGAGTAACTAATGATAAGTTAAAGCAAAAAATTTCAACAAATCCAAATAATCATGGTAGTGTTGTTTGGCATTGAGAGTTGTTATGCATGTATGCTTTCTAAACGTAAGATATGTTGTAAGAAATAGAACCACAATAGAAAACAATTATCTATTTAAGTTTGTTGATTATAATTATATAACATTATACTTATATTTTCTGGCGGTTTCTAACATAAATTTGACATTAATCTAAATCTATATAGAAAAAAAACTGGAATTCATCTCCTTTGACATGTTAATCAATTAAAAATGACAAGATTTTTATACTTGTCGTGAGTTAATTAATATAATAGATCAATTTCTTTTAATTGTATATCATAATACGACAAAACATGCACAATCAAAAACCTTATTATTTTTCGTAATATATGTATAACGATAGGTAAGATGTACTCTAAAGGCTTATAATTAAAACATGACTTCATCAATATGTTGTATTAGTGTTACTTACCCTATTCATCTTCTTCAAGTTCATATTGCATGGTTGAATATTAAAAGCACATTTTTTATTAATAAGAAATATATCTTACTAAGACAACTTGTTAAGGTAAAATATATATGAACACAAAGAGCGATGATGTCAACAAGACAACAACTTTGTAAGATACATGTCCTTTAGGGAAAGATCCATCATTTTGGCTAAGTAATCAAGTTGAAAAAGTAATCAAAAAATTAAATACAAACAACATATCCAAATAATGAGAAATACAAGAGTAATGAACATTAACACAGTATCTTTGATATGAAAGAAAAGTTTATAAGCAACCAAATAACAAATAATAAGACTCCAAACAAGCAAAAATAATTAGTACTATGAATAATAGGTGATTTATAAGAAAACAAAATACACAAAAAGAACAAATTAACGACAAACCGTACAATGGTACTTAGAAACCATTTTCTCATCCTCATTTGAAACGTTTTAAATGAAAATGAAATGTTATAATTGTTAGTGTCATACTAATTCTCTTTAATTAAAAACATATATTAACTAATTATTTTCTCAATCCTCGCGATTTTAAATTGAGGCTAGGTTTCTAGATAATGTTATACTATTCACCCCATATCAAAATTGAAGGGAATGTACAAATAACATACAAATTCTTGAATTGTAATAAACCACTAACATTGAAAAAAATTGATATTAAAAATAGATTTTGTTTAGCCAAAACTCCTAGGGCCACATGTCAACGTCTTCAAATCATCCAAAAGCATGCCCAAATTGTTTTATAAAATTTATTCTCAATATTTTAATTTAACTAATTAACTAATTGATACCATTTATTTTTCTACCGTGGTGGTTCAGATTTTCAAAAAAAATTGGCTGCTTATTTTAATCCCCAAATTTCAACTTTAATTGCTTCAAAAATAATTTTATCAGGTTCCATGATTCCTCTAACTTCTAAGGTTGTCTAGAACATGATTCTAACTTTATAGATCATCAATCCTAACAAAATTTCCACCTTTATCATAAGTGAAAGAGCTTATCTATCATCTATCTTGGTGTTCATCACAAGAGAAATTTAATTCTCTTTGAAATCCAAACACCCCATCCTGTTCATACTTTCATATGCTGTATGCGCTTTAACTTATGGAATTCTTCACCAATTATAAGCTCACCAGATACTCTTTTCAACCATTCCCATCCTATACAACTCTCCAAGAGAAAGACACACAACAAGAAAGAGTTTGAATAATTTGTAAATTAAATTTCCTAACTTGTTTTGATTCCTTAAGCATAAACACATACCTTGATCTCCTCTTTGTCAACAACCTTGCATGATTTGTCCACAAACCCAACCAAACAAAGTCCTTCGGTCCTTGGATCCTCAATTTTTCCACTCCACCTGTGTAGAACCATAGGACCCACTTCATATATAGTCTCCCTTTGTGTCATTATCGGATTTGACATGAATCTTGTTTTCATCCTCAATGAGTATTGGCCTATTCCAAACCATCACAAACAATAAGGAACAAGTTACAGTTTCATCTATCTTCATCCTTTGGGTAGTCTCCATTCAACACCTTGTAGTGGACTGCCAATGAAATAGACACTCCCTTGCAATGGGACATGGAGAATCTATAAACAACTCTTAACTTGTAGATCATTTGGTTGCCCAACTTGAAAGAAGACTCTACATATATCTTTCTTTATTTTCATTCCAAACAACACTTCTTGATTTCTACAACTTCTTTATGTCAATCTTATTTTTAAGCAAATACATGAGTTCCCAAATAGTTTTCATGTCCTTGCAAGCAAGTGGATAATTTTCATAGAGCAACAGCAAGATTTTGTGTTCACCACTACCAACTTTTAAAAGGGTCTCACCTTCAATCTATTTGGAAAATATTCAACAATCAATACATCACTTGAATGAATTTCATACCATAAATCTATCATAAATTTTGTATACCGCCTAAATGATCATCTTTCTAATGCAAATACTATTCAAAATAAAAAATTGTGAAATGATCGATGAAAACAAAAAGAATATTACATTCCAATCATATTGCATCTAATCATATTACATCCAATCATATTTATTTTTCAAATTACTACCATATAAATTATATGAAGGATTGATCGTTACTCATCAATAAGAGCAATTTATTTCAGTTAGTGCATGCATATGACAAAACATACCTTACAAAGTTCTAAAATGTTCCTTTTTTTTGTTTTTATTGGAGATTAATATCATTATTAACTTTTTTGTTTATTTGACAATTTGTAAATCCATCTAGAAAGTTTGAAGACATGCAATTACTAACTAGGATACTATTTAAAAAAATAGTTGCACAAAAACTGTATATATATTTGACAGTTTAAACAAGATTAAAAGAAAGTTTATCATCACGACTATGTTGTTCGTGTTTTATTTGTTTTAGGTATAAGGTTTCTTAACATTGTTTTTTAGAAACACGTCATTTCAATTTGATCTCACTCTCTTTAATTACTTCACATTACCAACCATTTTAAATAACTTGAAAGTTAAGAGGACAAGATAACAATAGTGAAGAACATGATAGTACTACTCATATTTACCTAATGATTTTTTTTGTGTGTAGAAACAAATCTTCTCAGTTTTAGTGTACTTAAAAAACATTCATCTCAACAGTGAGATGAAACTATATATACATAACTTTTATTATTAGAACCTAAATTCTTAAATTTTAAACTTATCTAATATACGACATAAGTGACATTGACACACCTCTTGACTCGTGATAGATCTTTATACATTATGGTTTGTTTCTGAAGCTGGAGACAATGTGCTGTTGCGATCACCGGAGAGCAATACTACTCCTAATTATGTGTCTCAGATTAACAAGATCCAGATAGACAATAGAAATAACGTGACAGTTCAGATAAGGTGGTATTACAGGCCGGAAGATTCCATCGGAGGTCGTAAACTATTCCATGGTGAGAAAGAACTATTCTTGTCTGACCACTATGACTTTCAGAGTGCTTACACGATTCAAGGTAAGTGTATGGTTCATTCTTTCAAGAATTACACCAAGCTAGAGATGGTTGGAGCTAAGGATTACTATTGTCGATTTGAATACAAAGCTGCAATCGGTCTTTTTTTACCTATTCGCGTTAGAGTAAGTATGTATTGTATTTTGTTCTGTCTAACTTGGTATAGATTTTGTAGTTTTTGTGATTTATTGATCTTATATTTTCAAGGTATTGTAAATTCCAAATACCTGAGAACTCAGACGATTTTATGGTGCAGTGCGAGGAATGCAAAAATTGGTAATAATCTTTCTAGGATTACCAATTGAATTTTTTAAGGTTGGAATTAGGAACACCACATTTCTGGGTAATTAGTAATGTGCCCTGTAAGTGAGTTTAGAATTTATTTAATATTAAGTTTTACTTGTTCAAATTTGAGATGTTGTCATATACCTTTATCTTTATGTAGGTACCATCCTTCTTGTCTTGGTATGACTATAAATCAAGTAAAACAATTAGATGAGTTTATATGTTCCAGTTGTAATGGAGAGGAGGTATTCATTTTACAATGCAATGATTTATTATATATCTTATTGTTGACTCGGATAACTGAATTTATAATTCTAATGTTACGCAGGATGAAACTTCAATGACGAATTAAGTAAAGGAGGCAATGTGAAGTCTGAGTTCTAATGAATCATGGTAGTGTTGTTTGGCATTGAGAGTTGTTATGCATGTATGCTTTCTAAACGTAAGTTATGTTGTAAGAAAGAGAACCGCAATTGAAAACAATTATCTATTTAAGTTTGTTGATCATAATTATATAACATTATATTATGCTTACAGGTTGTTTCTAACATAAATTTGACATTAATCTAAATCTAGATAGAAAAAAAACTGGAATTCATCTCCTTTTAACATGTTAGTCAATTAAAAATGACAAGATTTTGATACTTGTCGTGAGTTAATTAATATAATATATCAATTTCTTTTAATTATATATCATAATACGACAAAACATGCACAATCGAAATCTTATTATTTTTCATAATATATGTATAATGATGGGTAAGATGTACTCTAAAGACTTATAATTAAAACATGACTTCATCAAAATGTTGTATTATTAGTGTTACAGTTACTTACCCTATTCATCTTCTTCTAGTTCATATTGCTTGGTTGAATATTAAAAGAACATTTTTTTATTAATAAGAAATATATCCTACTAAGACAACTTGTTAAGGTAAAATCTATATGAACATAAAGAGCGGTGATGTCAACAACAACAACTTTGTAAAATACATGTCCTTTAGGGAAAGATCCATCATTTTGGCTAAGTAATCAAGTTGAAAAAGTAATCAAAAAAATTAAATACAAACAACCTATTCAAAATAACTAATAATGAGAAATACAAGAGTAATGAACATTAACACAGGATCTTTGATATAAAAGAAAAGTTTATAAGCAACCAAATAACAAATAATAAGACTCCAAAAAAGCAAAAATAATTAGTACTATGAATAATTAGGTGATTTATAAGAAAACCAAATACACAAAAAGAACAAACTAACGACAAACCGTACAATGGTACTTAAAAACCATTTTCTCATCCGCGTTAAAAACGCTTTAAATGAAAATGGAATGTCATGATTGTGAGTGTCATACTAATTCTCTTTAATTAAAAACATATTGAATGTAATAATTGTGAGTGTCATACTAATTCTCTTTAATTAAAAACATATATTAAGTAATTATTTTCTCAATCCTCGCGATTTTAAATTGAGACTAGGTTTCTAGATAATGCTATATACTTTTCACCCCATATCAAAATTGAAGGGAATGTACAAATAACATACAAATTCTTGAATTGTAATAAACCACTAACATTGAAAAAAATTGATATTAAAAATAGATTTTGTTTAGCCAAAACTCCTAGGGCCACATGTCAACGTCTTAAAATCATCCAAAAGCATGCCCAAATTGTTTTATAAAATTTATTCTAAATATTTCAATTTAACTAATTAATTAATTGACAAAATTTATTTTTCTATGGTGTTTCAGATTTTAAAAAAAATTGGCTGCTTATTTTAATCCCCAAATTATAACTTTAATTGCTTCAAATATAATTTAATCAGGTTCCATGATTCCTCTAACTTCTAAGGTTGTCTAGAACATGATTCTAACTTTATAGATCATCAATCCTAAGAAATATTCACCTTGATCATAAGTGAAAGAGCTTATCTATCATTTATCATGTCCATACTTTCATATGCTGTATGCGCTTTAACTTATGGAATTCTTCACCAATAAGCTCACCAGATACTCTTTTCAACCATTCCCCTCCTATACAACTCTCCAAGAGAAAGACACCCAACCAGAAAGAGTTAGAATAATTTGTAAATTAAATTTCCTAACTTGTTTTGATTCCTTAAGCATAAACACATACCTTGATCTCCTATTTGTCAACAACCTTGCATGATTTGTCCACAAACCCAACCAAACAAAGTCCATCAGTTCCTGGATCCTCAATTTCTCAACTCCACCTTTGTAGAACCATAGGACCCACTTCATATATAGTCTCCCTTTGTGTCATTATCGGATTTGACATGAATCTTGTTTTCATCCTCAATAAGGAACAAGTTACAGTATTGGCCTATTCCAAACCATCAAAAACAATAAGGAACAAGTTACAGTTGCATCTATCTTCATCCTTTGGGTAGTCTTCATTTAACACCTTGAAGTGGACTTCCAATGAAATAGACACTAGCTAGCTTGCAATGGGACATGGAGAATATATAAAAATCTCTTAACTTGTAGATCATTTGGTTGCCCAACTTGAAACAAGACTATACATATATCTTTCTTTATTTTCATTCCAAACAACACTTCTTGTTTTCTCCAACTTCTTTATGTAAATCTTCTTTTAAGCATATACATGAGTTCCCAAATAGTTTTCATGTCCTTGCAAGCAACAGCAAGATTTTGTGTTCACCACTTCCAACTTTTAAAAGGGTCTCACCTTCAATCTATTTGAAAAACATTCAACAATCAATACATCACTTGAATGAATTTCCTACCATAAATCTATCATAACTTTTATATACCGCCTAAATGATCATCTTTCTAATGCAAATACTATTCAAAATAAAAAAAATTGTGAAATGATGAAAACAAAAAGAATATTACATTCCAATCATATTGTATCTAATCATATTACAATCCAATCATATTTATTTTTCAAATTACTACCATATAAATTTTATGAAGGATTGATTGATACTCATCAATAAGATCAATTTATTCGAGTTAGTGCATGCATATGACAAAACATACCTTACAAAGTTCTAAAATGTTCCTTTTTTTGTTTTTATTGGAGATTAATATCATTATTAACTTTCTTGTTTATTTGAAAATTTGTAAATCCATCTAGAAAGTTTGAAGACAATTAGTAACACGGATATTATTATAAAAATAGTTGCACGAAAACCATATATATATTTGACAATTAAAACAAGATTAAAAGAAAATTTATCATCATAATTATGTTGTTCGTGTCTTATTTGTTTTAGGTATAGGGTTTCTTAACATTATTTTTTACAAACACATCATTTCAATTTGTCTCACCCTCTTTAATTAATTACTTCACATTTACCAACCATTTTAAATTTAACTTGAATGTTAAGAGGACCAGATAACAATAACGAAGAACATGATAGTACTAACTAGTAGATTCATATTTAACTAATGAATTTTTTTGTGTGTAGAAACAAATCTTCTCATTAACTCTCAGTTTGAGTATACTTAAAAAACATTCTCCTCAACTATCAAACTTATATTTTCATTGGCTCAATAAAAACAACACATGAAAACAAATAAATGTTAAACCCAGGTGTAAAAATAGCAATGAGATGAAACTATATATGCATAACTTTTATTATTAAAACCTAAATACTTAAATGTTAAACTTATCTAATATACGACATAAGTGACATTGACACACCTCTTGACTTGTGATAGATCTTCAACCAGAGGTTCTGCAACAATCTCAACTTTATTTTCTGAAATAATTTCAAGGAACATTTTTTATCTTTCACTCTTCACCCCCAAGTTATACCATAATATAAACATCATTTTGCCTAAACATATAAGTTTTTTTGCATAACTTATATGTTGTATATAGAAAACGTCCCAAAATAAAACATCAATCTATCCAGAAAATCAAACATTCAGCCAGTGTATGCAAAATGATGTTTATATTATGGACCAGTCATTACCTATTTTTGAATCCCCATGAACAAGTCTTTTTCTGTAGTGCTTAAATTCTCCCTACTACAAATCAACATACTGCATATATACCTAATATTTATTACAATATAATATATACTAGCTTAAACAAGTGTGGATTAAAAAAAAATGAACAATGGAGAGAAGGTAAGGTTATTAATTAATTGTTTCTTATGGATGATAGAGTAACTGAATATATTGCCCTTAATTAACTCATAGTTCAAGTGTTTTTTTTTTATTTGGATACATCAAAAAAATTAAATATATAATCTTTTCAACTGAAGATTTTATTATTCTGACTAATTTTCCTTTACAATGTAATATTTTTATTATTTATCTTATTATTGGGACGAAATGACTGAATAGTTATATTCTAATACAAGTAAAACCTAACTAAGAATGTAGTGAAAGAGGCCATGCTGAAATTTGAAGGCAAATATTAATGTATATTCTAGAGAATCATGTTAGTGCCTTGTTTGACTTTGACATTCATTTATTATGTCATGTATGGTTTCTAGATGTAAGTTATGTACGTAGTAAAAGGAGAGTCAAAGTTGAAAACAATTCTCCCATTAAATCTATTGATTATAATTGTATATTGATTTTGAATTTTTTTTTTTGTGACAGGTTTTAACATAAATATTAATGTTATGGTAGTGTATTTGCCCTTTGTATCAACACCAACTGAATCATTAACTAAACCATTTCAAACATCAGGAGGACGAAATTATGGTCATGTTGGATGGTTGGATATTAAAAGTATCTTAATTTATAATAAAGATATTAACATGTTTATTGATTTGTTTGTGTCTTAATCTCATCTCCTCCTTTTTTTTGAAAACGGTTAAAACCATTTCATTAAAATATCAAAAGTGGGAGGGTCAAGAATCAAAGTTAGACAAGTCTTAGCTAGGATTATAAGATGACAATCAAACGACCCTAAAAAACCTGATTAGTAGCAATCAAACATAAAAGAAATAGAGATTACAAACAAGATTACAAACTATATCAAATCCAAATTATCCCAATCAGGATTTTTATTTCCATACCAACCTGATGTTTCAACATATTGTTTTCTTCTTCCCCTTCCTCTTCCTCTTCCTCTTCCTCTTCCCCTTCCTTTTGCAATGAACGGGGGATGAACTGAAGAGGTTGATGAATACTGCATATTCTCATCTTGATTTCTTTCTTTATATGAACTTGTTCTTATTTGATAGAAAGAATTATTCTTCAGAATTTTTGAGCTTTTCACCTTGTTGTTCTCAACTTGATTTTCGAGATCATTGTCTTTAATTCCTTCAGATTCATCTTTGGAATCCTCAAAAGCTTTAGATTTCTTTGTATCAACATTGGCATTCTCTTATTCCTCTTGATTAACCTGAGTATCTTCCTCTCTATTTTCATCAGCAACCACTTCAACTTGATTTGATTGAGAATCATTAACAATCTCTTCAACATGATTAGGTTGGGGATTCAACATGATTAGGTTGGGGATTCACCTCCTTCTTCGTATTGCTTTATTCTTGTATATAATTTTCTTTATCTTCTGTTTCCTGTTCTTTAACCACATTTTACTCTTTAAAAATAGGCACATTTGTATCGTTTTCCTGCATCTTTACTTTCTGACCATTATGAATTTTCTGATCTTCTTCCTTAGCTAAATCACATTTTGGGCATGCATGAGGGAAAGTATTACAGAAATAGCATTTGTCTGGCCTCCACTCATAAGTGATTTCCATGACAGTAAGTTTTCCTTTTCTGTCTACTACTATCATACTTTTCGGTAGTGTGCTTCTAGGATGCACCTCAATGCTAATTCTAGAAAATGTTAGGTGTTCTCCTCCTTCAGTAATTGGATCCATGTATAATGATCCTCAATGCAGAATTCAGTACCTCCACTTTTGTCTGTGTATTGTCCAAGTAGATTTTCCCTTTATAAGAATGATCTTCTAACTTTTTGCATTATTGTTCTTCCAGAATTTATTAGTTTTCCATGTCGAGTTGCTCCTGATAGTATATGACTTAGATTTGAGAGCCTTCATTAGTTACTTCATTGTAGCAACTGACCATTGAACAATTTCTTCATATTCTCTTTTTTTTCAACAGATTCCAGTCTTGAAAATAGTGGGTGTTGAGTTGAATTGTAATCTGTTGTGCTTTCTCCTTATTGATGACAATTTCTCTCATTTTGGCATGCATAAGGAGCTTTGTAATCTGATTCTTGAGCCCAAACAGATTAGCTCTTTCATTATAGCGTATCTTCTTAGCTTCTTCATTATCCCCTTGTTTTCCTGCATTATTTTTCAATAGGAATTTTCTCAGCAATAGTTAGAGCAGATTGATTAATTGTGTTGGTATCCTGCTGTTCTTTGATAACTTGTTCAGAAATTCTTTCAAATTTTTTGACCGTTGCTTCTTTAATTCCTTTTAGCACAAAATCCTTAACTTCTTTTGATTTATTACTTTTGTTTTTCCCCTTCCTCATAATGGCAGAGACGGAGTAATAGAACAAATTAATTGCAGAAACCATAAGAGATGATCAAAAGTAACCGCAATCGAGGGAAAAATCTAACGGCGCTTACAAATGTATAAGAAACCCTAGACTAGCAACACTTAATGAATGGCGCAAGACAATACTGGGATGCCCGATCGTCCCGTGTCGCCTGTGCCTATTGTGTCGCCTGTGCCGATCGTGTCGTGCCGTTTGTGTCGATGGCGCTTCCTTTGATTAATGGTAATTCCGAAGTCGATTTGATGACTTACGGTGACCACCTCCTCCTTTTCACTTATCCTATTAGGCTTACTCTCACTATTATTTCCAGACTTTTCTGAACGCGTCGCTCCATCAGCATCCATTTGAGTGAATTGACTATTCTCATAATCACCCAAACTTTCAGCATTTGTGTCCACTCCAACATTGAACACCGTCCCACCGGTAGCTGTGATGTCGCCGAATAATCCCTCATAAATATTTTCAATTCCACCAAATTTAAGTTTAAGTTTGACATAATCATGTTTATAATAAGCAAATTTAATACTAGTCCAACAAATATTAAACTATGTAAAGTAGTCTAATTAGTTTTTATATATATATGGACTAATAATAATAATTATGATTATATTATTATGAAAATGAACAAGAATAGTAAGTACAATATTTGTTGATTATCCCAACTCATGAGTTCCCAAATAGTTTCCAGTCTTTGAAAGCAAGTGGATAATCTTCATAGAGCAATAACAAGATTTTGTGTTTACCACTTCTAAGATTTTACGAAGGATTGATTGATACTCATCAATAAGACCAATTTATTCGAGTTAGTTAGTTCTAAAATGTTTTTTTTTTGTTTTTTTATGGATTCTTTTGCAATTTTAAAATCATAGGTAACTTTCTTGTTTCCTTGACAATTTATAAATCAATCTCGAAAGTTTGAAGACAACTACTAAAACATATATTATTAAAAAACTGCAAGAAAATTGTATATTTAATCATTTAAATAAGATTAAAAGAAAATTCATCATCCAATCATGTCTTATTTGGTTTATGTATAGGGCGTCTTAACATTGTTTTTTACACACAATTTCAATTTGTCTCACTATCTTTAATTACTTCATCTTTACTAACCATTTCAAATTTAACTTGTTGACATAAAAATAATTGAAAAGTTAAAAGGAGGAGAAAACATAATAAAGAATATAATAGCAACATGCAGATTCATATTAAGTTAAGAATTTTTTTTTTGTACAAGCATATCTTCTCATTAACTTTCAATTTAAGTTGACTCAAAGTACTTAAAAAAAACTTTCTCTTCAATAACTCATATTTTCACTGACTAAATATAAACAATACATATATAAACAAATAAATTTTAAACGACATTGTAATAATAGAAGTGAATTGAAACTATACATAATTTATGTTGTTATAACCTAAAGTGTTAGATAAAATTAGACCGGTTCACAGAACTTAACATAAATAAACCTTCCATGCAGGAACAAGGAACCGGACCGGTCAAACAAATGAACCGGCTAAGAAGACTAATCGGTCAAGTCATTAAACCGACCAGGACATTCGGAACATGACCGCAAAAAGAAAGGATCGGCCAAAGCTAAAAACCGGAAACACCAGACAGCCGATCAGCCACAAGGCAAAGGAATAACCGGAAGCTGTCCGGTTAAACCAATCACACCGGAAGCCATTCGGTTAAGTCAAATGACCGACCAGTATAAGAAGACAGTTCGGGTATCTGTTGAAGATGATATCAAAGGAACAGACTGAACATTTCCATATTCATACAAGTCTGAGGAAAGCCTGCAGGCTGCAGAAGACAGTCCTACAGGATCTTTCCACTTTCAGGATAAATCAGAGGCAATCTTCCAAGTACAGACAACTGTCTAACAGACAGTCACCATATTGAGTAAAAGACAAACCTAGCAGGTTTGTCTTACACACCGGAAGAACAAACTGCCATGTCTGTGAAATTGACCGTCAAGTCTGAACAGTGGACCGCCAGGTCTGAAAAGATGACCGCAGAGTCTGAATCACTGAACCTCTGCTCAGCCAATCAGATTCAAGGAAGTGAAATATGACTGTTGGCATATTTCATCTATAAAAGGAGCAGTTGAAGAAGAGTAAATGCGGGACAAGAAACGGGACACACAACAAGACATAAGTGATACAGCGAGCATTTAATTCACAAGTGATAAGATTGTGTTCTATCTCTAAGAGAAAGTCTAAGTGCTAAAGTTGAAGAGTGTATTTTACAATTTCGGTGTAAATTGTAAGAGTGTTATCGAGCAGGAAATAAGTCTCGATCGGATTGTACTTGTATTCCTTAGTGAATATCCTTCTCGCGGTTTCGAGAGGAAGAGGTGACGTAGGAGTTTTATCTCCGAACATCCATAAAATCTGTCTTATCATTTACTTTCTTCCGGTTCCATTTTCTAACCGACCTGTACTAACTTACCTACACCGCCTTAACCTACTTAACTCTATCCAAACCGGATCACCAGACTACAAAAACCGACCCATCAATTTTTCAAACCTATATCATCCAAAACCGGTTCTGCCTATCATACAAGTGTGCTGCTTCAACCTGAAACAAACCTCTTCCGCGCTTGAACTTAGTTCAAGGGTTTGTGACAGTTTGTGTAGTATTGAAACCCCGGTGTTAATCTCTAACCGGATTAATCACCACCCTTTAAGTGATACGCGCTAACCGGCCCAACCCCGGTCCTCCAGCCGCGACCTAGATCCTAACAATTAGTATCAGAGCAGTTAGTTTTAAAACTCAAGCAAGCATGTCTTTCGATAGGCCACCAATGCTAGAAGGTGATGACTTTGCCAACTGGAAAGCACACATGCACCTACACTTAATCACCTTCGATGATGAGATGGAGTCCATTCTGGCCGAAGGACCGATAATCATTGATAAGGACAGAAAGGAATGGACAGCCGAAGATAAGAGAAGAAATAACCTGGATAACCATGCTAGAAACCGGATCTCCAACAGTGTGGACAGAAACACATACTGAAAGATAAGAGACTGCAAAACCGCAAAGGAGACATGGGACACGGTTATTCAGATCTTTGAGGGAAATGAAAGAACAAAGGAAAACAAGGTAATGGTAGCTACTCAGAAGTTTGAAAGCATCAAGATGAAACCAGGAGAAACAATGAAAGAATACAGTGACCGGTTCACTGGTATGCTAGATGAGCTAGCAACTCTTGGTAAGAGGTATGACAACAAGGAGGTTATCATGAAAGCACTCAGATCTCTTCCAAGTGCATGGGACATAATGACAATGGTGATGAGGGAATCAAACTGCCTAAGCAAGATGAAGCTACATGATGTTTCGAAGATCTTAAGGCATATGAGTTCGAAATGAGATCTAGAACTGAAGAAGAAGTCTCGGCCTCAACCTCAACCAGAGCACTGATCACATCCACAGAACTGGTTGCTCCTACACCTGCACCGATCAGAACCGCCGAACAGTTTACCGAGGATGCCATGGCGATGCTTGCACAGAAGTTTGGGAGGTTCATGAAAAGAAGCCAACCGACAAACTACAACAATGGCGATAAATCCAATGTAAGGTGCTATAACTGTAACTGTTTGGGACATTTTAAGTGGGAATGCAGAAAACCGAGGAGAGATGACCGGAAACCAGATTACCAAAATAACCGAAACAACCATCAACAAACCGGTGAAGGAAGTGAGGTTCAGAAAGCACTAATAGCCGATGATGGAGGAAGTCTATGGGCTCACAGTGACAGTGATGATGAACTCACATGTCTCATGGCAAATGAGGAACAGGTATTTGACTCTCCTTGTGAAGAATTTACTAAAGATGAGTTATACAATGCATTGAATGATATGGTAGAAGAGTATAAGAACATACTAGCTATGTTACCTAAGCAACTCAACCTTAGAATCGATCCTATAGTACCCATTCCGACAGAACCAGAGGTACCCGTTATAACCGAACCTGAGGTCATAGAACCTGATGAAATCCCTACCTTAGAAACCGAGTTAGAACCTGAACCACCACTTAAGACCAAACAGTCTAGTGAACCAGCTAGAGAACTAACCGAAGAAGAAAATGCACGACTCCAGTATAAGATGGCCGCATATAAGAGATCTAGTGATATGGTAAAGAAAATGTGTAGTCATTACAGACATCCTTTTTGCATGTTCGGCTTAGGATACAAAAAGGATAGATCCAAAGACCAAAAACCCGTAGAGAAAGTAAGGTATACAAGGAGTAACCTTCCTCTTATAAGATTCATTAAAAGCTCCTTAACTGCTGAAGAAGAGTTGACCGCATACTATACGGAAGAAAAACTAAACTACAACTATGTTGGTCCAACCGACTCTGAGAAGTGGCTTGACCCTGAGAAAAGGAAAGCCGACCTGCTCAAAAATAGGAAAGCCAATCGTCAACCGCATAGGTCAAAACAAAGATCACCCTCATTTAAGACCTTTGTAGAAAAACCTAGATACCCAAAACCGAGTGCCAAAAGGACGGTTAAGACCTTAGCAAAGAAAGCCGTCCGGTTTGTCAAGGTTTGGATATCCAAGGGACTAATCGCATGTGGACCCAAGTGAATGTGGGTACCAAATAGTTGTAAATATGTACATTTTGCAGGATTTAATGAAACGGCTAGGAAATTCTGAATGGTACTTGGATAGCGGTTGCTCCAGGCATATGACCGGGAACAACAACCTGCTAACCGACATCAGAATAGAAACCGGTGCTCTAATCACCTTCGGTGACAACTCAAAAGGTAGAATCGTGGGCAAGGGTAAGATTGTCCATGGTAACTTAACTATTGATAACGTACTTCTAGTTGAAAACCTACGTTTTAACCTGCTAAGCATTAGTCAAATGTGTGTTGCTGGATACACAGTAGAATTTCTTAAACATACATGCTTAGTTAAAAACTCACAAGGCATTATACTTCTCACAGGAAATAGGTTAGGTAAAATTACAAGGTAGACTGGAAAACTAAGGTAGAATATCCTATATGCATGATAGCTAAGACTGATCAAACTTGGTTGTGGCATAAAAGACTAAACCATCTAAACATGAAAACTTTAAACTACATTCGCGGTAAAAAGCTGGTAGAAGGTATTCCGGACATAGTATTTAACAAGGATAAGGTTTGCTCAGCATGTCAAATGGGTAAGCAGACTAAGTCAACCTTTAAAAGTAAAGGAAATATCCAATCTAGCCGATGCTTAGATCTCCTTCACATGGATTTATTTGGACCGATTCAGGTCATTAGCCTAGGAGGTATGCTTTACACCATGGTAGTTATTGATGATTACTCTAGGTTTACATGGGTAATATATCTACCATCTAAACGTGAAACCGCATCAAACTTGATCACACTGCTTAAACGTTTGCAAAATGAAAAATCAACTCGCATTAATAGTATTAGAAGTGATAGAGGTACCGAATTTACCAATAGTACTTTAACCACATTTCTTGATGAATCCGGTATTAGACACGAGTTGTCTAGTGCTAGGACTCCTCAACAAAATGGCCTGGCCGAGAGAAGAAACCGGACTCTCAAGGAAGCCGCACGGTCCATGATAGCCGATTAGGGTATTGCTCAGAAATTCTGGGCTGAGGCTATTAACACTGCATGTTATACACAAAACCGGTCTTTGATTAACAAGTTTCATAACAAAACACCGTATGAGGTTTATTTTAACAGGGTTCCCAACCTCAAGTACCTTAAGATTTTCGGTTGTAAATGCTATATTCACATAAATGGTAAAACCCATCTCTCTACTTTTGATGCAAAGACCGATACTGGGATCATGTTAGGTTACTCAGTAGTGAGTAAAACATATAGAGTGTACAACAATAGAACTTTAACCATGGAGGAAACATTTCACGTTGTTTTCGATGAATCGGTTGAAAGTAACACTGCATCATGCCTTGATCTACACAACAGATTAGAAAATAACAATATCCATTCTGATAGTGAAGATGAGACACCGGTATTCAGGCGGTTTGTCCATGACCAGATGGGTAACATTGAAACCCAGCCGGATCAAGCTGTCCTACGACAGGAAGCTGACACTTCGGTCCAATCCGAGGAAGTCGGTCGGTCTGACATTCTTGTTCAGCCTACCGATATGTCTAGCCTTGATCAAGCAAATGGTAATTTGGTAGACATCCCTGAACCGAATTTCAAAAGAAACACTAAACATCCTCCTGAGCAAATTATAGGTGACCCTTTAGAACCTGTTCGAACTAGGCGTCAAATTCTGGAGGAATACTTTAATTCCGCCTTTATATCCCAGATTGAGCCGAAAAGAATAGATAAAGCATTGTCAGATCCGGATTGGATCTTGGGAATGCAAGAAGAGCTAAACCAGTTTGAGAGTAATAAAGTCTGGTACCTAGTCCCTAGACCGAAAGATCAACCGGTCATAGGAACAAGATGGGTATTTAGAAACAAACTCAATGAAGACAGTTTGGTCACGAGGAACAAAGCCAGATTAGTGGCACAAGGTTACAAACAGGAAGAAGGCATTTATTTTGAAGAATCATTTGCCCCTGTAGCTAGGATTGAAGCCATTAGGATTTTTCTAGCCTTTGCTGCATTCAAAAACTTTAAGGTTTTCCAAATGGATGTTAAAAGTGCATTTTTGAATGGTGACCTACGTGAAGAGGTGTATGTTGAACAACCATCCGGTTTCAAAAGTGCTGAATTTCCAAACCATGTATACCGACTAAATAAAGCTTTATACGGTCTAAAGCAAGCACCTAGAGCCTGGTATGACACACTAACCGCATTTCTAATAAAACCTGATTTCACAATCGGATCGGTGGATAAAATGTTGTTTAAATTTGAAAAGAAGGAACATATCCTACTTGTTCAAATCTATGTAGATGATATCATCTTCGGTTCAACCGATCCTAAGTTATGTGATAAATTCTCAACCCTGATGACTAACAAGTTTGAAATGAGTATGATGGGAGAATTAAGTTTCTTCCTAGGTCTTCAGGTTAAACAACTCGAAGAAGGAACGTTCATAAGCCAACCCAAGTACACCAAGGAGCTCCTAAAGATGTTTGGGATGGACACATGCTCCTCAGCGGCTACTCCAATGAGCTCATCGGTTAAATTGGACAAGGATGATGAAGGTCAATCGGTAGATCAGATCGCGTACTGGGGCATCATCGGTTCTCTTCTATACCTGACAGCAAGTAGACCGGATATTCTATTTGCAGTCGGTGTATGTGGAAGATTTCAAGCCAATCCAAAACAATCCCACTACACAGCCGCAAAGAGAATATTGAAGTACCTAAAGGGAACACCTGATGTCGTCCTGTGGTATCCAAAGGATTCGCCCTTTAACCTAACGAGTTATTCAGATGCAAACTATGCAGGTTGTAAAATTGACAGAAAAAGCACCAGCGGAACATGTCAATTCCTAGGTGACCGGCTTGTTTCATGGCATAGCAAGAAACAGACATCGGTGGCCACATTAACTGCAGAAGCTGAATACCTGGCGGCCGGAAGTTGTTGTTCACAACTCCTTTGGATCCAACAACAACTGACGGACTTCGGTGTCATAGACGAAGAGTCTCCGATCTTCTATGACAACACGAGTGCCATAGAAATCACCTACAATCTGGTTCTCCACTCTAGAACCAAGCATATTGACATAAGGCACCACTTCATCCAGGAACATATCATGCTGAAGCATATCCGGCTGGAATACGTACCAACTGATCAAAAAGTAGCTGATATCTTCACTAAGCCTCTACAGGAAGCTAAGTTCTCTCAATTCAGACTTACTCTCGGTTTAACCGACATTAGTCAGATCCTTCCTAAGGATGCTTAAAGGGAAATCGGTTCGGACAGACAAAACCGGTAGTTCTTCCTAAATTGTTGAACTTCAAGTTTTCAAGGTATCTGTGGAAGAACCGCCCGGCTTATCAGACAGAGTAAACCGACCGGTTATTTAGTGTTTGCACCAAATAACCGCATCGGGATGAACAACTGATGACTGACCGGTTCGGAAATAGGCTATCTTAGATTATTTGAAATTCAAACAAAAGTGGAATAACTATCAGTGTTTACAGATATCTGTTCTGAAACAATGCCTTTTCAAAGTAAAATGGTCGCACCTAAAAAGACGTGAAGATCTGATATCTTTCATGGTCCAGGTCTATGACCAACACCCTAGGCTGCAAACATGCCTATTTCATTCAATACTTTTTATCCTGCAGTTAATAAACATCATCACATGTAATACCTGAATAATAGGATTCTCCCCCAACTAGTATTTAAGTGAAGCAAACATTAACCAAAACACTCACAAGACAAAAACTCATTCTCACACTAAGACAAAATGTCTCAATTTCCCAACATCTTTCAAGTCGACTTCCAATCTGCCTTGAGCACCGAACACTATGATGTGTACAAAGTGATCAAATCTCTTGAAGACACTGGTCTTAGGTACTTCCTAGATGACAAGCAGACTATTTACTCTGAATCAGTCCTGGAATTTCTTTATAATGCTAGGGTATTCAGAGGAACTCCTCACTTCGATACTCATATCCAATCGAAAGTGGGAGGTATAGTCTTTGACTTCACCGAGAATGACTTTGCGAGGTGTTTCAGCCTGCCAAAGCAAGGCTTAACAGATCTCAATGTTCCGGCCGACTTAAAGGCCGAGATTTCCCTCACCTTTGCACGGTCTAACCAACCTGTCGATGACCATGGTACTAAATCACTCTTGAGAGCTGAATATCAGCTCCTCAATGACGTAATCGGTCGAAGTATCTTAGGAAGAGATGTAACGAACACCTACTGTACCTCTACATTCAACATGATGGCTGCTATCACCACCGGGACACCGGTTAATTGGTCAAGAGTACTGTTCGACGTCATAATCTGGATGATTGGCGTTCGAACAGTCGGCCTCGTTCCCCAATTGAGCTTCCTACTTGTTGAACTTGGAGTACCGACCTGTCCAGGAGAAGGTCTAAACCAAGCTCAAGTGCTAACTAAGGAAATAACCGACTCCTTCTATGAGCGGTTTGAAAGGGCTTAGAGGAAGAGGAACCGCCGCAACAACCCCAACGCTGTCGTCAACTCCAACGGACACTAAGTTACTCTTTCCTACACCCGGTCATTTTGCTTCACGCACCGGGTGTATCTTTATTCAACATCTTTATGATCATTTCGGCTTTATCCTTGTTTCCTTCGGTTTTATCTATGTTATCCTCGGTTTCGATTAATTACTCTCCATTGTGCTAGTGCTTTAATGAAAAAGTAATATTTAATTAATGAGGTAACCCCCAACCACCTGAATAATTACTATCCAACCAACTTGGTTACTCTCTCAACCAAATCCAACCTCGAGCTCCGCAATAAAGTAAAAGTAACTCCTTCCCAATGCGTTTTGGAAACATAAATATTCTCTTCCCTAATGAGACAAAACTGACATTCAATGCTAATATTTTCCCTCCAAAACCGACCCTATATAAAGGGCCATCCTCTAATCAACTCAACACATCCTAAAACACAAAATTCTCTTGAAATCTCTTGAACTCTATCTCTTTCTCTCAACAAAGCCGTAATCATGCCGAGCCGAACCTTAGGAAACTTCTTGAGCGTCGATTTCGAATCATGTATGGAACATTGGGACGGAGATCATGGAAAGGAGATCATGTTTGAATCTCTCATTGACACCGGCCTTCGAACCTTTCTCGAAGAATCCGGTCCCATACTCATTGAGGATGTCAAGACGTTCTTCAGAAGCGCTTGCATCAGAGGTAACTACATCGTCTCTACGGTGAGAGACCATACTTTCTGGCTTGATGAAGCCGAATTTTCCTCCATGTTCAACTTGCCCACATAAGGGTTTTTTGACTTTCCAACTCAGGTGGGAAGTGCGGCATATGATCACGTACTATTCTTCTCTAGAACCGTTGTTCCGGTGGAAAACTATGAGTTAAAAACCCGCCTCGCTCATCACACCCAACTCCTTCTTGAGATTGTAACCCGGTCTATCATTTGTCAATCTCCAAATCAGCGGTACTCTAAGAACACATACAACATCATGACCCATATTGTTAGCAACACGGCCATCAACTGGTCAACGGTCATCTTTCAAAACCTGAAATCCATGGTGCTAACCAAGAAAGGTCTCGGTTATGCCCCTCACATCAGTAAGTTTATTCTCAAATACCGGCCAGAATTTGGACCGGGCACACCGGCATCCCCTTCAAACATTCTTGACATGGATGCGGTGGAAGAAAGGTTTTCTAAAGTTGTTATTACATAAGTTGTATCTTTTCATCTTATGTATGTCTATTTTCACGCCGATCCACTTTTCGGTTTCTATTCTGTAATGTTTCTTCAATACAATTCTATTTCAGTTTAAATGACCGGATCATCTTAATATTTTGAATATCTATCTAAGTAAACGGTTAACATTGTCAAAATAACCGCGCTCCTATCCGGTCTCAAAGAAAACCGCTTAAACTCAAAAGATTGCAAAATTCTGCTTATTCAAAATAACCGGTTAACTTTTGATAACCAAACTCTCCGGTTAAATTAAGAAAACCGCAGCATCAAACGGTTTCAAAGGAGAGATTACGTCATCAAAGTCGAAATCAATAATTTTTTAGGGAAATTTCCCGCCCAAAACTCCCGCTCAAACTTCCCACCTCCTGGCTTACCGCCCACTGAATTGGCGCCTTTTCGATTGTCGCCGTTTTGATTACCGCCTTTTGGCTTCCCGCCCACGGTTTGCCGCCTATTCGGCTTAGAGGGAAAACTCCCGCCAAATGTTGATGGGACGGTTGAGCTTCCAAACCGCACCTATAAAAGGGGCTCTTGGCCATTTCATTCCACTCTCACGCGAAACAGCTTTCTCTCTCTAAGCTCTCAAATTCTCTCAGCGGTTATTTACTCTCGTGTTTTTCAAACTCTCTCTCAATCATCTAAGATGGGGCGCAATTCGGCTTTATTCAAACACATGACTCAGGTGGATTTCGAGGAAATCCGACAAAAGGGCACGCCTGCAGCAAAGGGAGTTATTGACCGGGTAACCGAAGCCGGACTTGAGTATTTTCTCGGCGGTCCCCATGTTCTATATAGAGAAGCGGTTGAAGAATTCTTCAACACCGCAACTCTATCTAACGACAAGATCAGCGCGACTGTCAGCGGTACTGAATTCGAGTTAACCGAAGAATCGGTTGCGGAGAGCCTACGCCTTCCAACAGACGGCCAAGATGTAGTGTTGGATCTAGAACTAAAAACGTTCGAGGCAGCATGCCAGATTCTCTCAGCAATCAAGGAAGAACCGGTGAAAGTATCCGGTAAGAGAGCAACACTACGACCGGAGTACATACCGCTTTGTGACATCTTCATAAAGTCGGTTCAGACAAGAGGTGGCAATTACAACAGCCTCACCAAGGCCAAGATCGAGATGCTAGTCGGTCTGATACAAGGTACGAAAGTCAACTGGGGGAAGGAAATATTCCACTACTTGAAAGACATGGTGAATCCGGACTCCGTACGGTCATGGGGATACGTCATCCCTATTGGAAAAATCTTGCTCCATCATAACATCAACACCGGTCCTAGTGTCATTATCCCATCAAGGAGGTTAATAAGATCCAAACACTTCCTGGAGAGGAAGCAGCCGGCCCCCGGTTCCACAGGTGGCCGAAAGAAGAAATCTGCCAAGAAATCGACCCCGGCAAAAGAAAAGACCGGAAGCAAGGGCAAGGAGAAGATAGTATTCTCGGAACCTCCATCACAAACAAGGGATGAGGAAGAGTCGGCCTCCACGTCTGAACAAACCGATTCTGAGAAAACCGATGAAGAAGGTCCGAATGATGAAGAACATTCGGGTACAAGTCCCGATAATACCGGTGCGGGCGCAAATATTGAGAATGCCGAGGCCGGTGCAGACAGTAGTGAAGAAGAGGAGGATTCCCCTGAAGACGACCAGAAGAAGGCCAATATTATAGCGCGCCGAATCCTGAAGGACATTGACCTGTGAGTTCAAGCGGTTGGCAAATTATACCGGGAATGGCTCGAGTACCGATTCAACAAACTTTACAAACACATGTTACGGGGCCTAACCGACGAACAATGCTTTAGAAGACTGAAGGAGATAGAGGAAACAGTCATGAGCCTCACGAACGCAGAAACTCTTAACGAAGCCTTGGACCGATGCACCATCATGAGACCGCGAGCTCGGCCACAAAAGCTAACCGGACGTATCCGGAAGATTAAGGAAATGTACGTTGAGGGAACACCGGAGGCTAACTTACAGCTCTTGGTGTTAGAAAGGCTTGAGATAGCGAATGGAAAATTCGCTGAAGAAATTGATCGGCTTGAGGCGGTGGTCAGACAGAGAGAAAAACAGCACTTAACAGCTCTTGAGACCAGTAACGGTCAGAACCGAAATGCAACACCTCCTCGGGCGGATCCGGTGATAAATGAAACCGATGAAAGAACGGAGACTCCTCTCACCGCGCAACTTCAAACTGAACAACCTGGGGTTTCAGAACCGGGCGTCACAGAAGAAAGGGTCAAGACCCTTATTCAAGAGTTCGCAGACTCAACTGTTCACCCATTAGAGGAGAAAATGAAAAAAACCGTGAGCCTAACACTCCGGTTCGCCAACAAGACAAGGAATGATCTCGTAAAGGCACAGGACCAGATCACAGATATCGAGGATGATTACTGGGACGTAACGGTTTTGCGAAACAATCATCTTCGGAGAACCGAGGCCTTGGAAGAAAAGACCTCAGGGATAGTGGATGACTTAGATCGGCTTGAAAGGGAAACTGAACAAGGATTCACAGAGGTAGAAGAGGACCTAGGTTGGAGGGTCATCGATCTGGAAAACAAGAATGTGTGTCTTGAAGACCGCAACGACAAGCTCGAAGCCGACCTCAAGGCGCTCACCGCACAAGTGGATAAATTAATCAAGGCCAAGGTGAATGCGGATGCAGCGGTTGTGGAGGCAAACGCCCGAGCGGCTAAGAAAGTCCAGGATGCGCTGGACGAAGAAGCAAGAATAGCAAAGGAGCCACCGCGACTATCTGAAAAGGACATAGCCGAGCGCGAACGAATCACAACAGCCAAGTATATGGACCTTGCAAAGTCCATAGCAGTTCAAGCGGCCAAAGATGCAGAGCGGCTAAATGCACAAAAACAAGGGCTCGAAGAATTTGCAACCGCTCACAAGAAGAAGAAAACGGCGGCCCCTTCCTCTTCAGTTCCGGCGAAACGGAAAAGGAAAACATCAAAGA
The DNA here is from genome assembly GCF_907164915.1 of Impatiens glandulifera. NCBI lineage: Eukaryota > Viridiplantae > Streptophyta > Magnoliopsida > Ericales > Balsaminaceae > Impatiens > Impatiens glandulifera. Next base: position 29,038,625 of record NC_061866.1, read on the forward strand.
AGGCTCAAGTAGCCGAGCTACTGGAAAGGATCACTGAAACGGATATTGAAAGTCAACCGGACCCGGCTACTCACACCGAAGATGAAGATGAAGAACATCTGGCGGGGCGTTCTACAAGACAACGAGTCTCCGATACGGCCAGCCAACCGCAACCGGTTAAGAGAAAACGGACCAAGGATATGATGGCCGGCTTCAACTTCTCCGACTCAGAATAGGGGCTCCCTTTTCCTTAACTATGTTTATTTTAGTGTTTATATAATATTTTCTTTTTTTTCGTTTTTTCCGTCATATATATATAAAGCTATTTTTGAAACCGGCCTATACTTGCATTTCTAAATTGTTTTGATAATTTTAAATAAAATAATCAAAAAGGGAGAAATTGATAAGCAAAAAGATAAAATTTTTCAAAAATTTTTCTCAACATTATTCCAAAATTTTTCGAAAAAATTCTCCCAAGTCAGTTTCAAAAATCCGGTCAGATAAAGAACCGGCCTACGTTTACAAACTTACATTGTTTTGATAATTTTAAATAAATTAATCAAAAAAGGAGAAATTGTTAGATAAAATTAGACCGGTTCACAGAACTTAACATAAATAAACCTTCCATGCAGGAACAAGGAACCAGACCTATCAAACAAATGAACCGGCTAAGAAGACTAACCGGTCAAGTCATTAAACCGACTAGGACATTCGGAACATGAACGCACAAAGAAAGGATCGGCCAAAGCTAAAAACCGGAAACACCAGACAGCCGATCAGCCACAAGGCAAAGGAATAACCGGAAGCTGTCCGGTTAAACCAATCACACCGGAAGCCATTCGGTTAAGTCAAATGACCGACCAGTATAAGAAGACAGTTCGGGTATCTGTTGAAGATGATACCAAAGGAACAGACAGAACATTTCCATATTCATACAAGTCTAAGGAAAGCCTGCAGGCTGTAGAAGACAGTCCTACAGGATCTTTCCACTTTCAGGATAAATCAGAGGCAATCTTTCAAGTACAGACAACTGTCTAACAGACAATCACCATATTGAGTAAAAGACAAACCTAGCAGGTTTGTCTTACACACCGGAAGAACAGACTGTCAAGTCTGTGAAATTGACCGTCAGGTCTGAACAGTGGACCGCCAGGTCTGAAAAGATGACTGCAGAGTCTGAATCACTGAACATCTGCTCAGCCAATCAAATTCAAGGAAGTGAAATATGACCGTTGGCATATTTCACCTATAAAAGGAGCAGTTGAAGAAGAGTAAATGCGGGACAAGAAACGGGACACACAGCAAGACATAAGTGATACAACGAGCATTTAATTCACAAGTGATAAGATTGTGTTCTATCTCTAAGAGAAAGCCTAAGTGCTAAAGTTGAAGAGTGTATTTTACAATTTCGGTGTAAATTGTAAGAGTGTTATCGAGCAGGAAATAAGTCTCGATCGGATTGTACTTGTATTCCTTAGTGAATATCCTTCTCGCGGTTTCGAGAGGAAGGGGTGACGTAGGAGTTTTATCTCTGAACATCCATAAAATCTGTCTTGTCATTTACTTTCTGCCGGTTACATTTTCTAACTGACCTGTACTAACTTACCTACACCGCCTTAACCTACTTAACTCTATCCAAACCGGATCACCAGACTACAAAAACCGACCCATCAATTTTTCAAACCTATATCATCCAAAACCGGTTCTGCCTATCATACAAGTGTGCTGCTTCAACCTGAAACAAACCTCTTCCGCGCTTGAACCTAGTTCAAGGGTTTGTGACAGTTTGTGTAGTATTGAAACCCCGGTGTTAATCTCTAACCGGATTAATCACCACCCTTTAAGTGAGACGCGCTAACCGGCCCAACCCCGGTCCTCCAGCCGCGACCTAGATCCTAACATAAAGTCTTAAATGTTAAACTTTTGAAGATATAATACGACAAAATAGACATTTATTAATCCGTACACTTCTTAACTTACATGTGTATGCATAATGATGTTTATAATTTGGGGCCAGTAATTACCTCTTTCTAAATCCCCATAAACAAGTCTTGTTCTGTAGAACTTAAGTTCTCCCTACAACAAATCAACATATTTCATACATGTTCATATTTATTACAAATGATCAATGTAGAGAAGGTAAGGTTATTAATTTCTTTAAATATAATTTCCTTAATTAATAATAGTTCATGTGTTTCTTTTATTTCTTTTTTTCATCAGTTTTGAAACATAAAAAATAATTAATATATATATAGTCTTGCGCTGAAAATTTTAGCAATGTAATATTCTTTTTTTTTATTGTTGGCACGGATGGCTGAATAATTCTATTATTGAGATCCTAAACCACTAATTAGTGAAAGAGACATGCTAACATAGAATGCATGTATTATTCTAGAGAATCTTGTTTGTGCCTTACTTTCACCTTCGCTAGTGTCATGTATAGTTTTTAGACATAAGTTATATGGTAAAAAGGAGAGTTAAAGAGTTTATAATATTTCGTTTGTCAAATCTGTTGATTATAATTATATATATTATTAGTTTTTTGGGATTCTAACATAGTTATGTTGTAAATATAAATCTAGATAGAAAAAAGAAAAAAAACAATAATTGTCAGACATATTAGCCAATCATAAAATAAAAAAGATTATGATAGTAATTTATCATGAGTTTCCTAAAATAATTCTAATAATGTTTCTTTACATTGTATATCATAATAATAATAATAATAATAATAATAATAATAATAATAATAATAATAATAATAATAATAATAATAAGTGCAATATAGTCTCTAGGCTTATAAGTAAAACACTATTCATCCCTAAAGTGTTGTATTAATTAGTCTACTTACTGTTTCTACCAACATCAACCCAACCATTGATTGTACCATTTCAAACACACCATAATGAAATTACGGTTCACGATGTAGTTGGATATTAAAAAATATCTTAATTAATAATGAAAATATTATTTTAAGATAACTTTGTTCAAGTAAGTAAAGTAAATATGTGACTTCTATGAAAGATTATGCAATTTAGTGAAGGATCTATCATTTTGTTTACATAATAATGTTTAGGAAGTTACCAAAATATTAATTACAAACGAGATGCAAACCAACCAACAATGTGAAAAATATGAATAATATGCAACACCATAATATATTCAGTATAAAAAAACAAGAGTAGTCAAACAACAAATGAAAAGACAATAAAATTTATAATAGTTTGGTCCAAAGTGACCTATTTCCACACTAAAAAAACAACCAATTCCACTATTATCAATCTAGTAGTGGAAAAGAAAATCAATAAAAGAATTAAGAACACACTTAAGGGAACACTATTATCCGTCCGATAAATGTTACTATAGAAACTATTTCTAATGCTCACAATTTCAATCGAGTTAGATTTTCTGGAGAATGTTCAACACGTACTAAAACTGGAATTAAGCTCTCTTCCATAACATCATCCAGGCATAGGTAGTTTTGTAAGTGGTGTACCAAATAACTAATTTATTAAGGATAATACTGGACAGTTGGTGGAAATAGACTTTGAATTTAGAAAATGATTTTTGCCCAGTCAAAACTCCTAGGCCAAGTGTCAAGTCTCCAAAACATTCAGAAACGTGACTAAAGTGTTTCACAATTTCTTTGCTCAATTTTTCAATTTAACGTTTCTATATGGTCCTTCAAATTTGTAAAATTTTCATCAGTTTAGTGTAAAATTCCAATTTCAGCTTTAATTGATTCCAATGTAATATAGTATTTTCCCATGATTCTTTTAACCTCCAAAGTTGTGTATGACATGACTCTAAGTTTATAGCAAGATAAACTTAATGAACTTCAAAATCCCAAAATCCAATTGGTCCATTCTCTATACCCTTCAACTCACGGAATTCTTCATCAATAAACTCACTAATTAATATCATCCAGACTCCGGGAGAAACACATTCAACCATTAATATGGAAAGAGTTTCAATAATTTGTAAATTGAATTTTCATCTTGTTTTGATTTCATTAAGCATAAACACATAATTTAATCTCCTCTAGTACTCAACAGTTCTTGTATAGTTTCTGTCTTAAAAACCCAACCAAACACAATGGCCGTGGATTCCTAAGTCCAGGGGTCCACCTTTGTAGAACCATAAGACCCACTTCATAACCTCCTTTTGTTTAATTCTCAGATTTGACATGAATCTTTATTTCATCTTAAATGAGTAGCCAATAACTGGCCTAATCATATTTTCTTCTTCCATTACTGATTATCAGAGTTAGAATGTTCATATATGTTTGGAAGTTTAGAAGATAAATAATGACACATCTATTATAAAAAGTTGCACAAAAACTATACATATCTCACAATTATTTCTATAGAAAATTCACCACTAAATACATTAGTTATGTTATTATCTTGAGATTTAAGGCTTTTTAATTTTTTTCCCTTAACACAGGTCATTTTGATGTGTCACATTACTTCATCTTTATCAACCATTTCATATTCAATATGTGGACATACAAATATTTGGAAGGATAGATTACCATATAAACAAAATGGAAAACATGATAGCAATATGTGTATATATACATATATGGCTAATGAGTTCTTGAGTGTATCAAATCAACAATTCCGAGAGAATTGTATAATTCATGTTAGCATTGAGTAATTTTAACCGCTAAGCTTTATTGAAAAATGCAAAACATGATTATTTGCTCATTTGAAGAACACAACTTCATATATCATGTAGAATAGTTACCTTAGTTGAGATGAGATAATATTGTCCCCAACCTTTGTATACGAAACTTAGATCTGTTGTGTAATAAGTGAGGCAATTGCCTCAGGCCCAAATATTTTTGGGTACCAAAATCTTAAAAAAAAATTATAATGATATGTTCATGGGCTTATTTTTAAAAAGCCCATAAATAATAATTGATAACCTATCAATGATAAGCCCTAACTTAATTTGTATCCAAAAAAATAAAAATAAAAAACGTTATCTTACTTGGAGAAAATAATCGCAAGATTCTCATTTATCAACAAAATCAAGGAAAACGAAAAAAAAAAATAAGAACAAGCATTCTAGAAAGAAAAAAAAAGAAACACTTCTCCCAAACTCCAAGCCCGTCGTCGATTCTCCAGCTTGCCGGAATCAGAGCAGAAAACTCGGTCGTCTCCTTCCACGAGCTCTTGGGCCTTTTTCGCTGGTTCCAGTCTTGTTTCTCGGCACTGTGCCACTACCCACTAGAGTTCTTCCTCCGATTTCGGTGAGGTTTTGGTTCGATTTACTTGATTATTTTTTTTTGTTGAGGACTTGTCTGGTGAAATGGTGGATTCACAATCTGTATCTTGCATTATTGCATAGCGAAAGTGTAACATTGTGGTTAATCATAGATTCATTATTCTCTTCTTCTATCAAGCGGTGAAAAATCTTCAAAGATCATGTACAAGGTCTTACGGTCAAGCCATTATCACAAACACGATGGGAAAGCCATGTTGAAAGTGTGAAGCCCATAAAAGACCAGACTTTAAAAATACGAGATGCTTTAATTGATTTGGCAAACACTTCTTATGACTCAAAAATAAAGAGTGAAGTTGAGGGTTTGGCATCATTTGAACTTGAGAATTTTGAATTTCTAACCGGAATAATAATTTGGTACAAGTTATTATATGAGATTAACATTGTCAGTAAGTTTCTCCAATCAGAAAAAATGGATATTGATGTTGCTATTAGACAGTTAAAGAGGCTTATTTCTTTTCTCCAAGAGTTTAGAGAATCTGGATTTGATCAAGTCTTGGTTGAAGCCGAACATATTGCAAGTGAAATGAGAATGGAACCTATTTTCCGAAAAAACGCATCATTCGAATAAAGAGACAATTTGATGATATCAACAGTGAAGAGGTAACTCAATCTCCTAAAGAATCTTTTCGAGTTAATTTAAAATTTATTATATTTGTTTGTTGAAAATTGAATCATTTAAAATAATATTTAAGTTGATTGTGTTTAGCAATCTTTTGAACTAAACTTAAGACAACCTCTTATTGTTATTTCTCAGTGCTAGTGCCATCTTTACAAAAACGTGAAAGAATGATAGTTACTCACTTTCAAAATAAACAATAACTAAATAATAAATTTATTTTACTCAAAATAAATCTTTTGAGTGTACTTTGAACTTTGAGTAACTAATGATAAGTTTAAGCAAAAAAAAATCAACAAATCCAAATAATCCTGGACGTTATTTATGTTTTCATCATAGCAAAACAATTATCCCATGGCCGCGGTAACCATACACAGCTATTGACAAATATCTAGGGTTTTTCCCATGGCCGCCGTAACCATACACAGCTATTGACAAATTTCTAGGGTTTTTCCCATGGCCGACAGCTATTGACGAATTTCTAGGGTTTAGCCCATGGCTGCCGTAAATTTTAGTACTACATAAGAGAACAATAGCCCATTTATTCTTTATTTCTCCTAACCCTACCCTACATTACCCTCACTTTCTCTCACTAGATGGCCAAAACCAGTGCAGTCAAACGCAACCTAGACTCCTACACTATCAGAGGCACCAACAAAGTCGTCAAAGGTAATTGAATCTGTCTCTTTTTTCATATGATTGTTCTTTTTGTTTCTTTATACATTATGGCTGTCGATTTTCTTTCTTTTTGTTTTTATGATATCTTTATACATTATGGTTTGTTTCTGAAGTTGGAGACAATGTGCTGTTGCGATCACCGGAGAGCAATACAAGATCCAGATAGACAATATAAATAACGTGACAGTTCAGATAAGATGGTATTACAGGCCGGAGGATTCCAACGGAGGTCGTAAACTATTCCATGGTGAGAAAGAACTGTTCTTGTCTGACCACTATGAGTTTCAGAGTGCTTACACGATTCAAGGTAAGTGTATGGTTCATTCTTTCAAGAATTACACCAAGCTAGAGAGGGTTGGAGCTAAGGATTACTATTGCCGATTTGAATACAAAGCTGCAATCGGTCTTTTTTTACCTATTCGCGTTAGAGTGTAAGTATATTGTGTTTGGTTCTGTCTAATTTGTTATAGATTTTGTAGTTTTTGTGATTGATTGGTCTTATATTATGAAGGTATTGTAAATGCCAAATACCTGAGAACCCAGACCATTTTATGGTGCAGTGTGAAGAATGCAAAAACTGGTAATAATCTTTCTAGGATTACCAATTGATTTTTTTAAGGTTGGAATTAGGAACACCACATTTTTGGGTAATTAATAATGTGCCCTATAAGTGAGTTTAGAATTTATTTAATATTAAGTTTTACTAAATTTGAGATGTTTTCATCTATCTTTATCTTTATGTAGGTACCATCCTTCTTGTCTTGGTATGACTATAAATCAAGTAAAACAAATAGATGAGTTTATATGCTCCGGTTGTAATGGAGAGGAGGTATTCATTTTACAATGCAATGATTTATTATATATCTTATTGTTGACACGAATAAATGAATTTATAATTCTAATGTTACGTATGATGAAACTTCAATGACGAATTAAGTAAAGAGGCAATGTGAAGTTTGAGTGTATTAATATATATTCTAATGAATGATGGTAGTGTTGTTTGATTGAAAGTTGTTATGCATGTATGTTTTCTAAAGTTATGTTGTAAGAAAGAGAACCGCAATTGAAAACAATTATCTATATAAGTTTGTTGAATATAATTATATAACATTATAATTATGCTTTTCTGGCCATTTCTAATATAAATTTAACATTAATCTAAATCTAGATTGAAAAATAACTGAAATTCATCTCCTTTGACATGTTATTCAATTAAAAGTGACAAGATTTTGATACTTGACGTGAGTTAATTAATATAACAGATCAATTTCTCTTAATTATATATCATAATACGACAAAACATGCACAATTGAAAACCTTATTATTTTTCATAATATATGTATAAGGATGGGTAAGATGTACTCTAAAGGCTTATAATTAAAACATGACTTCATCAAAATGTTATTAGTGTTACTTACCCTATTCATCTTCTTCTAGTTCATATTGCATGGTTGAATATTAAAAGAACATTTTTTATTAATAAGAAATATATCCTACTAAGACAACTTGTTAAGGTAAATATATATGAACACAAAGAGCGATGATGTCAATAAGACAAGACAAGACAACAACTTTGTAAGATACATGTCCTCTAGGGAAAGATCCATCATTTTGGCTAAGTAATCAAGTTGAAAAAGTAATCAAAAAATTAAATACAAACAACCTATTTAAAATAACTAATAATGAGAAATACAAGAGTAATCAACATTAACACAAGGAACTTTGATATAAAAGAAAAGTTTATAAGTAACCAAATAACAAATAATAAGACTCCAAACAAGCAAAAATAAGTAGTACTATGAATAATTAGGTGATTTATAAGAAAACAAAATACACAAAAAGAACAAACTAACGACAAACCGTATAATGGTACTTAGAAAGCATTTTCTCATCCTCATTAGAAACGCTCTAAATGAAAATGGAATGTCATAATTGTTAGTGTCATATTAATTCTCTTTAATTAAAAACATATTAAAGTAATTATTTTCTCAATCCTCGCGATTTTAAATTGATGTTAGGTTTCTAGATAATGCTATATTTTTCACCCCATATCAAAATGGAAGGGAATGTACAAAATAACATACAAATTCTTGAATTGTAATAAACCACTAACATTGAAAAAATTGATATTAAAAGTAGATTTTGTTTAGCCAAAACTCCTAGGGCCACATGTCAACATCTTCAAATCATCCAAAAGCATGCCCAAATGGTTTTATAAAATTTATTCTCAATATTTCAATTTAACTAATTAACTAATTGATACCATTTATTTTTCTACTGTGGTGTTTGAGATTTTCAAAAAAAATTGGCTGCTTATTTTAATCACCAAATTTCAACTTTAATTGCTTCAAAAATAATTTAATCAGGTTCCATGATTCCTCTAACTTCTAAGGTTGTCTAGGACATGATTCTAACTTTATAGATCATCATTCCTAACAAATATCCACCTTGATCATAAGTGAAAGAGCTTATCTATCATCTATCTTGGTGTTCATCACAAGAGAAATTTAATTCTCTTTGAAATCCAAACATCCCATCCTGTTCATACTTTCATATGCTGTATGCGCTTTAACTTATGGAATTCTTCACCAATTATAAGCTCACCAGATACACTTTTCAACCATTCCCCTCCTATAAAACTCTCCAAGAGAAAGACACACAACCAGAAAGAGTTTGAATAATTTGTAAATTAATTTTCCTAACTTGTTTTGATTCCGTAAGCATAAACACATACCTTGATCTCCTCTTTGTCAACAACCTTGCATGATTTGTCCACAAACCCAACCAAACAAAGTCGCGGTTCCTGGATCCTCAATTTCTCAACTCCACCTTTGTAGAACCATAGGACCCACTTCATATATAGTCTCCCTTTGTGTCATTATCGGATTTGATATGAATCTTGTTTTCATCCTCAATGAGTATTGGCCTATTCCAAGCCATCACAAACAATAAGGAACACGTTACCGTTGCATCTATCTTCATTCTTTGGGTAGTCTCCATTTAACACCTTGAAGTGGACTGCCAGTGAAATAGGCACTCCCTTGCAATGGGACATGGAGAATCTATAAACATCTCTTAATTAACTTGTAGATCATTTGGTTGCCCAACTTGAAAGAAGACTCTACATATATCTTTCTTTATTTTCATTCCAAACAACACTTCTTGATTTCTCCAACTTCTTTATATCAATCTTCTTTTTAAGCATATACATGAGTTCCCAAATAGGTTTCATGTCCTTGCAAGCAAGTGGATAATTTTCATAGAGCAACAATAAGATTTTGTGTTCACCACTTCCAACTTTTAAAAGGGTCTAACCTTAAATCTATTTGGAAAACATTCAACAATCAATATATCACTTAAATGAATTTCCTACCATAAATCTATCATAACTTTTGTATACCGCCTAAATGATCATCTTTCTAATGCAAATACTATTCAAAATAAAAAATTGTGAAATAATAAAAACAAAAAGAATATTACATCTCAATCATATTGTATCTAATCATATTACAATCCAATCATATTTATTTTTCAAATGACTACCGTATAAATTTTATGAAGGATGGATTGATACTCATCAATAAGAGCAATTTATTCGAGTTAGTGCATGCATATGACAAAACATACCTTACAAAGTTCTAAAATGTTCCTTTCTTATTGTTGATTCGAATAACTGAATTTATAATTCTATTGTTACGCAGGATGAAACTTAAATGAAGAATTAACACTGGTAAAAAAAGGACCTTTACCGACGGTTTTTCCCGAAGGTTTTGTAAACATCTCCTAAATACTCCCGAGAGGAACAAATCTTTCGCTATTAAAAATAGATTCCGAGAGGGGTGTAAAACCTTCGGGGTTATTCATTATTACCGAAAGTTTTACAAAGAACTTTCGGTTTTTACCTTCCCAAAAAACACAAAAAAATTCTAAGTGTTGGATGTGGGTTATTTGCGAAGGTTTTTGGAAAAACCTTCGGTTTTGAAATCCATTGGTTTTTTAATTGCGAAGGGTATTCAAAGACCCTTCGGTTTTGCCTTTTTTGAAAATTTCATTTCCGAAAGTTTTACAAAAAACCTTCGGTTTTGCTCATTAAAAAAAATTTATAATTTTTGAAATTGTTTTTTCCGAAGGTTTTTTAATAAACCCTCGGTTTTGACTAATGTCAAAACCGAAAGTTTTATGAAAACCTTCGGCCTCAATCTCTATAAATACAAACCCTAGCCCTTCTCTTTTTCATTCCGCTCATCTCTCCTTTCTCTCTCTTCCGCCGTCGCCGCCTGCCTCCTCCAAGCCGCGGGTTTTCTCCTCTCTTCAGGTAATTTGTTTTATTTGGTTTTTTTTGTTTTCTTTATTGTAAGATTTAGATTTCTTAAGTTTTTATATATATATATATATATATTATATATAGATCTAGATTTATGTTAGTTTACGTTATTTTGTTTGATTAATATATATATATACATATATCTGAAATGCATTTAGGATATGGGTGATTCGACATGGAAGAGACTTCGGCGTACACCGGAGAAACTGCATCCGCGTTACCAGAATCTGATAACACAATCAGAAATTGCGGCACATGAGGAAGAGGTCAGAAAGATGACGCTGGAAATGGAACAAATCCGATTAGGGGATGCCGAAAGAGGTCGTTTGCTCAGTGAAATCAAAGCGGACCGGGCCGAAATGTCTAAGAGATTAGAGAATCTTGAACAGGAACTTGTCTTGTTGAGGAGTCGACTGAATCAACCACCCCCTCCTTCCACCCCATCTAATAATTAATTTCTAGATTTATTATGGATTTATTATGGATTTATTATGGGTTTATGACAGTTATGTTTTAATATTTATGAATTATTGTTATTATGTTTGTTTGGTTTAATATGTTTTAAATAATTATGTTTTTGTTGACTTTTCACCTTTTTTTAAAAAAAAACCGCATCGCAAAAACCGAAGGTTTATTTGAAAACCTTCGGTTTTGACCCATTTTTTTTTTAAATCTTGAGGTAAAAACCGAAGGTTTATTTGAAAACCTTCGGTTTTGACCTCTCTTTAAAAAAATCTGATTTTTTTCTAAGTATGGGGAAGGGTAAAAACCGAAGGTTTTCAAATATACCTTTGGTTTTGACCCCTCTTTAAAAAAATCTGATTTTTTTCTAAGTATGGGGAAGTGTAAAAACCGAAGGTTTATTTGAAAACCTTCGGTTTTGACCCCTGTTCAAAAAAATCTAAAAAATTTCTAAGTATGGGGAAGGGTAAAAACCGAAGGTTTTCAAATAAACCTTCGGTTTTGTCCCCTCTTTAAAAAAATCTGATTTTTTTCTAAGTATGGGGAAGGGTAAAAACCAAAGGTTTTCAAATAAACCTTCGGTTTTGACCCCTCTTTAAAAAAATCTGATTTTTTTCTAAGTATGGGGAAGGGTAAAAACCGAAGGTTTTCACATAAACCTTCGGTTTTGACCCCTGTTCAAAAAAATCTAAAAAATTTCTAAGTATGGGGAAGGGTAAAAACCGAAGGTTTTCAAATAAACCTTCGGTTTTGTCCCCTCTTTAAAAAAATCTGATTTTTTTCTAAGTATGGGGAAGGGTAAAAACCGAAGGTTTTCAAATAAACCTTCGGTTTTGACCCCTCTTTAAAAAAATCTGATTTTTTTCTAAGTATGGGGAAGGGTAAAAACCGAAGGTTTTCACATAAACCTTCGGTTTTGACCCCTGTTCAAAAAAATCTAAAAAATTTCTAAGTATGGGGAAGGGTAAAAACCGAAGGTTTTCAAATAAACCTTCGGTTTTGTCCCCTCTTTAAAAAAATCTGATTTTTTTCTAAGTATGGGGAAGGGTAAAAACCGAAGGTTTTCAAATAAACCTTCGGTTTTGACCCCTCTTTAAAAAAATCTGATTTTTTTCTAAGTATGGGGAAGGGTAAAAACCGAAGGTTTTCACATAAACCTTCGGTTTTGACCCCTGTTCAAAAAAATCTAAAAAATTTCTAAGTATGGGGAAGGGTAAAAACCGAAGGTTTTCAAATAAACCTTCGGTTTTGTCCCCTCTTTAAAAAAATCTGATTTTTTTTCTAAGTATGGGGAAGGGTAAAAACCGAATGTTTTCAAATAAACCTTCGGTTTTGTCCCCTCTTTAAAAAAATCTGATTTTTTTCTAAGTATGGGAAAGTGTAAAAACCGAAGGTTTATTTGAAAACCTTCGGTTTAGACCCCTGTTTAAAAAAAATCTAATTTTTTTCTAAGTATGGGGAAGTGTAAAAACCGAAGGTTTTCAAATAAACCTTCGGTTTAGACCCCTGTTTAAAAAAATCTAATTTTTTTTCTAAGTATGGGGAAGTGTAAAAACCGAAGGTTTATTTGAAACCTTCGGTTTAGACCCCTGTTTAAAAAAATCTAATTTTTTTCTAAGTATGGGCAAGTGTAAAAACCGAAGGTTTTCAAATAAACCTTCGGTTTAGACCCCTGTTTAAAAAAATCTAATTTTTTTCTAAGTATGGGGAAGGGTAAAAACCGAAGGTTTTCAAATAAACCTTCGGTTTAGACCCCTGTTTAAAAAAATCAAGATTTTTTCTAAGTATGGGGAAGGGTAAAAACCGAAGGTTTTCAAATAAACCTTCGGTTTAGACCCCTGTTTAAAAAAATCTAATTTTTTTTCTATGTATGGGGAAGTGTAAAAACCGAAGGTTTATTTGAAACCTTCGGTTTAGACCCCTGTTTAAAAAAATCTAATTTTTTTCTAAGTATGGGCAAGTGTAAAAACCGAAGGTTTTCAAATAAACCTTCGGTTTAGACCCCTGTTTAAAAAAATCTAATTTTTTTCTATGTATGGGGAAGGGTAAAAACCGAAGGTTTTCAAATAAACCTTCGGTTTAGACCCCTGTTTAAAAAAATCAAGATTTTTTCTAAGTATGGGGAAGGGTAAAAACCGAAGGTTTTCAAATAAACCTTCGGTTTAGACCCCTATTTAAAAAAAATCAAGATTTTTTCTAAGTATGGGGAAGGGTAAAAACCGAAGGTTTTCAAATAAACCTTCGGTTTAGACCCCTGTTTAAAAAAATCCAGATTTTTTCTAAGTATGGGGAAGGGTAAAAACCGAAGGTTTTCAAATAAACCTTCGGTTTTGTCCCCTCTTTAAAAAAATCTGATTTTTTTCTAAGTATGGGGAAGGGTAAAAACTGAAGGTTTTCAAATAAACCTTCGGTTTTGACCCCTCTTTAAAAAAAATTTAAGTATGGGGAAGGTTATATTTGTTTGATTGGGTTGAAAATTTGGTTGATTTTGGTTAGTTTAGGTGATATTAGTTTGATTTTGGATTAATTATATTGAATTGTTACATTAGGTTTATATTATTGTTAGATTGATTAGTTTAGATTATGTATTGGATTTGATTTTTGTAATTGGTTGTTGGATTTGGTTTTAGGTTATATTGAGTTTGGTGGTATGATTTTGTTAGATTATGTTAGATAATGTTAGATTAGGTTGAAAATATGTTTGATTTTGGTTAGTTTAGGTTTTGGATTGATTTGATATATGTTTGGTTTGATTTTGGTTAGTTTAGGTTTAGGATTGATTATTTTCTTGGATTGATTTGATATATGTTTGGTTGAATGTTTGTTGGTTTGATTGTTGTTTAATTGAGGTTTGATTTAGGTTAGATATGATTGAAGTTTAGGTTAGAATTTTAGGTTAAAATTTTGATTTTGGTTAGATTGAAGTTTGATTGGAGTTTGATTTGATTAGATTTATTGGTTTGAATATTTGGTTATATTAATGTTGGTTATTGTTATTAGGTTTGGATTAGGAATTTCAGCCGCCCGCTGCCCGCCCGTCGATCTACATCCGCTGCTCTTCTTCGTCGCTCTGTTTGTGCAAGGTTAGTTCTTGTTGGTTTATTATATGGTTAGGTTAGTTTCATGTTTAATTTATGTTAGATTTGAAGTATGTTAGATTAGGTATTATGTTTGATTTATGTTAGATTATGTTAGATTATGTTAGATTAGGTTTGAAATGTGTATGAATGAAATAATGTTGAATTATAATTTAAATAGGTTTTGAAATGTGTATGAATGAAATAATGTTAGAATATATGTATGTTAGATTTAAGTTAGATTTATGTTAGGTTTTATTATTATTTGTTTATGTGTAATTTTGGTTATAATATTAGATTAAATTGAATTTTGGTTGGATAATGATAGATTAGTTAGAAATTATGTTAACATTATGTAAGCCTAATTAATTTAGACAAATTTAAGTAAATAATAATGCGGGTTGTTTTCCATTTTATTAGAAATATGGAAGTACCCGATAAAAGCTGGATGACCTTACGTCGAGATCATCCAGATTACGAGGAAGGTGTTGACAAATTCCTCGAGTATGCTGTTAGGAATACATCCCGACAAACTGTGAAATGTCCCTGCGTAAAATGCTTGAACACGCCGTTTATGGAAATAGACGAAGTGAAGACTCACCTCATCGTTTATGGAATAAATATTCATTATGAGTATTGGTATTTTCATGGAGAAAAGAGACGTACTACTCAAGTGGTTAATGAAGATGTCGATGAAGATGCCGATGACTACGATGATGATGACGACGATGATCAGTCGGAGGATGCCGTGCCGGAATTCAACGATCCGATACAGGAGATGAATAATACAGTTAATGAACAGGTCAACGAAGAACGTTTTATGCACGAATTTATAAACGATATGTTCCCCAACGTTAATGACGTCCCGAGCAACGATGAACCAGTCAAAGATGCGCAAAGATTTTATAAATTGCTTGATGATTCCAAACGGCCATTGTATGAAGGTGCTCGAATAACGAAATCATCGGCACTACTGAAACTACTTCACATAAAAAATGTATGTCAATGGACGAATTCTTCGTTCGATATGTTGCTGCGTCTGCTTAAAGACTACATATTACCGATTGACGCTCAATTGCCAAACTCATACTACGAAAGTAAAAAATTCATTACTGATATCGGGCTTAAATATGACAAGATAGACGCATGTAAGAACAACTGTATGCTATTTTGGAAGGACGACATAAATGAAGATTCGTGCAGAGTTTGCGGTTTTTCAAGATGGAAAGTCGACCAAACAAGTGGGACAGTTCGGGAGAAGCAAAACGGGAAATTCATTCCAAAAAAGGTGTTGAGATATTTCCCTTTAATACCAAGACTGCAAAGACTATACATGTCCTCAAAAACGGCTCCAATGATGAGATGGCATAAAGAAGGAAGAGTTGACAGTGATACGTTAAGACACCCCGCTGATTCCTTAACTTGGAAGACGTTTGATGAAAATTATACAGATTTTGCTTCAGAATCTCGAAACGTAAGACTTGGTTTATCAAGCGATGGGTTTCAACCATTTGCAAATGGAAAAAAATCATACAGTGTTTGGCCGGTAATTCTCGTCCCATATAATGTGTCACCCACGGCTTGCATGGATTCTAGCAATTTCATTTTATCTATGTTAATTCCGGGTCCAAAGAGTCCGGGAGATGCAATTGACATATTTCTCCAGCCATTGATCGAAGAGTTGCATGAACTGTGGCAAACAGGAGTGAGAACGTTTGATGCACACACCTCGCAATACTTTAACATGCGAGCTGCGTTGTTGTGGACCATTAACGACTTTCCCGCATACGCGAATTTATCAGGCTGGAGTACGAAAGGTAAATTCGCTTGTCCTTGTAGTAACAACGACACAGTATCTCTTCGATTGGTTCATGGTTCCAAACAATGTTACTTGGGTCATAGACGCTTCCTTCCACCGAAGCACAAATACAGAAGGCATAAAGAGTCGTTTGATGGTCTAACTGATTATAGAGATCCCCCTAGATTGTTAACGGGGCAAGAAAGTTATGAGCAAGCACAAGACCTAGAAGACATCATTCTTAGTGCGGATATGAGCAAGAGAACCAAGATATATCATGAAACGCGATGAGACAATTGGAACAAACTTATCATTTTCTTCCGTCTGCCTTATTGGAAATCGTTATTATTGAGACATAATTTGGATGTGATGCATATTGAGAAAAATATCTATGATAGCGTGTTGGGAACAATAATGAATGTGAAAGAGAAGACTAAGGATGGTCCTAAAGCCCGTAAAGACTTAGAACTCTTAGGCATAAAATCATGGTTACATCCTATAAATGATGAAGGAGTTGTTCATTATCCCGAAGCGCCTTTCACTTTGACATCCGAAAATAAAATACGTCTTTGTAACTTCTTGAAAGATCTCAAGTTGCCTGATGGGTTCTGCTCAAATATCGGGGGTTGTGTAAATTTGGAAGAGAAAAAGCTTTCGGGATTAAAGAGTCATGATTGTCACATTTTGCTGGAATATCTAATTCCTTTAGCAACTCGTGGATTGCTTCCAAAGTATGTGTATGATGCGTTAGTAAATTTGTCTCGTTTCTTTCGGTTGTTGTGCTTCAAAGAGTTGATTCAAGAGGACCTGGAACAATTGTACATGGATATTACATTGACACTTTGCAAATTTGAAATGATTTTTCCGCCGTCAATCTTCGACATCATGATGCATCTCCCGGTTCACTTGTCATTTGAGGCTTTGCTTGGAGGACCTGTTCAGTATCGATGGATGTATCCCTTTGAACATTACATGGGTACAATGAAAAGATATTTGCGGAATAATAACCACCCCGAAGCCTCTATAAGCGAGAGCTATCTTGTTAACGAAAGTATTAGTTTATGTGCCAGGTATATGGAGGAAAAAGATCAAGAAAATGCACAACCTGAAATCTCGGGGATTTCAATATTTGCATCATTGGAAGACCTATCTAACGGAAAAGTATACAACTTGGATTATATCGATCGAGTTACAGCTCATTCTTACATTTTGAAAAATTGTCCCGAAGCAGAACCTTTTTACATGTAAGATTCAATGTTGCTGTTACTAATTAGCATTAAAGAGTGTGTTATTTAAAATTCGATCTGTTTGCAGAGATTATAACAACGAGTCCAGTGGAGAAACGTTTGCAGCATATTTCAAGCATCGAGTGAGTAAATTACAAACCATATATCCTAACTCTTTTTATTCATATTAACAACTTCATTTCGGATATATAGGTCGCCCATTTAGCAGAAATTAACGACATATCAAGAGACCTCAAGATCTTAGGAGAAGGTCCAAGTATGTACTCGTCTATGTATGTTTGGTGTAAAGTAAACGGATTCAAATTCTGTACAGAAAAACACGACGAAGGTTTGACAACTCAAAATAGTGGGGTGGTTGTTGAGGGGTACAACGGATCTGAAACTATGTCATACTACGGAGTTTTGACGGATATAATCGAAGTACAATACTATTCTCACAAACGAGTTGTTTTATTCAAGTGTAAGTGGTTTGATACACACTCGGGGGAACTAGGAGTGAAAGTGGATAAATATGGCTTCGTAAGTGTAAATGTAAACCAAATTTTGAAAACCCAAAGTCAAGATCCGTATATATTGGCGAGTCAAGCAAAACAAGTATTCTACGCCCCTGATATGTCAGCCCGACCCGGTTGGAAGATTGTGACAAAAATAAAACCGCGGTTTACAAACATATAGTTCAGATTAATTAATTAGGTAGATTTAATTATGTTTTTAACTTTATATTCATTTTTATTACTACTTTATTTCAATTATTCACTCATTTTTATTAATGGTGTGAATTAAGAATGTCTGAAGGTCCTAAAACAACTTGGAAGAGTATGAGGAAGACAACCAAGAAATTGGATAAGAGTTACCAAAACCTACTTTCCCAATCCGAGTCGTTAAAGTGATGAGGATCGTCTTCTAGAGACCAACCACCGATTCTTGTGGTCCCGATAGCTACTGCGCCTTCCCGAACATACGAGACTGAAGACGATGATGACCTCCAAGAGTTTATAGAGAGCACATTCGCTGATAACCTGCCTAGCGATGAGGCTGAAGACGAGGGTCTTGAGGAGCCTATCGAGGAGCAGGATGACGAGGAGGAGCACGGGACCACTCCCGACCCATCATCGACAGGTATTTCGTTTACAAATTAGTTAGTGTTTCAATTGATTGACATATTTAATTAAGATTTTGATAATTTTGAAGAATCTTCTGCCCGCAAGAGACGGGGGAAGAACTAGAATATTGCGCTGTCTAAGAGGCTAGCGGGGACGAGGATCCCTCTAACGTTTAGAGAGAAGGATGGGAGGCCAGGCGGTACAGACGTGGGAAGGACACGGTGGTCTAGACATGTGGGGTCGATTATCCGGGATCCCGCAGCCGTCTCACACCGTCTTCTCAAGTGGAAGGCTTTAAGTGCAGACCAATTGGATTCACTGTGGACTGCTATCAAGGTTAATAATTATTACTTGATTATACATTACGTCATTAAATAATTATTTTTAACATTTGGATGTTATTTTTTTCAGGATCCGTTCGAAGCGACTAATGGTGACATTGAGTCTTTTCGAAAGACGGGGTTGGGACACGCCAATCAGATATGGGATAGATGGCGGTCGGATTTGAACAAGAATTATATCCGCGTCCACAATGGAGACGAGGCGGTGGTACTGGCTAATCCTCCACCGGACTACGATCGAGATGATTGGGAGTTTGTGTGTCGCAACCATTTCTTCACAGAAACGTTTAAGGTACGGTTTCATAATTCAAATAAAAGTTGATATTAATTAATCTAACTTCATTTGTTATTTCAAATACAGAGACACAGTTCTACATATATGAAGAACCGAAAGAATCTGAAATTCCCGCATCGAACGGGAAATAGACCGTTTGCACAAATTGAAGACGAGTTGGTAAGTACATTATTTGTAATAACTTAATATAAAGATTGTTATTAATTATATAAATCATTTATTTCAACAGACGATTGAAATGGGACGGCCACCGTCTGTAATTGAAGTATTCAAGAGGACCCGTACACCAAAACCGACACAAGAAAGCCCAACACCCGTCCCGGACGAACACGTGCAAGAGAAAATTGTAAGTGAATTGAATATGCCTAGTTTTTTATTATAGAAATGATATTTTATTTGAATTGTGCAGGCTGAGATGGAAGAGGTTGTTAGTAACGAACCGGGAATATCGGATTTTGAATTGACGGAGAGGGTGTTCGGACAACAAAAACACGGGGTAGTGTTCGGAATGGGATCAGGCGTCAGACCCACACACTTTCGTGAGGATCGTCGTAGTGGAAACATTTCACAGCGAAACAATGAGCGATTGTTAGAAGAGAATCAAATAATGAAGCTCAAGCTGGAGGAACTGGAGAAGAGAGATGAAGAAAGAAGGCGCAAAATGGAAGAATTGCAATCAGAAAAGCAAGAAATTGTGGAAAGAATGGAGAGGGAGAAGTTAGAGATTACCGAAAAAATGGAGAGGGAGAAGTCAGAGATGAACGCAAGAATGGAGAGAATCGAATTATATATGAGGAAACAACCACCTCCTCCCCCCACAAGCTAAGGTTGTTTCGATTATGAACATGTTTTCATTAGTAGTTGAATTTATAACAGATTGTTCGGGTTTGGTTTCGAATTTTGTAATGTTCATGATCAATTAATGTGATCGTTTAATGTATGCTGCATTTCTTTTATCATTAATATATTGGTTTGGCTGAACAGGTTTTGGTTGCGAGCAAAATAATCCGCACATTTTTAAAAATTTAGGGGAAAAAACCGAAAGTAATATTGAAATCTCTCGGTTTTTCTCTTTTTGGAAAAAACGAGAGATATTAGAAAACTCTCGGTTTTTAGCCAAAGGGAAAACTGAGAGTTATATGACAAACCCTCGGTTTTTATCCAAAAGAGGAAAACCGAGAGTTATTTACAAAACTTTCGGTTTTCCTCTTCGGGTAAAAACCGAGAGTTTTCATATAACTTTCGGTTTTCTTGAAAAGGAGAAAACCGAGAGTTATTGGAAAACTCTCGGTTTTTACCCGAAGAGGAAAACCGAAAGTTTTGTAAATAACTCTCGGTTTTCCCACATAGAGAAAAACCGAAAGTTCTTTACAAAACCCTCGGTTTTTCCACACAGAGAAAAACCGAAAGTTATTTTTAAAAAGAGGAAAACCGAAAGGTTTTTGTAAAACCCTCGGTTTTTCCACAAAAGAGGAAAACCGAAAGGTCTTTGTAAAACCCTCGGTTTTTCCACAAATAGAAAAACCGAAAGGTATTTGTAAAACCCTCGATTTTCCGCAAAAAGAAAAACCCGAAAGTTTTCATATAACTCTCGGTTTTTCTCTTTATGGAAGTCTCGAGAGAGTCAATACCGAGGGATGGCGAGGGTAACTAAAACCTTCGGTAAGGTGTCTTCACCGAAAGTTATATGGTCAAAACCGAGAGTTTTAACTCTCGGTTTTGACCCCTTTTTCACCAGTGTAAGTAAAGGAGACAATGTGAAGTTGAGTGTATTAATATACATTCTAATGAATCATGGTAGTGTTGTTTAGCATTGAGAGTTGTTATGCATGTATGCTTTCTAAAGTTATGTTGTAAGACAGAAAACTGCAATTGAAAACAATTATTGATTTAAGTTTGTTGATTATAACTATATAACATTATAATTATGCTTTTCTGGCCATTTCTAACATAAATTTAACATTAATCTAAATCTAGATTGAAAAAAAAAACTGAAATTCATCTCCTTTGACATGTTAGTCAATTAAAAATGACAAGATTTTGATACTTGTCATGAGTTAATTAATATAATAGATCAATTTCTTTTAATTATATATTATAATACGACAAAACATGCACAATTGAAAACCTTATTATTTTTCATAATATATGTATAACGATGGGTAAGATGTACTCTAAAGGCTTATAATTAAAACATGACTTCATCAAAATGTTGTAGTAGTGTTACTTACCTTATTAATATTCTTTAGTTCATATTGCATGGTTGAATATTAAAAGAACATTTTTTATTAATAAGAAATATATCATACTAAGACAACTATATGAACACAAAGAGCAATGATGTCAACAAGACAAGACAACAACTTTGTAAGATACATGTCCTTTAGGGAAAGATCCATCATTTGGTTGCCCAAAGAAGACTCTACATATATCTTTCTTTATTTTCATTCCAAACAACACTTCTTGATTTCTCCAACTTCTTTATGTCAATCTTCTTTTTAAGCATATACATGAGTTCCCAAATAGTTTTCATGTCCTTGCAAGCAAGTGGATAATTTTCATAAAGCAACATCAATATTTTGTGTTCACCACTTCCAACTTTTAAAAGGGTCTCACCTTCAATCTATTTGGAAAACATTCAACAATTAATACATCACTTGAAACTTGAATGAATTTCCTACCATAAATCTATCATAACTTTTATATACCGCCTAAATGATCATCTTTCTAATGCAAATACTATTCAAAATAAAAAATTGTGAAATGATGAAAACAAAAAGAATATTACATTCCAATCATATTGTATCTAATCATATTACATTCCAATCATATAAGTTTTTTTGCATAACTTATATGTTGTATATAGAAACGTCCCAAAATAAAACATCAATCTATCCAGAAAATCAAACATTCAGCCAGTTTATGCAAAATGATGTTTATATTATGGACCAGTCATTAATACCTATTTTTGAATCCCCATGTACAAGTCTTTTTCTGTAGTGCTTAAATTCTCCCTACTACAAATTAACATACTGCATATATACCTAATATTTATTACAATATAATATATACTAGCTTAAACAAGTGTGGATTAAAAAAAAATGAACAATGGAGAGAAGGTAAGGTTATTAATTAATTGTTTCTTACGGATGATAGAGTGACTGAATATATTGCCCTTAATTAACTCATACTTCAATCTTATTTTTTTAAGCATATACATGGGTTCCCAAATAGTTTCCAGTCTTTGAAAGCAAGTGGATAATCTTCATAGAGCAATAACAAGATTTTGTGTTTACCACTTCTAAGATTTTACGAAGGATTGATTGATACTCATCAATAAGACCAATTTATTCTAGTTAGTTAGTTCTAAAATGTTTTTTTTTTAGTTTTTTTATGGATTCTTTTGCAATTTTAAAATCATAGGTAACTTTCTTGTTTCCTTGACAATTTATAAATCAATCTCCAAAGTTTGAAGACAACTACTAAAACATATATTATTAAAAAACTGCAAGAAACCTGTATATTTAATCATTTAAATAAGATTAAAAGAAAATTCATCATCAAATCACGTCTTATTTGGTTTATGTATAGGGCGTCTTAACATTGTTTTTTACACACAATTTCAATTTGTCTCACTATCTTTAATTACTTCATCTTTACTAACCATTTCAAATTTAACTTGTTCGCATAAAAATAATTGAAAAGTTAAAAGGAGGAGAAAACATAATAAAGAATATAATAGCAACATGCAGATTCATATTAAGTTAAGAATTTTTTTTGTGTACAAGCATATCTTCTCATTAACTTTAAATTTAAGTTGACTCAAAGTACTTAAAAAAAACTTTCTCTTCAATAACTCATATTTTCACTGACCAAATATAAACAATACATATATAAACAAATAAATTTTAAACGACATTGTAATAATAGAAGTGAGATGAAACTATACATAATTTATGTTGTTATGACCTAAAGTCTTAAATGTTAAACTTCTGAAGATATAATACGACAAAATAGACATTTATTAATCCGTACACTTCTTAACTTACATGTGTATGCGTAATGATGTTTATAATTTGGGGCCAGTAGTTACCTCTTTCTAAATCCCCATAAACAAGTCTTGTTCTGAAGAACTTAAGTTCTCCCTACAACAAATCAACATATTTCATACATGTTCATATTTATTACAAATGATCAATGTAGAGAAGGTAAGGTTATTAATTTCTTTAAATATAATTTCCTTAATTAATAATAGTTCATTTGTTTCTTTTATTTCTTTTTTTCATCAGTTTTGAAACATAAAAAATAATTAATATATAGTCTCGCGCTGAAAATTTTAGCAATGTAATATTCTTTTTTTTATCTTATTGTTGGCACGGATGGCTGAATAATTCTATTATTGAGATCCTAAACCACTAATTAGTGAAAGAGACATGCTAACATAGAATGCATGTATTATTCTAGAGTATCTTGTTTGTGCCTTACTTTCACCTTCGCTAGTGTCATGTATAGTTTTTAGACATAAGTTATATGGTAAAAAGGAGAGTTAAAGAGTTTATAATATTTTGTTTGTCAAATCTGTTGATTATAATTATATATATTATTAGTTTTTTGGGATTCTAACATAGTTATGTTGTAAATATAAATCTAGATAGAAAAAAGAAAAGAAAAAAAACAATAATTGTCTGACATATTAGCCAATCATAAAATAAAAAAAGATTATGATAGTAATTTGTCATGAGTTTCCTAAAATAATTCTAATAATGTTTCTTTACATTGTATATCATAATAATAATAATAATAATAATAATAATAATAATAATAATAATAATAAGTGCAATATAGTCTCTAGGCTTATAAGTACAACACTATTCATCCCTAAAGTGTTGTATTAATTAGTGTACTTACTGTTTCTACCAACATCAACCCAACCATTGATTGTACCATTTCAAACACACCATAATGAAATTATGGTTCACGTTGTAGTTGGATATTAAAAAATATCTTAATTAATAATGAAAATATTATTTTAAGATAACTTTGTTCAAGTAAGTAAAGTAAATATGTGACTTCTATGAAAGATTATGCAATTTAGTGAAGGATCTATCATTTTGTTTACATAATAATGTTTAGGAAGTTACCAAAATATTAATTACAAACGAGATGCAAACCAACCAACAATGTGAAAAATATGAATAATATGAAACACCATAATGTATTCGGTATAAAAAAAGCAAGAGTAGTCAAACAACAAATGAAAAGACAATAAAATTTATAATAGTTTGGTCCAAAGTGACCTATTTCCACATTAAAAAAACAACCAATTCCACTATTATCAATCTAGTAGTGGAAAAGAAAATCAATAAAAGAATTAAGAACACACTTAAGGGAACACTATTATCCGTCCGATAAATGTTACTATAGAAACTATTTCTAATGCTCACAATTTCAATCGAGTTAGATTTTCTGGAGAATGTTCAACACGTACTAAAACTGGAATGAAGCTCTCTTCCATAACATCATCCAGGCATAGGTAGTTTTGTAAGTGGTGTACCAAATAACTAATTTATTAAGGATAATACTGGACAGTTGGTGGAAATAGACTTTGAATTTAGAAAATGATTTTTGTCCAGTCAAAACTCCTAGGCCAAGTGTCAAGTCTCCAAAACATTCAGAAACGTGACTAAAGTGTTTCACAATTTCTTTGCTCAATTTTTCAATTTAACGTTCCTATATGGTCCTTCAAATTTGTAGAATTTTCATCAGTTTAGTGTAAAATTCCAATTTCAGCTTTAATTGATTCCAATGTAATATAGTATTTTCCCATGATTCTTTTAACCTCCAAAGTTGTGTATGACATGACTCTAAGTTTATAGCAAGATAAACTTAATGAACTTCAAAATCCCAAAATCCAATTGGTCCATTCTCTATACCCTTCAACTCACAGAATTCTTCTTCAATAAACAAAATGGAAAACATGATAGCAATATGTGTATATATACATATATGGCTAATGAGTTCTTGAGTGTATCAAATCAACAATTCCGAGAGAATTGTATAATTCATGTTAGCATTGAGTAATTTTAACCGCTAAGCTTTATTGAAAAATGTAAAACATGATTATTTGCTCATTTGAAGAACACAACTTCATATATCATGTAGAATAGTTACCTTAGTTGAGATGAGATAATATTGCCCCTAACCTTTGTATACTAAACTTAGATCTGTTGTGTAATAAGTGAGGCAATTGCCTCAAGCCCAAATATTTTTGGGTACCAAAATCTTAAAAAAAAAATATAATGATATGTTCATGGGCTTATTTTTAAAAAGCCCATAAATAATAATTGATAACCTATCAATGATAAGCCCTAACTTAATTTGTATCCAAAAAAATAAAAATAAAAAACGTTATCTTACTTGGAGAAAAGAATCGCAAGATTCTCATTTATCAACAAAATCAAGAAAAAAGAAAAAAAATAAGAACAAGCATTCTAGAAAGAAAAAAAAAGAAATACTTCTCCCAAACTCCAAGCCCGTCGTCGATTCTCCAGCTTGCCGGAATCAGAGCAGAAAACTCGGTCTTCTCCTTCCCCGAGCTCTTGGGCCTTTTTCGCTCGTTCCAGTCTTGTTTCTAGGCACTGTGCCACTACCCACTAGAGTTCTTCCTCCGATTTCGGTGAGATTTTGGTTCGATTTACTTGATTATTTTTTTTTGTTGAGGACTTGTCTGGTGAAATGGTGGATTCACAATCTGTATCTTGCATTATTGCATAGCGGAAGTGTAACATTGTGGTTAATCATAGTTTCATTATTCTCTTCTTCTATCAAGCGGTGGAAAATCTTCAAAGATCATGTACAAGGTCTTACGGTCAAGCCATTATCACAAACACGATGGGAAAGCCATGTTGAAAGTGTGAAGCCCATAAAAGACCAGACTTTAAAAATACGAGATGCTTTAATTGATTTGGCAAACACTTCTTATGACTCAAAAATAAAGAGTGAAGCTGAGGTTTTGACATCATTTGAACTTGAGAATTTTGAATTCCTAACCGGAATAATAATTTGGTACAAGTTATTTTATGAGATTAACATTGTCAATAAGTTTCTCCAATCAGAAAAAAATGGATATTGATGTTGCTATTAGACAGTTAAAGGGCTTATTTCTTTTCTCCAAGAGTTTAGAGAATCTGTATTTGATCAAGTCTTGGTTGAAGCCGAACATATTGCAAGTGAAATGAGAATTGAACCTATTTTCCGAAAAAACGCATCATTCGGATAAAGAGACAATTTGATGATATCAACAGTGAAGAGGTAACTCAATCTCCTAAAGAATCTTTTCGAGTTAATTTAAAATTTATTATATTTGTTTATTGAAAATTGAATCATTTAAAATAATATTTAAGTTGATTGTGTTTAGCAATCTTTTGAACTAAACTTAAGACAACCTCTTATTGTTATTTCTCAGTGCTAGTGCCATCTTTACAAAAACGTGAAAGAATGATAGTTACTCACTTTCAAAATAAACAATAACTAAATAATAAATTTTACTAAAATTTTGAGTGTACTTTGAACTTTGAGTAACTAATGATAAGTTTAAGCAAAAAAATTCAACAAATCCAAATAATCCTGGACGTTATTTATGTTTTCATCATAGCAAAACAATTATCCCATGGCCGCGGTAACCGTACACAGCTATGGACAAATATCTAGGGTTTTTCCCATGGCCGCCGTAACCATACACAGCTATGGACAAATGCCTTCGGTTTTGTCCCCTCTTTAAAAAAATCTGATTTTTTTCTAAGTATGGGGAAGGGTAAAAACTGAAGGTTTTCAAATAAACCTTCGGTTTTGACCCCTCTTTAAAAAAAATTTAAGTATGGGGAAGGGTAAAAACCGAATGTTTTCAAATAAAACTTCGGTTTTAACAATTCCCCAAAATCTTCTAATCAAGGTCAAGACCGAGAGGTATATTTTGAACCTTCGCAAATACACATTAAAACCGAAAGTTAATTTTATAACTTTCGGTTTTAACACAAAATAGTTTGTTAAATAATTTTGTTTTTAACCCGCCAATCTTAACTTCTAACTAATATAATCAATTTTGTGTTGTATTTTAAAAATTAATATTGTGTTTCATGTTCAAATATTTATGATTGTGTTTGATTATTATAGAGACGTCTATATGAATGTTCATGTTTGATTATCTTATGAATGTATGTAATGTTTGATCATATGGATTGTGCAATATTTTAAAGACATCAAATGTGTTAAATTAATGTTGTTAAAGCTCATTAGAAGGTGAAAAACCAAAGAATTTAACAATTTGTCAAGTGCTAATTCCGAAAGTTATATAATTAACTTTCGGAAATAACCCTCAAAACCGAAAGTCTTATATAAACTTTCGGGTTTTATATTTCTCAAGAACAAGGGTTTTATATAAACCCTTCGGTTTTGATCGATATTTCCGAAAGTTAATTATATAACTTTCGGAATTATCATTTCACAAAATTGTTAAATTAATTGGTTTTCCACCTTCCAATCTAGACTCCTAAGTAATATAATTTATTTTAAAAATTTAGATTGTCTTTAATGTTAAAATGTTTATGAATGTGTTTGATTATATATAGAAGTGTATATGAATGTTTATGTTTGATTATCCTATGTATTTGTGTAATGTTTGATTATATGGATTGGGAAATGTTTTAAGGATATCAAATGTGTTAAATTAATGTTGTTCAACGTTATTAGAAAGTGAGAATTCAAATAATTTTACAATTTGTCATGTTGTAAAACCGAAAGTTAAATATACAACTTTCGGAAATATGCATAAAAAACGACAGGTTTACAAAAGCCTCTCGTTTTTGTGAATTTAAATTTAATTGTAAAAATGTATTAAAAAATCAAAAACCGAGAGTTATATTAAAACTCTTGGAATTTAAACATTAAAAACTGAGAGTTATACATGAAACCCTCGAGTTTTAATAAGGGTAAAACCGAGAGTTGTATATAAAACTCTCGGGTTCTATAAGGGTAAAACCGAGAGTTTTATATACAACTCTCGGAAATTACATCATAAAATTAAAAAATCGCGCCTCCTCCTCTTCTTTTTCCCGATTTTATTTCTCTCTTCTCCTCTCATCTCCGCCGCACTCTTCTCTCTTCCCGACGAACAAGACGTCGCGCCTACTCCCTGCGGAACACCTTGCGCCGCCGCCCTGCCGAAGACCACCGAAGCTTTTGAAGAATCGCCCTCTACCGCCGCCGCCGAAACTTGAAGAATCTCTGCCGCCGCCGCCGCCGCCGCCCTACAAGGTTAGTTTATTATTTATTTTGAAAGTAGGTTAGATTAGTGTTAGATTGTTGCAATTAGGTTAGATTAATTTTAGATTCTTGTTAGATTTTTCAGATTAGGTTAGATTATTGTTAGATTTTTGAAATTAGGTTAGATTATTGTTAGATTTTTGTTAGATTTTTGCAATTAGGTTAGATTATTGTTAGATATTTGTTAGATTTTTGTTAGATTTTTATTTTAGGTATTTTGTTTGATATTAGGTTATTTGTTTGATTTTAGGTTATTTGTTTGATTTTAGGTTATATTTGTTTGATTGGGTTGAAAATTTGGTTGATTTTGGTTAGTTTAGGTGATATTAGTTTGATTTTGGATTAATTATATTGAATTGTTACATTAGGTTTATATTATTGTTAGATTGATTAGTTTAGATTATGTATTGGATTTGATTTTTGTAATTGGTTGTTGGATTTGGTTTTAGGTTATATTGAGTTTGGTGGTATGATTTTGTTAGATTATGTTAGATTATGTTAGATTAGGTTGAAAATATGTTTGATTTTGGTTAGTTTAGGTTTTGGATTGATTATTTTCTTGGATTGATTTGATATATGTTTGGTTTGATTTTGGTTAGTTTAGGTTTTGGATTGATTATTTTCTTGGATTGATTTGATATATGTTTGGTTGAATGTTTGTTGGTTTGATTGTTGTTTAATTGAGGTTTGATTTAGGTTAGATATGATTGAAGTTTAGGTTAGAATTTTAGGTTAAAATTTTGATTTTGGTTAGATTGAAGTTTGATTGGAGTTTGATTTGATTAGATTTATTGGTTTGAATATTTGGTTATATTAATGTTGGTTATTGTTATTAGGTTTGGATTAGGAATTTCAGCCGCCCGCTGCCCGCCCGTCGATCTACATCCGCTGCTCTTCTTCGTCGCTCTGTTTGTGCAAGGTTAGTTCTTGTTGGTTTATTATATGGTTAGGTTAGTTTCATGTTTAATTTATGTTAGATTTGAAGTATGTTAGATTAGGTATTATGTTTGATTTATGTTAGATTATGTTAGATTATGTTAGATTAGGTTTGAAATGTGTATGAATGAAATAATGTTGAATTATAATTTAAATAGGTTTTGAAATGTGTATGAATGAAATAATGTTAGAATATATGTATGTTAGATTTAAGTTAGATTTATGTTAGGTTTATTATTATTTGTTTATGTGTAATTTTGGTTATAATATTAGATTAAATTCAATTTTGGTTGGATAATGATAGATTAGTTAGAAATTATGTTAACATTATGTAAGCCTAATTAATTTAGACAAATTTAAGTAAATAATAATGCGGGTTGTTTTCCATTTTATTAGAAATATGGAAGTACCCGATAAAAGCTGGATGACCTTACGTCGAGATCATCCAGATTACGAGGAAGGTGTTGACAAATTCCTCGAGTATGCTGTTAGGAATACATCCCGACAAACCGTGAAATGTCCCTGCGTAAAATGCTTGAACACGCCGTTTATGGAAATAGACGAAGTGAAGACTCACCTCATCGTTTATGGAATAAATATTCATTATGAGTATTGGTATTTTCATGGAGAAAAGAGACGTACTACTCAAGTGGTTAATGAAGATGTCGATGAAGATGCCGATGACTACGATGATGATGACGACGATGATCAGTCGGAGGATGCCGTGCCGGAATTCAACGATCCGATACAGGAGATGAATAATACAGTTAATGAACAGGTCAACGAAGAACGTTATATGCACGAATTTATAAACGATATGTTCCCCAACGTTAATGACGTCCCGAGCAACGATGAACCAGTCGAAGATGCGCAAAGATTTTATAAATTGCTTGATGATTCCAAACGGCCATTGTATGAAGGTGCTCGAATAACGAAATCATCGGCACTACTGAAACTACTTCACATAAAAAATGTATGTCAATGGACGAATTCTTCGTTCGATATGTTGCTGCGTCTGCTTAAAGACTACATATTACCGATTGACGCTCAATTGCCAAACTCATACTACGAAAGTAAAAAATTCGTTACTGATATCGGGCTTAAATATGACAAGATAGACGCATGTAAGAACAACTGTATGCTATTTTGGAAGGACGACATAAATGAAGATTCGTGCAGAGTTTGCGGTTTTTCAAGATGGAAAGTCGACCAAACAAGTGGGACAGTTCGGGAGAAGCAAAACGGGAAATTCATTCCAAAAAAGGTGTTGAGATATTTCCCTTTAATACCAAGACTGCAAAGACTATACATGTCCTCAAAAACGGCTCCAATGATGAGACGGCATAAAGAAGGAAGAGTTGACAGTGATACGTTGAGACACCCCGCTGATTCCTTAACTTGGAAGACGTTTGATGAAAATTATACAGATTTTGCTTCAGAATCTCGAAACGTAAGACTTGGTTTATCAAGCGATGGGTTTCAACCATTTGCAAATGGAAAAAAATCATACAGTGTTTGGCCGGTAATTCTCGTCCCATATAATGTGTCACCCACGACTTGCATGGATTCTAGCAATTTCATTTTATCTATGTTAATTCCGGGTCCAAAGAGTCCGGGAGATGCAATTGACATATTTCTCCAGCCATTGATCGAAGAGTTGCATTAACTGTGGCAAACAGGAGTGAGAACGTTTGATGCACACACCTCGCAATACTTTAACATGCGAGCTGCGTTGTTGTGGACCATTAACGACTTTCCCGCATACGCGAATTTATCAGGCTGGAGTACGAAAGGTAAATTCGCTTGTCCTTGTTGTAACAACGACACAGTATCTCTTCGATTGGTTCATGGTTCCAAACAATGTTACTTGGGTCATAGACGCTTCCTTCCACCGAAGCACAAATACAGAAGGCAAAAAGAGTCGTTTGATGGTCTAACTGATTATAGAGATCCCCCTAGATTGTTAACGGGGCAAGAAAGTTATGAGCAAGCACAAGACCTAGAAGACATCATTCTTAGTGCGAATATGAGCAAGAGAACCAAGATATATCATGAAACGCGATGAGACAGTTGGAACAAACTTATCATTTTCTTCCGTCTGCCTTATTGGAAATCGTTATTATTGAGACATAATTTGGATGTGATGCATATTGAGAAAAATATCTGTGATAGCGTGTTGGGAACAATAATGAATGTGAAAGAGAAGACTAAGGATGGTCCTAAAGCCCGTAAAGACTTAGAACTCTTAGGCATAAAATCATGGTTACATCCTATAAATGATGAAGGAGTTGTTCATTATCCAGAAGCGCCTTTCACTTTGACATCCGAAAATAAAATACGTCTTTGTAACTTTTTGAAAGATCTCAAGTTGCCTGATGGGTTCTGCTCAAATATCGGGGGTTGTGTAAATTTGGAACAGAAAAAGCTTTCGGGATTAAAGAGTCATGATTGTCACATTTTGCTGGAATATCTAATTCCTTTAGCAACTCGTGGATTGCTTCCAGAGTATGTGTATGATGCGTTAGTAAATTTGTCTCGTTTCTTTCGGTTGTTGTGCTTCAAAGAGTTGATTCAAGAGGACCTAGAACAATTGTACATGGATATTACATTGACACTTTGCAAATTTGAAATGATTTTTCCGCCGTCAATCTTCGACATCATGATGCATCTCCCGGTTCACTTGTCATTTGAGGCTTTGCTTGGAGGACCTGTTCAGTATCGATGGATGTATCCCTTTGAACATTACATGGGTACAATGAAAAGATATTTGCGGAATAATAACCACCCCGAAGCCTCTATAAGCGAGAGCTATCTTGTTAACGAAAGTATTAGTTTATGTGCCAGGTATATGGAGGAAAAAGATCAAGAAAATGCACAACCTGAAATCTCGGGGATTTCAATATTTGCATCATTGGAAGACCTATCTAACGGAAAAGTATACAACTTGGATTATATCGATCGAGTTACAGCTCATTCTTACATTTTGAAAAATTGTCCCGAAGCAGAACCTTTTTACATGTAAGATTCAATGTTGCTGTTACTAATTAGCATTAAAGAGTGTGTTATTTAAAATTCGATCTGTTTGCAGAGATTATAACAACGAGTCCAGTGGAGAAACGTTTGCAGCATATTTCAAGCATCGAGTGAGTAAATTACAAACCATATATCCTAACTCTTTTTATTCATATTAACAACTTCATTTCGGATATATAGGTCGCCAATTTAGCAGAAATTAACGACATATCAAGAGACCTCAAGATCTTAGGAGAAGGTCCAAGTATGTACTCGTCTATGTATGTTTGGTGTAAAGTAAACGGATTCAAATTCTGTACAGAAAAACACGACGAAGGTTTGACAACTCAAAATAGTGGGGTGGTTGTTGAGGGGTACAACGGATCTGAAACTATGTCATACTACGGAGTTTTTGACGGATATAATCGAAGTACAATACTATTCTCACAAACGAGTTGTTTTATTCAAGTGTAAGTGGTTTGATACACACTCGGGGGAACTATGAGTGAAAGTGGATAAATATGGCTTCGTAAGTGTAAATGTAAACCAAATTTTGAAAACCCAAAGTCAAGATCCGTATATATTGGCGAGTCAAGCAAAACAAGTATTCTACGCCCCTGATATGTCAGCCCGACCCGGTTGGAAGATTGTGACAAAAATAAAACCGCGGTTTACAAACATATAGTTCAGATTAATTAATTAGGTAGATTTAATTATGTTTTTAACTTTATATTCATTTTTATTACTACTTTATTTCAATTATTCACTCATTTTTATTAATGGTGTGAATTAAGAATGTCTGAAGGTCCTAAAACAACTTGGAAGAGTATGAGGAAGACACCCAAGAAATTGGATAAGAGTTACCAAAACCTACTTTCCCAATCCGAGTCGTTAAAGCGATGAGGATCGTCTTCTAGAGACCAACCACCGATTCTTGTGGTCCCGATAGCTACTGCGCCTTCCCGAACATACGAGACTGAAGACGATGATGACCTCCAAGAGTTTATAGAGAGCACATTCGCTGATAACCTGCCTAGCGATGAGGCTGAAGACGAGGGTCTTGAGGAGCCTATCGAGGAACAGGATGACGAGGAGGAGCACGGGACCACTCCCGACCCATCATCGACAGGTATTTCGTTTACAAATTAGTTAGTGTTTCAATTGATTGACATATTTAATTAAGATTTTGATAATTTTGAAGAATCTTCTGCCCGCAAGAGACGGGGGAAGAACTAGAATATTGCGCTGTCTAAGAGGCTAGCGGGGACGAGGATCCCTCTAACGTTTAGAGAGAAGGATGGGAGGCCAGGCGGTACAGACGTGGGAAGGACACGGTGGTCTAGACATGTGGGGTCGATTATCCGGGATCCCGCAGCCGTCTCACACCGTCTTCTCAAGTGGAAGGCTTTAAGTGCAGACCAATTGGATTCACTGTGGACTGCTATCAAGGTTAATAATTATTACTTGATTATACATTACGTCATTAAATAATTATTTTTAACATTTGGATGTTATTTTTTTCAGGATCCGTTCGAAGCGACTAATGGTGACATTGAGTCTTTTCGAAAGACGGGGTTGGGACACGCCAATCAGATATGGGATAGATGGCGGTCGGATTTGAACAAGAATTATATCCGCGTCCACAATGGAGACGAGGCGGTGGTACTGGCTAATCCTCCACCAGACTACGATCGAGATGATTGGGAGTTTGTGTGTCGCAACCATTTCTTCACAGAAACGTTTAAGGTACGGTTTCATAATTCAAATAAAAGTTGATATTAATTAATCTAACTTCATTTGTTATTTCAAATACAGAGACACAGTTCTACAAATATGAAGAACCGAAAGAATCTGAAATTCCCGCATCGAACGGGAAATAGACCGTTTGCACAAATTGAAGACGAGTTGGTAAGTACATTATTTGTAATAACTTAATATAAAGATTGTTATTAATTATATAAATCATTTATTTCAACAGACGATTGAAATGGGACGGCCACCGTCTGTAATTGAAGTATTCAAGAGGACCCGTACACCAAAACCGACACAAGAAAGCCCAACACCCGTCCCGGACGAACACGTGCAAGAGAAAATTGTAAGTGAATTGAATATGCCTAGTTTTTTATTATAGAAATGATATTTTATTTGAATTGTGCAGGCTGAGATGGAAGAGGTTGTTAGTAACGAACCGGGAATATCGGATTTTGAATTGACGGAGAGGGTGTTCGGACAACAAAAACACGGGGTAGTGTTCGGAATGGGATCAGGCGTCCGACCCACACACTTTCGTGATGATCGTCGTAGTGGAAACAGTTCACAGCGAAACAATGAGCGATTGTTAGAAGAGAATCAAATAATGAAGCTCAAGCTGGAGGAACTGGAGAAGAGAGATGAAGAAAGAAGGCGCAAAATGGAAGAATTGCAATCAGAAAAGCAAGAAATTGTGGAAAGAATGGAGAGGGAGAAGTTAGAGATTACCGAAAAAATGGAGAGGGAGAAGTCAGAGATGAACGCAAGAATGGAGAGAATCGAATTATATATGAGGAAACAACCACCTCCTCCCCCCACAAGCTAAGGTTGTTTCGATTATGAACATGTTTTCATTAGTAGTTGAATTTATAAAGATTGTTCGGGTTTGGTTTCGAATTTTGTAATGTTCATGATCAATTAATGTGATCGTTTAATGTATGCTGCATTTCTTTTATCATTAATATATTGGTTTGGCTGAACAGGTTTTGGTTGCGAGCAAAATAATCCGCACATTTTTAAAAATTTAGGGGAAAAAACCGAAAGTAATATTGAAATCTCTCGGTTTTTCTCTTTTTGGAAAAAACGAGAGATATTAGAAAACTCTCGGTTTTTAGCCAAAGGGAAAACTGAGAGTTATATGACAAACCCTCGGTTTTTATCCAAAAGAGGAAAACCGAGAGTTATTTACAAAACTTTCGGTTTTCCTCTTCGGGTAAAAACCGAGAGTTTTCATATAACTTTCGGTTTTCTTGAAAAGGAGAAAACCGAGAGTTATTGGAAAACTCTCGGTTTTTATCCAAAGAGGAAAACCGAAAGTTTTGTAAATAACTCTCGGTTTTCCCACATAGAGAAAAACCGAAAGTTCTTTACAAAACCCTCGGTTTTTCCACACAGAGAAAAACCGAAAGTTATTTGTAAAAAGAGGAAAACCGAAAGGTCTTTGTAAAACCCTCGGTTTTTCCACAAAAGAGGAAAACCGAAAGGTCTTTGTAAAACCCTCGGTTTTTCCACAAATAGAAAAACCGAAAGGTATTTGTAAAACCCTCGGTTTTCCGCAAAAAGAAAAACCCGAAAGTTTTCATATAACTCTCGGTTTTTCTCTTTATGGAAGTCTCGAGAGAGTCAAAACCGAGGGATAGCGAGGGTAACTAAAACCTTCGGTAAGGTGTCTTCACCGAAAGTTATAGGGTCAAAACCGAGAGTTTTAACTCTCGGTTTTGACCCCTTTTTCACCAGTGTAAGTAAAGGAGACAATGTGAAGTTGAGTGTATTAATATACATTCTAATGAATCATGGTAGTGTTGTTTAGCATTGAGAGTTGTTATGCATGTATGCTTTCTAAAGTTATGTTGTAAGATAGAAAACTGCAATTGAAAACAATTATTGATTTAAGTTTGTTGATTATAACTATATAACATTATAATTATGCTTTTCTGGCCATTTCTAACATAAATTTAACATTAATCTAAATCTAGATTGAAAAAAAAAACTGAAATTCATCTCCTTTGACATGTTAGTCAATTAAAAATGACAAGATTTTGATACTTGTCATGAGTTAATTAATATAATAGATCAATTTCTTTTAATTATATATTATAATACGACAAAACATGCACAATTGAAAACCTTATTATTTTTCATAATATATGTATAACGATGGGTAAGATGTACTCTAAATGTTGTAGTAGTGTTACTTACCTTATTAATATTCTTTAGTTCATATTGCATGGTTGAATATTAAAAGAATATTTTTTATTAATAAGAAATACATCATACTAAGACAACTATATGAACACAAAGAGCAATGATGTCAACAAGACAAGACAACAACTTTGTAAGATACATGTCCTTTAGGGAAAGATCCATCATTTGGTTGCCCAAAGAAGACTCTACATATATCTTTCTTTATTTTCATTCCAAACAACACTTCTTGATTTCTCCAACTTCTTTATGTCAATCTTCTTTTTAAGCATATACATGAGTTCCCAAATAGTTTTCATGTCCTTGCAAGCAAGTGGATAATTTTCATAAAGCAACATCAATATTTTGTGTTCACCACTTCCAACTTCTAAAAGGGTCTCACCTTCAATCTATTTGGAAAACATTCAACAATTAATACATCACTTGAATGAATTTCCTACCATAAATCTATCATAACTTTTATATACCGCATAAATGATCATCTTTCTAATGCAAATACTATTCAAAATAAAAAATTGTGAAATGATGAAAACAAAAAGAATATTACATTCCAATCATATTGTATCTAATCATATTACATTCCAATCATATAAGTTTTTTTGCATAACTTATATGTTGTATATAGAAACGTCCCAAAATAAAACATCAATCTATCCAGAAAATCAAACATTCAGCCAGTTTATGCAAAATGATGTTTATATTATGGACCAGTCATTACCTATTTTTGAATCCCCATGTACAAGTCTTTTTCTGTAGTGCTTAAATTCTCCCTACTACAAATTAACATACTGCATATATACCTAATATTTATTACAATATAATATATACTAGCTTAAACAAGTGTGGATTAAAAAAAATGAACAATGGAGAGAAGGTAAGGTTATTAATTAATTGTTTCTTACGGATGATAGAGTGACTGAATATATTGCCCTTAATTAACTCATACTTCAATCTTATTTTTTTAAGCATATACATGAGTTCCCAAATAGTTTCCAGTCTTTGAAAGCAAGTGGATAATCTTCATAGAGCAATAACAAGATTTTGTGTTTACCACTTCTAAGATTTTATGAAGGATTGATTGATACTCATCAATAAGACCAATTTATTCTAGTTAGTTAGTTCTAAAATGTTTTTTTTTTAGTTTTTTTATGGACTCTTTTGCAATTTTAAAATCATAGGTAACTTTCTTGTTTCCTTGACAATTTATAAATCAATCTCGAAAGTTTGAAGACAACAACTAAAACATATATTATTAAAAAACTGCAAGAAACCTGTATATTTAATCATTTAAATAAGATTAAAAGAAAATTCATCATCAAATCGTGTCTTATTTGGTTTATGTATAGGGCGTCTTAACATTGTTTTTTACACACAATTTCAATTTGTCTCACTATCTTTAATTACTTCATCTTTACTAACCATTTCAAATTTAACTTGTTCACATAAAAATAATTGAAAAGTTAAAAGGAGGAGAAAACATAATAAAGAATATAATAGCAACATGCAGATTCATATTAAGTTAAGAATTTTTTTTGTGTACAAGCATATCTTCTCATTAACTTTAAATTTAAGTTGACTCAAAGTACTTAAAAAAAACTTTCTCTTCAATAACTCATATTTTCACTGACCAAATATAAACAATACATATATAAACAAATAAATTTTAAACGACATTGTAATAATAGAAGTGAGATGAAACTATACATAATTTATGTTGTTATGACCTAAAGTCTTAAATGTTAAACTTCTGAAGATATAATACGACAAAATAGACATTTATTAATCCGTACACTTCTTAACTTACATGTGTATGCGTAATGATGTTTATAATTTGGGGCCAGTAGTTACCTCTTTCTAAATCCCCATAAACAAGTAGAGAAGGTAAGGTTATTAATTTCTTTAAATATAATTTCCTTAATTAATAATAGTTCATGTGTTTCTTTTATTTCTTTTTTTCATCAGTTTTGAAACATAAAAAATAATTAATATATAGTCTCGCGCTGAAAATTTTAGCAATGTAATATTCTTTTTTTTTATCTTATTGTTGGCACGGATGGCTGAATAATTCTATTATTGAGATCCTAAACCACTAATTAGTGAAAGAGACATGCTAACATAGAATGCATGTATTAATGCGTATTCTAGAGAATCTTGTTTGTGCCTTACTTTCACCTTCGCTAGTGTCATGTATAGTTTTTAGACATAAGTTATATGGTAAAAAGGAGAGTTAAAGAGTTTATAATATTTTGTTTGTCAAATCTGTTGATTATAATTATATATACTATTAGTTTTTTGGGATTCTAACATAGTTATGTTGTAAATATAAATCTAGATAGAAAAAAGAAAAGAAAAAAAACAATAATTGTCTGACATATTAGCCAATCATAAAATAAAAAAAGATTATGATAGTAATTTGTCATGAGTTTCCTAAAATAATTCTAATAATATTTCTTTACATTGTATATCATAATAATAATAATAATAATAATAATAATAATAATAATAAGTGCAATATAGTCTCTAGGCTTATAAGTACAACACTATTCATCCCTAAAGTGTTGTATTAATTAGTGTACTTACTGTTTCTACCAACATCAACCCAACCATTGATTGTACCATTTCAAACACACCATAATGAAATTATGGTTCACGTTGTAGTTGGATATTAAAAAATATCTTAATTAATAATGAAAATATTATTTTAAGATAACTTTGTTCAAGTAAGTAAAGTAAATATGTGACTTCTATGAAAGATTATGCAATTTAGTGAAGGATCTATCATTTTGTTTACATAATAATGTTTAGGAAGTTACCAAAATATTAATTACAAACGAGATGCAAACCAACCAACAATGTGAAAAATATGAATAATATGCAACACCATAATATATTCGGTATAAAAAAACAAGAGTAGTCAAACAACAAATGAAAAGACAATAAAATTTATAATAGTTTGGTCCAAAGTGACCTATTTCCACATTAAAAAAACAACCAATTCCACTATTATCAATCTAGTAGTGGAAAAGAAAATCAATAAAAGAATTAAGAACACACTTAAGGGAACACTATTATCCGTCCGATAAATGTTACTATAGAAACTATTTCTAATGCTCACAATTTCAATCGAGTTAGATTTTCTGGAGAATGTTCAGCACGTACTAAAACTGGAATGAAGCTCTCTTCCATAACATCATCCAGGCATATGTAGTTTTGTAAGTGGTGTACCAAATAACTAATTTATTAAGGATAATACTGGACAGTTGGTGGAAATAGACTTTGAATTTAGAAAATGATTTTTGTCCAGTCAAAACTCCTAGGCCAAGTGTCAAGTCTCCAAAACATTCAGAAACGTGACTAAAGTGTTTCACAATTTCTTTGCTCAATTTTTCAATTTAACGTTCCTATATGGTCCTTCAAATTTGTAGAATTTTCATCAGTTTAGTGTAAAATTCCAATTTCATCTTTAATTGATCCCAATGTAATATAGTATTTTCCCATGATTCTTTTAACCTCCAAAGTTATGTATGACATGACTCTAAGTTTATAGCAAGATCCCAAAATCCAATTGGTCCATTCTCTATACCCTTCAACTCACGGAATTCTTCATCAATAAACTCACTAATTAATATCATCCAGACTCCGGGAGAAACACATTCAACCATTAATATGGAAAGAGTTTCAATAATTTGTAAATTGAATTTTCATCTTGTTTTGATTTCATTA
Organism: Impatiens glandulifera; assembly: GCF_907164915.1. Lineage (NCBI taxonomy): Eukaryota > Viridiplantae > Streptophyta > Magnoliopsida > Ericales > Balsaminaceae > Impatiens > Impatiens glandulifera. The sequence goes on from NC_061866.1 coordinate 29,078,780, forward strand.
AGCATAAACACATAATTTAATCTCCTCTAGTACTCAACAATTCTTGTATAGTTTCTGTCTTAAAAACCCAACCAAACACAATGGCCGTGGATTCCTAAGTCCAGGGGTCCATCTTTGTAGAACCATAAGACCCACTTCATAACCTCCTTTTGTTTAATTCTCAGATTTGACATGAATCTTTATTTCATCTTAAATGAGTAGCCAATAACTGGCCTAATCATATTTTCTTCTTCCATTACTGATTATCAGAGTTAGAATGTTCATATATGTTTGGAAGTTTAGAAGATAAATAATGACACATCTATTATAAAAAGTTGCACAAAAACTATACATATCTCACAATTATTTCAATAGAAAATTCACCACTAAATACATTAGTTATCTTATTATCTTGAGATTTAAGGCTTTTTAATTTTTTTCCCTTAACACAGGTCATTTTGATGTGTCACATTACTTCATCTTTATCAACCATTTCATATTCAATATGTGGACATAAAAATATTTGGAAGGATAGATTACCATATAAACAAAATGGAAAACATGATAGCAATATGTGTATATATACATATATGGCTAATGAGTTCTTGAGTGTATCAAATCAACAATTCCGAGAGAATTGTATAATTCATGTTAGCATTGAGTAATTTTAACCGCTAAGCTTTATTGAAAAATGCAAAACATGATTATTTGCTCATTTGAAGAACACAACTTCATATATCATGTAGAATAGTTACCTTAGTTGAGATGAGATAATATTGCCCCCAACCTTTGTATACGAAACTTAGATCTGTTGTGTAATAAGTGAGGCAATTGCCTCAGACCCAAATATTTTTGGGTACCAAAATCTTTAAAAAAAATTATAATGATATGTTCATGGGCTTATTTTTAAAAAGCCCATAAATAATAATTGATAACCTATCAATGATAAACCCTAACTTAATTTGTATCCAAAAAAATAAAAATAAAAAACGTTATCTTACTTGGAGAAAATAATCGCAAGATTCTCATTTATCAACAAAATCAAGGAAAACGAAAAAAAAATAAGAACAAGCATTCTAGAAAGAAAAAAAAAGAAACACTTCTCCCAAACTCCAAGCCCGTCGTCGATTCTCCAGCTTGCCGGAATCAGAGCAGAAAACTCGGTCGTCTCCTTCCCCGAGCTCTTGGGCCTTTTTCGCTCGTTCCAGTCTTGTTTCTCGGCACTGTGCCACTACCCACTAGAGTTCTTCCTCCGATTTCGGTGAGATTTTGGTTCGATTTACTTGATTATTTTTTTTGTTGAGGACTTGTCTGGTGAAATGGTGGATTCACAATCTGTATCTTGCATTATTGCATAGCGGAAGTGTAACATTGTGGTTAATCATAGATTCATTATTCTCTTCTTCTATCAAGCGGTGGAAAATCTTCAAAGATCATGTACAAGGTCTTACGGTCAAGCCATTATCACAAACACGATGGGAAAGCCATGTTGAAAGTGTGAAGCCCATAAAAGACCAGACTTTAAAAATACGAGATGCTTTAATTGATTTGGCAAACACTTCTTATGACTCAAAAATAAAGAGTGAAGCTGAGGGTTTGGCATCATTTGAACTTGAGAATTTTGAATTCCTAACCGGAATAATAATTTGGTACAAGTTATTATATGAGATTAACATTGTCAATAAGTCTCTCCAATCAGAAAAAATGGATATTGATGTTGCTATTAGACAGTGAAAGGGGCTTATTTCTTTTCTCCAAGAGTTTAGAGAATCTGGATTTGATCAAGTCTTGGTTGAAGCCGAACATATTGCAAGTGAAATGAGAATTGAACCTATTTTCCGAAAAAACGCATCATTCGGATAAAGAGACAATTTGATGATATCAACAGTGAAGAGGTAACTCAATCTCCTAAAGAATCTTTTCGAGTTAATTTAAAATTTATTATATTTGTTTATTGAAAATTGAATCATTTAAAATAATATTTAAGTTGATTGTGTTTAACAATCTTTTGAACTAAACTTAAGACAACCTCTTATTGTTATTTCTCAGTGCTTGCCATCTTTACAAAAACGTGAAAGAATGATAGTTACTCACTTTCAAAATAAACAATAACTAAATAATAAATTTTACTAAAATTTTGAGTGTACTTTGAACTTTGAGTAACTAATGATAAGTTTAAGCAAAAAAAAATCAACAAATCCAAATAATCCTGGACGTTATTTATGTTTTCATCATAGCAAAACAATTATCCCATGGCCGCGGTAACCATACACAGCTATTGACAAATATCTAGGGTTTTTCCCATGGCCGCCGTAACCATACACAGCTATTGACAAATTTCTAGGGTTTTTCCCATGGCCGCGGCCCGCGGCCCGCGGTAACCATTCACAGCTATTGACGAATTTCTAGGGTTTATCCCATGGCTGCCGTAAATTTTAGTACTACATAAGAGAACAATAGCCCATTTATTCTTTATTTCTCCTAACCCTACCCTACATTACCCTCACTTTCTCTCACTAGATGGCCAAAACCAGTGCAGTCAAACGCAACCTAGACTCCTACACTATCAGAGGCACCAACAAAGTCGTCAAATGTAATTGAATCTGTCTCTTTTTTCATATGATTGTTCTTTTTGTTTCTTTATACATTATGGCTGTCGATTTTCTTTCTTTTTGTTATTATGATATCTTTATACATTATGGTTTGTTTCTGAAGCTGGAGACAATGTGCTGTTGCGATCACCGGAGAGCAATACTACTCCTTATGTGGCTCAGATTAACAAGATCCAGATAGACAATATAAATAATGTGACAGTTCAGATAAGATGGTATTACAGGCCGGAGGATTCCAACGGAGGTCGTAAACTATTCCATGGTGAGAAAGAACTGTTCTTGTCTGACCACTATGAGTTTCAGAGTGCTTACACGATTCAAGGTAAGTGTATGGTTCATTCTTTCAAGAATTACACCAAGCTAGAGAGGGTTGGAGCTAAGGATTACTATTGCCGATTTGAATACAAAGCTGCAATCGGTCTTTTTTTACCTATTCGCGTTAGAGTGTAAGTATATTGTGTTTGGTTCTGTCTAATTTGTTATAGATTTTGTAGTTTTTGTGATTGATTGGTCTTATATTTTGAAGGTATTGTAAATGCCAAATACCTGAGAACCCAGACCATTTTATGGTGCAGTGTGAAGAATGCAAAAACTGGTAATAATCTTTCTAGGATTACCAATTGATTTTTTTAAGGTTGGAATTAGGAACACCACATTTCTGGGTAATTAGTAATGTGCCCTATAAGTGAGTTTAGAATTTATTTAATATTAAGTTTTACTAAATTTGAGATGTTTTCATCTATCTTTATCTTTATGTAGGTACCATCCTTCTTGTCTTGGTATGACTATAAATCAAGTAAAACAAATAGATGAGTTTATATGCTCCGGTTGTAATGGAGAGGAGGTATTCATTTTACAATGCAATGATTTATTATATATCTTATTGTTGACTCGAATAACTGAATTTATAATTCTAATGTTACGCAGGATGAAACTTCAATGACGAATTAAGTAAAGGAGGCAATGTGAAGTTTGAGTGTATTAATATATATTCTAATGAATCATGGTAGTGTTGTTTGACATTGAGAGTTGTTATGCATGTATGCTTTCTAAAGTTATGTTGTAAGAAAGAGAACCGCAATTGAAAACAATTATCAATATAAGTTTGTTGATTATAATTATATAACATTATAATTATGCTTTTCTGGCCATTTCTAATATAAATTTAACATTAATCTAAATCTAGATTGAAAAATAACTGAAATTCATCTCCTTTGACATGTTATTCAATTAAAAGTGACAAGATTTTGATACTTGTCGTGAGTTAATTAATAACAGATCAATTTCTTTTAATTATATATCATAATACGACAAAACATGCACAATCGAAAACCTTATTATTTTTCATAATATATGTATAAGGATGGGTAAGATGTACTCTAAAGGTTTATAATTAAAACATGACTTCATCAAAATGTTATTAGTGTTACTTACCCTATTCATCTTCTTCTAGTTCATATTGCATGGTTGAATATTAAAAGAACATTTTTTATTAATAAGAAATATATCCTACTAAGACAACTTGTTAAGGTAAAATATATATGAACACAAAGAGCGATGATGTCAATAAGACAAGACAAGACAACAACTTTGTAAGATACATGTCCTCTAGGGAAAGATCCATCATTTTGGCTAAGTAATCAAGTTGAAAAATTAATCAAAAAATTAAATACAAATAAACAACCTATTTAAAATAACTAATAATGAGAAATACAAGAGTAATGAACATTAACACAAGGAACTTTGATATAAAAGAAAAGTTTATAAGCAACCAAATAACAAATAATAAGACTCCAAACAAGTAAAAATAATTAGTACTGTGAATAATTAGGTGATTTATAAGAAAACAAAATACACAAAAAGAACAAACTAACGACAAACCGTATAATGGTACTTAGAAAGCATTTTCTCATCCTCATTAGAAACGCTTTAAATGAAAATGGAATGTCACAATTGTTAGTGTCATATTAATTCTCTTTAATTAAAAACATATTAAAGTAATTATTTTCTCAATCCTCGCGATTTTAAATTGAGGCTAGGTTTCTAGATAATGCTATATTTTTCACCCCATATCAAAATGGAAGGGAATGTACAAAATAACATACAAATTCTTGAATTGTAATAAACCACTAACATAAAAAATTGATATTAAAAATAGATTTTGTTTAGCCAAAACTCCTAGGGCCACATGTCAACGTCTTCAAATCATCCAAAAGCATGCCCAAATTGTTTTATAAAATTTATTCTCAATATTTCAATTTAACTAATTAACTAATTGATACCATTTATTTTTCAACTGTGGTGTTTCAGTTTTTCAAAAAAAATTGGCTGCTTATTTTAATCACCAAATTTCAACTTTAATTGCTTCAAAAATAATTTAATCAGGTTCCATGATTCCTCAAACTTCTAAGGTTGTCTAGGACATGATTCTAACTTTATAGATCATCATTCCTAACAAATATCCACCTTGATCATAAGTGAAAGAGCTTATCTATCATCTATCTTGGTGTTCATCACAAGAGAAATTTAATTCTCTTTGAAATCCAAACATCCCATCCTGTTCATACTTTCATATGCTGTATGCGCTTTAACTTATGGAATTCTTCACCAATTATAAGCTCACCAGATACTCTTTTCAACCATTCCCCTCCTATAAAACTCTCCAAGAGAAAGACACACAACCAGAAAGAGTTTGAATAATTTGTAAATTAAATTTCCTAACTTGTTTTGATTCCGTAAGCATAAACACATACCTTGATCTCCTCTTTGTCAACAACCTTGCATGATTTGTCCACAAACCCAACCAAACAAAGTCGCGGTTCCTGGATCCTCAATTTCTCAACTCCACCTTTGTAGAACCATAGGACCCACTTCATATATATTCTCCCTTTGTGTCATTATCGGATTTGATATGAATCTTGTTTTCATCCTCAATGAGTATTGGCCTATTCCAAGCCATCACAAGCAATAAGGAACAAGTTACAGTTGCATCTATCTTCATTCTTTGGGTAGTCTCCATTTAACACCTTGAAGTGGACTGCCAGTGAAATAGACACTCCCTTGCAATGGGACATGGAGAATCTATAAACATCTCTTAATTAACTTGTAGATCATTTGGTTTCCCAACTTGAAAGAAGACTCTACATATATCTTTCTTTATTTTCATTCCAAACAACACTTCTTGATTTATCCAACTTTTTTATGTCAATCTTCTTTTTAAGCATATACATGAGTTCCCAAATAGTTTTCATGTCCTTGCAAGCAAGTGGATAATTTTCATAGAGCAACAGCAAGATTTTGTGTTCACCACTTCCAACTTTTAAAAGGGTCTCACCTTCAATCTATTTGGAAAACATTCAACAATCAATACATCACTTGAATGAATTTCCTACCATAAATCTATCATAACTTTTATATACCGCCTAAATGATCATCTTTCTAATTAATGCAAATACTATTCAAAATAAAAAATTGTGAAATGATGAAAACAAAAAGAATAATACATTCCAATCATATTGTATCTAATCATATTACAATCCAATCATATTTATTTATCAAATTACTACCATATAAATTTTATGAAGGAATGATTGATACTCATAAATAAGAGCAATTTATTCGAGTTAGTGCATGACATACCTTACAAAGTTCTAAAATGTTCCTTTTTTTTGTTTTTATTAGAGATTAATATCATTATTAACTTTCTTGTTAATTTGACAATTTGTAAATCCATCTAGAAAGTTTGAAGACAATTACTAACACGGATATTATTACAAAAATAGTTGCACGAAAACCATATATATTTTTGACAATTTAAACAAGATTAAAAGAAAATTCATCATCACAATTATGTTGTTCGTGTCTTATTTGTTTTAGGTATAGGGTTTCTTAACATTATTTTTTAGAAACACATCATTTCAATTTGTCTCACTCTCTTTAATTAATTACTTCACATTTACCGACCATTTTAAATTTAACTTAAAATTAAAAGGACGAGATAACAATAACGAAGAACATGATAGTACTAACTAGTAGATTCATATTTACCTAATGCATTTTTTTATGTGTAGAAACAAATCTTCTCATTAACTCTCAATTTCAGTATACTTAAAAAACATTCTCTTCAATTATCAAACTTATATTTTCATTGGCTCAATATATAAAAACAACACATAAAAACAAATAAATGTTAAACCAGTGTAAAAATAGCAGTGACATGAAACTATATATACATAACTTTTATTATTAGAACCTAAATTCTTAAATGTTAAACTTATCTAATATACGACATAAGTGACATTGACACACCTCTTGACTCGTGATAAATCTCCAACCAGAGGTTCAGCAACAATCTCAACTTCATTTTCTGAAATAATTTCATAAGGAACATTTTTTATCTTACACTCTTTACCCCCAAGTTATACCATAATATAAACATCATTTTGCCTAAACATTTAAGTTTTTTTGCATAACTTATATGTTGTATATAGAAACGTCCCAAAATAAAACATCAATCTATCCAGAAAATCAAACATTCAGCCAGTGTATGCAAAATGATGTTTATATTATGGACCAGTCATTACCTCTTTTTGAATCCCCATGAACAAGTCTTGTTCTGTAGTGCTTAAATTCTCCCTACTACAAATCAACATACTGCATATATACCTATTTATTACAATATAATATATACTAGCTTAAACAAGTGTGGATTAAAAAAAAATGAACAATGGAAAGAAGGTAAGGTTATTAATTAAGTGTTTCTTATGGATGATAGAGTAATTGAATTTATTGTCCTTAATTAACTCATAGTTCAAGTGTTTCTTTTTTTTTTATCAATTTGGATACATCAAAAAAATTATATATATAATCTTTTCAACTGAAGATTTTATTAACGAAATTACTGAATAGTTATATTCTAATACAAGTAAAACCTAACTGGCTAAGAATGTAGTGAAAGAGGCCATGGTGAAATTTGAAGGCAAATATTAATGTATATTCTAGATAATCATGTTAGTGCCTTGTTTGACTTTTACATTCATTTATTATGGTTAGTGTCATATATGGTTTCTAGGTGTAAGTTATGTAGTAAAAAGGAGAGTCAAAGTTGAAAACAATTCTCCCATCAAATCTATTTATTATAATTGTATATTGATTATTAATTTTTTTTTTGTGACATGTTTTAACATAAATATTAATGTTATGTTAGTGTATTTGCCCTATGTATCAACACCAACTGAATCATTAACTAAACCATTTCAAACATCAGGAGGACGAAATTATGGTCATGTTGGATGGTTAGATATTAAAAGTATCTTAATTTATAGTAAAGATATTAACATGTTCATTGACTTGTTTGCGTCTTGATCTCACCTCCTTCTTTTAACATCCTATTACATTTACTCTCACTATTCTTTTCAGACTTTCCTAAACGCGTTGTTCCATCTACATCCACTGGAGTGAATGGACTATCATAAGAATCACCCGAACTTTCATTTGTATCCACTCCAACATTGAACATGGGCTCACCGGTAGCTATGATGTCGCCGAATAATCTTTCATAAATATTTTCAATACTAACAAACTTAAACTTATTAAGTTTGACATGATCATGTTCAACACAAAATAATAAGCAAATTTAATATTAGTTTAACAAATATTAAACTATGTAAAATAGTCTAACTAGTTTTTATATATGGACTAATAATAATAATTATTATTATTATTATTATTATGAAAATGAACAAAAAATAGCACTTACCTTAATGTTTTTTCTACTTAGATTTTGGAGCTATTATAATTTGTTGATCATCCGAACCCATGCATTTATGTTTAGAACTGTGTTTTAGAAGTTCAATCTTTCAATACCTTGTTTTCTTTAAATGCCACTTGTTTTAAAGATTTTGTGTGAGTCCACAAACCCTCACTCACGTTATTGTAACCAATGGATGAAAGACTCTTATTACTGAAATTTTCTTTTAACTTCTCCTCATCACATAGTTGTAAAAACATCTCAGTTCTTTCTTTATTGGATTTTAAATCCACGGGAGTGATGCGAACTCCGAAATTTAAATTGTTGTTCCTTAGCATTCTAATATAATTGAATTGATAATAAAAAAAAATGATTGAAGAAATAAAATTGATAAAAATTCGGATTGAGACTGAAAACAATTACCTAGACCAATGAGCAACTTAAGAAACCCAAACATAAAATGTATAATATGTTTAAAATTTGTGGTACTGGATAAAGTTGAATTCAAAGGGGAGATAAAAGAAAAAGATATATGATAAACTTACCTTAACACTGCAGATGAAGATGTCGCCTAAGAGCATATCTGATGGATCCAAATTAAAGGCAGAGTTCATTTAAGTCTACTTGTTAAGATAAGTTAAAGTATATGAGTTCTACTTGAACACAGAGTAATATATCCAACATGAGATAACAAACTTTGCAGGATACATGCTAATTAGGGAAGTATCTACCATTTTGTCTACGGAATAATGCTTAGAAAACACCAAAATATCAAATATAAACAACAGATCTAAACCAATTACCAACAATGTGAAAAACAAGAATAATGGGCATCAATATAAAATTTAATACAATTTGGCTTCCTCTTGTAAATAGTTTCCTCTTTGTAATTTTGACAATATTTCAATTAATAGATAATTTCATAAAAGAAAATGATGAGTAAAAACATAATAAAATAGATTGCCACCAAATAAATATCTACCACAGTATTGCCTTCTAATTAATTATTAGTCTAGCCCACTCCTTTTTCAATTTGATCAAAGATATTTCACTACAAAAAAAATAGTGATATAATATCAATATTTTAATGTTAAAAAAATGTGAGTCATTTTACAAAATAAAAATCCAAAAATATATAATTGATATTCTCAAAAAGCAATCTATTCCAATTAGGGTATATATAATTATAATACATACTTCAAAGATTTAAAATTTTCATATATTACTTTCTTGTTTTACTAACACAACCCATCTCATGTGCACTTAAAAAGTTAGAAGACAGATAATAACACTATCAGAGTTAGATTTTTCTTATGTTGTATTGTTTCTCTTTTAAGGGAGGGAGTCTTTAAGATAAACAAAGTGTTTGAGGATGAAAGATTAATATATTTTTATATTTAATATAAATTTGTGATTGAATTATAAAATTTCATTTTTTATACTATGAAAACTTTTTCATCAACTTTTTATATTTTGTATGAACAATTTTACTCTTTTTTTGGATTACTTTTTTGTTTTCCTTTGAAGATATTTGTACATAAGTCATTTTTTCCTTTGCTTGTACATAATCAACTACTTAGGCTTTGCAAATCCATATATGGAATGCTTGTTTTTGCAACATTTTGAAATTACACATGGGTTTTTAACTTTTAATACCGAAAAAATTAATACGGCATAATACAGATACCAAAATTATCGGTACGAGTTTTCCAAAATTTCGGTATAGCGCGATACAGAAATAATATCTATAAAATCTGTGTTTGGAGAACCAAGACCCTTCCCAAAATCTACTGAGGTTATTGGAAAAGGGAAGGAGGTTGTAACTGATGAAAATGAAGACGTTTCTGAGGCAACATGCATTGTTGACCTTATGATGAATCAAGTCAAAACTATAGTGGCTGAAAAGATAGAAATTTTTGACTCTTAGATCCAGAACAGATTGTCAATCCAGTATGATAAGGTCATCACGGGTTCAGGAATAAGTAGTCAATGGCGTAAGCTTGTATTCAATGAAAAGAAAGTCCTCAAATGGGCCAAAACTTCGGAGGTTTCTGAAGCTCTAAAGAGAAAAAACCTTATAAAATCCAATCTAAGAGGAAGAGATATCTTTCATATTCTTGAAGCAAGAAAAGCAAATTTCAATCCAATTGAGAGTTGTGCTGAAGTGGAAGTAAAAGCTTTAAAGAGATTGGACGAGATCATGGCTGACTATATTTTTGTAGTCACTCGGTATGTGGATGGAGCTAATTGCTCATGAGCTAGCCCTTTTGGTAGTTCCTCCGATGAAGACGAACCATTGGATATCTCTATTGATCATGCTGATATAGATGAGAAAGTTGCTGCTCTTCTGATAGAACTTGGAAGTCTCTCTGCAGAAGAAAGATGTCTACTGGCTCACTGGCTCAACCTGTTATCGGGCTATATGAGGAACCTATTCAAGAGAATCCGTCCATGGAAGAAAAAGAAGTTATTCAAGAGCCTGAACAAGAAGAGGTAGTGAAATCCCCTACTGTCAGAACAGAGGGATTTCAAGGAAAAGAGGCTGAAGTCAGTCAGCCTGAGATTGTCAGATCTGAGGGGGAATCCTCAAAAGACAAAGATTCCGAAGAGAGTTCCTCATCTGAGGGGGAACAAGATCAAAATACTAGAACAGTCAAACCTCTACCATTTCCTGAGATTAATGCTAGTAATATCTATGAGAATATTCTCAATCCTCTTCACAGTACGGGAAATCTGTACGAAATATTTAAAAGAGCAGAAAAGGAGTTGGAAGAAGAAGAGCAAAATCAATCTGAAAATGAGTCTGAGAAGGATGAACCCGAGCAATCCCTACAGGTTCATACCCAATTTAACCCTATTTAGAGCATTGCAGCAGAATCGCTAGATAATTTATCCAATGAAGGAACTTCGGCTGACAATACCAAGCTCCTGAAGTCGACGACATCTCTGTTAACAACTCTTCAGAAAAATGTAGTAACTCTGGGATCGAATATGGTACAGATCATGAAGAACCAAAAAGAGGATAGAAAAAGACTTTGATGAACATGTCAAAATCCTTAAAGAGTTGGATAAGACATTGAATAAGAATACATATGAGGCTCATATCTCAAATTCAAATTTTTCCAAATTTGAAAAGCAGCTCTTCAATCGACAATCGGTAATGATGAGCCTTGAAAGACAAATCAATCTTGATAATCAAAGAGATGTTATGGAAGCAATGGAATTGATTTAGAATCAGCTGGTTGAAATTCAAGGCAACATGACAAGAACAGATGCTGAAAGACTTGAGTATGCTAACTCTAACGCAAGGAAATTTCAAGCTGAAGAGAATGCGAAAGCTGGTGCTGAGAAAGAACAGAATTGTATTACTCAAGGTGAGTCTAGTAGAGACAGAAGAGATGACGGTGTAGCAACTGGCACTAAATCTAAGTGAAATCCATCTGATGATGATAACCCAAGGCCAACTAAAAGAGGCGGAGGTCGAAGCGGTGGTGATCGTGGAGGTCAAAGTAGTGGTAGTGATCGCGGAGGCCAAAATAGTGGAAGCACTCGTGGTGGCTGAAGTGTCGGAAATGGTCGTGGTGGTCACCCTCTTCCTCCTTTTCGCAATCTGTTAACCGGTCAAGAAATGACATGTGAAGGGACGAGCTATGAAGGAACTTCTTTCCCGGTCGATCCTCGAGTGAAAAGGGAAGAACAATAATCTCTTTTCTCCTACTTTGTTAACTCTTAAACTATGTTTCTTTAACTATGTTTCTGAATATTGGTTTTGGAAAGTGGTTGTGTAAGATGGATGAACAAGTTTTACTCTGCATTTTATATGATGAATGCTTAACTTATTTTCTATGCAAAAGTTTCAATCTCATCATCAAAAATGGGGAAATTGTTGGGTCAAATTATTTTGACTAAGTATCGAAATAGTTTGACTATTGGAATTTTGATGATGAATGGATAAAAAACTTAATCTATGCGTTTAATTGTCTTTGGTGCAGGTGTATCGAAATCAGACTTTATTAGACGTGGTCCTAATGAGGTTCATTAGACCGATTTGGCATTAGATGCACGGAGTTAGACGTGCAGTCTAACACACGGAGTTAGACGTGTAGTCTAACACACGGAATTAGACGTGCAATCTAACTAGCTGAATTAGACGTGTAGTCTAACTAACTGATTTAGACGTGCAATCTAACTAGTTGAGTTAGACGTGCAGTCTAACTAGTTGAGTTAGACGTGCAGTCTAACGCGTGGAGTTAGACGTGCAATCTAACAAGTGGAGTTAGACGTGCGGTCTAACTAGTTGAGTTAGACGTGCAGTCTAACTAGTTCAGTTAGACGCGCAGTCTAACTAGCGGAGTTAGACGTGCAGTCTAACTAGTTGAGTTAGACGTGCAGTCTAACTAGAGAAAGTTAGACGTGCAGTCTAACTCTTTCAGACTAGTCTGAAGGGAACTGTAATTAGACGTGGAGTCTAATGGAATGTGAAAGTTAGACGTGCGGTCTAACTAGTGAAAGTTAAACGAGCAGTCTAACTCCTTCAGACTAGTCTGAAGTGAATTGTAATTAGACGTGAAGTCTAATCCCATTAAACCAGGTGGTCTAATGGATCATGTTATTAGTCGGGGACGTCTGATTTCTTTAGACAAGGTCGTCTAATTGAAATACGTCTAATGCCATGCTTAAGCAATTGCTTGAATCTAGCACCCACCTACCCACGTGCTCTAGTTGTATACTACTCCTGTTCTACTTTTTAGTGAAGATTAGTACGACAGCCAGCTGCAACCAATCAACCAATGCCACGTAAGCGAATATCTTTCACACTACTTGTTTTGCAGGTACATCTCTGAAGAATATTCGGCGCACTACCAGTTGTGTACGGCCACGATCCTTGTATTTAGAGTCTACTGTGTACTATAGAGGCGTTCCAATGGAATCTTTCCTCGTGTCATTATGAAGATTCGACCTTTAGTACTTGTTCCTTATTTAAAGAATCTCAAGGACAACGGACGAACAGTCGGAAAATCAATCGATCTATTGATACTCAAATTACTCTATCGAAATTGTTAGCTTCTTTCATGCTTTACTGTGTGTTAATCAAGAGAGAGTTAGAATCAAAACATCATTTTAGCTGAGAGATATTCTTCATCATATTGTAAGTTGAACAGAGTCTGTTCTGTTCAACAGTGAGCTATTCGTGCAAACTATATTTGATTCGAAGCATATTATAGTGAATCCTTCCGGTGGTTGGAAGAAGGGGTGACGTAGGAGAGTTTGCTCTGAACATCCATAAACAAACTGATGTGTTGTTTCTTTTTGTCATCTTTTCATTCTTGGTTCTTAGCTTCAAACCTAAGTAAACATTTCTGTGTGCTTGATTCTGTTTCAAGTGTTTACAAGGGTTTGCGTAGAATAGGAAGTGATTCAAATCCTTAACAAGATTTCTATCAAATCGTTTTTCCTAAGTCATCATCAATAGTCTTTCCCTCGCCTCTATTGATTAAGCCGATCCTATCATAACTAGATAATGATAGGAAAGATATGGAATAATATCGATCTAAGAAAGACATTGATCTCTCAAAGATGTCGATTTGTATCCAAATTCATGGCCTTACTCAAGGCTTATCCACAGAAGAAGCTAGTCGAAGCATAACGGCTGGCGTAGGAGAAACAATAAAGATTGATGAATGATCGATCAATCATAAAGGGATATTAAAGTTTGTTAGGATCCGAGTCAACGTTGATGTAACAAAACCAATAAAGACAGGAACGAATATCACAAGAGAAGGCAAATCAAATAACTGGGTAACTTACAAATACGAGAAATTAGGTGATGTCTTCTTTGGTTTCGGTACACATGGACATGATATCGAGGGAACAAAATTCGGATTTTGGCTTAATACTTACTCATTTAGTTCAACCCAATACATGCCATGGTAAAATCTAAAAGTCTAATGTATTGCTTTTATCTAACAAATTCCGATAAACCTGTGTCGAGCACATAGGAGATGATGATATCAAAACCAATATGGTAGAAAATTTTTGTGATTATCAAAAAGAGGTATATAATCAAATTAAGCCATATGAATCATTTAAACTTGATGAGACCGTGACTGAGAAAGGGTCAGATTATATCATATATAACAAGTAAGACTAAAAACCTTCCCAATAGTAATGAAAACATTAAGGAGAATGTAGTGAAAACCGGATAAATTGTGTTTCCCCATTAAACCCATACAACCAAAAAATACTCATAAGTTCGCTATATCGAAAGAGTGACATAGATATTCCCAAACCAAATACACATTCACTCTCCCAAACCAAATACACATTCACTACCAATCTTTATTAGAAAAATCACCCTACCTACGAAAGCGTCATTTAATGAAGCGGTGCAAACTGACATAGAAAATCCAAAACGATGCAATTAGAGAAAGGTCCAAGATTCTCCAAATCTATCCAATAAGAAATAAAAAAATGGTACAACATTGAATAACAATGTGTCTTCGAACCATTATTGATATGAAAGTGAATTTATATGGGAAGAAAATACATAAAATTACATGAACAACATTGAAATGAATATTCAAGAGTTGGTCCATAGCCACAAAGTCAAATTCTTGGTGAAAAGAGTTCCAATGAAGGAAAAAATAGAGGAAGGAGTTATAAAAAAATAAAAGAGGAAAGGAGTAAAAAAAGTTAAAAAAAAAGAGAAGGATTCGTAAAAAGAGAAGGAGTCGAAAAAATAAGGAAGGAGTTGAAATAATGAAAAAGAGGAAGGAGTCAAAAATTATGAGTAAAAGAAAAAAATGAGACAGTCAGTCGAGAAAGGGAAAAAAGTTGAAAAGTTGACTAAGATAATCTTTAAAATGCCTCAAACTGTTCAATGAGTTGTATTTGTTGGAAATTTCAAGGGTTTGGTCCCGCCTTGACAATTTCTCAACTTAAGGATGTGTGGGGATGATGGAATTTTTTTTTTTTTTGATTACTAGAAACAAGAGTGAATGAAAACCAAGTTCAAAAATTGCAAGAGATACACAATTACCAAAAACTTGTTTCATCTCACTAATTGAACTAGACGGAGGCGTTGTAGTCTTTTGGTCGAACGATGTAAATATTTCCTTTAATAACTTCACACAAATTTTTATCGATAGTTTAGTCCAAATGCCAAGGCTAAAGAATACTTGGAAACTATATTTTATTTATGGTTGTCCATAAGGAAGGGATATAAGTCAACTTTGGAATATAATTGTAAATACAGTTTCCACAAATAATATTCAAAGGATTGTTTGTGGTGATTTCAATAATACCATATACACCACAGACCATAAATCAAACTAACAAATTAATCAAGCTCGAATGATAAAATTAAAAAAACTTCATTAGTTCATGCAACTAGACGAAAATACTCCATGGAGGAAGCCATTATACATGGTTCAATAGAAGAGAAGGAAACAAATGGGTACATAAAATTTATGATATAGCTTTTTGTAATTCTGAGTATAGAGGAACATATCCACGTGCAACTATTTTTTTCACATTCAGCTATAGGTTTCGATCACACCCCTATTGAGATCACAATATAAACATTTAGTTTTGAATCTTATTGGCTTGATAATGATTCATATACTAATTCTATTAAATATAATTGGGACACATATGACAAAGTTTTTTCTCTCTTTGTTAGAACATAAATCGTAGGATCAAGAAAGAATGTAAGAGAACCAAATAAATGAATAATAAACAAAAGATCAATAATCTTTAGAGACACCTCATTCATTTATAAGATGTTGCTCCACCACATCACACATGGAGAATATAATTAATATAGAAAGGAAAATTAATCTTTTGTGGAAATATAGGAAAAGTACTAGAAGGATCGAGTAAAAATAAAATACCTTCAATCTAGAGATAAAAACACACGATACTTCCAAACGAGTACCATTTGTAGGAGAGAAACAAATAGAATTTAGGGGTTGGTTGATGATTTTAGAACATGAAAAACAAGTGAGAGTGGAATTGACAATTTAATTAGACAATATTATGAAGATTTATGTAAATATAGTGGAATGAGAAACATGGAATCTATCATCGGCTACATTGAACCAAAAGTCACATATGAGTGGAATGAAATGCTAACCTAAACTCAATAAATGAAGAGATTAAAAAAGCTATATTTCACATGGATCTAAATAAGGCACTGGGTCCTAATGGCTTATCTAGACTGTTTTACCACAATCCCAAGATTAAGAGAAGCCTCGACAAGACAATTATCAGCCTCATTTTAAAAGTGAAAAATCTAACAAAAGTTACATAGTTTAGACAAGTCATCTTATGCAAGTTTGCATATAAAATCATCATAAAATCATGGCTACCTGATTACAACCATGTATGAATTAACTCTTCTCAGAGACACAATGTATATTTATTTTCAAAACAATGTGTTCATTGCACAAGAAATCATGCATATGTTTAGAAAGAGAAAGTGGAAAAAATATTTGAATTTAATCTTAAATTTTATATTGTAAAATCATACGAAAAATTGGAGTGAGGTACATCTTTTTCCAAACCATGATTAAAATAAGATTTTCTAATAAATGGACCAACACAATTATGGAATTAATATCATCGGTCTTATTTGAAATAAATCTTAATGGAAAGTCATTGACAACAATTACCCCACTATAGGCATTTGATAGGAAGATCTTCTTTCTTCATATCTTTTAACTTTTTCTACTAAAGGCTTGATTAAATTTATTAATAAATTAATTGTTTCTAGAAATATTATGGGGATTCTATTCGCAGATGATTCACTTTTATTTGGGTAAACTAATAGAAGGGAGGGAGACTATAAAAAACATGGATGCTCTCAATAAGTATTGTCATGCATCATGTCGTGTCATTAATCTTAATAAGTCATGCATCATCATTAGTCAAAATACACTTCTAATAATCCAACAAAATCTCATTAAATTAATAAGCATTCCTCTTAGCCCACATGCAAGGAAAAGATCACATTGGATGGATTGATAAAAATTAAATTCATAATAATTTATTAGGGAATATTGAAGGATGTGTTCACGGATGGAGAGTCAAATTTTTATCACAAGCTGCAAATGAAGTTCTAATTAAAAGTATATTACAATCACTTCCAAACTATCTTATGAATATTTTTAATTTTACAATCTCAATCCTTAAACGAATCACTTCACTAATAAATCATTTTTAGTTGAAAATTAGTTTTGAAAATAGAGGAATTCAAAGATGGTAAAAAGCATCAATAGATATATGTTATCCAAATAAGCTTGGAGATTAGCACACAGTCAAGACTCTTTTGTGAACAAAAACCTTTAAGGCTATATACTTTCAAAACTCATCATTATGGGATGCTAGAGACAAATTTAATTCATCATGGATTTAGTAGAATATTATTTGGGGGCAAGGGTCTTCTAGATGATAAAATGAGATGGAAACATCTAAATGCAAAGAAAACCAAGATTTGTGAACATAAATGTATTCCATCGGTACCAAACTAAACAACACAGATAATTTTCCTCAAACTCATGCCAATGAATTTTTACTAGATGATGAGAAAAACTGGAATATTAAAATTCTTGAGAAAAATTTCATTAATGATAAGAAATTTTGTCAATTCCTTTATCAAGTGTAGAGGAATATGATATTAATGTTTGGCATTGATTTAATGATGGCCATAATGTTAATTCTAGTTCTGTAACTAAGACTCGAATCAACAATGAGAATAATTTACAAAATGATTTTGATATTTGTGGAAAATTTTGGAACTTTAAGATCCCACCAAAAATAAAATATGTGAAAGTCTTGAATGAAGTAGTGACATGGAAAACAAATCTTTCAAAAAAATATGATCATTTATAATTAATGTAATCAATGTAAAAACTCAAATGAAACAACTAAATACACTATTCTTGATTGTGATTTTGTAAAACACATTTGAATAAACAAAATATTCAAATTAAGTATCCTCACAATAATAAATTTTTTTTTTTTTAGGATTGATACTCTTAATTTAAAAAATATGTGGATATACTGAGAGATATGGAAGGCAAGAACAAATCTTACATTCAGAATTCAAAATATGTATGAGAATCGGATTATTACAACTGTCGCACAATAATTTTGAGCATATGGTCAGCTTAACTTGAAAGAAAAGTCCGAAAAAAATAAGTGAATTGTAAGAAGCACAATAAAAAATTAAACCAAATAAAATCATTGCATATTGTAGATGTGGCCATCAATAAGAGTAAAACAAATTATGTTGTAGTGATATTGTGCATGTCATGTGGGGAAATTATTACAAGATGGACAATATCTTTTAAGGGTGTTGATGTCATAATTTCTAAAATGGAGATTTTAAGACTAACAACAAAAATGGTAGAGGAACTACATCTCAATGATATTATCATATTCTCTAGCTGTCAATTGACTATTAGAAATCTCAAAACGTCAAATTGACTATTAGAAATCTCAAAACGTCAAAGTTGAACATATACTTGAAGGTGAGATAAAAAAAATTGACACTCTTAAATGTTTAAAAATGAACAAGGATTTAAAAATAGTTTGGACTAATAGATAATTCAACTCTATCGCACATTGGATTGTAATGAAATACAAAGAAATCGATTAACCAATGATTTGGAATAAGCTTAACATTCAACAAATTCAAAACCTACTTCTCATTGACCACAATTGTTTTGGTGAATTTAAGTGAGTTGGTGGATCAAATTCTTGATAATCGAAATTGAATCAAGATAACTTGATGAATAAAATGGAGGAGAAATGAAAGAATTTGGGAGACGACATATATGCAACTAAAGTATTTAAGAGTCTTATTGAGTTATTTTCTTTATCATGATCTATTGTTCTTATGCTTGTATGCTTTAAGAATTTTTATATATTTTTTAGTTGTCTTCCATTAACAAAAAAAAAAAAAAAAACTAATTCTCTTTTGTCTTTTTAGTGACTCAATTTCTTTTAGGTGATTCTAAATTTTTTTGAACATAATTATTGTTTATACATTTATTAAAAACAACATAAATATATAAATATATGAGAAATAACAAAATTTATGTAGTGCACATAAACCATATTATATTGCTACTCTTAATCATTTTAGAGTAATTGAAGTTGAGAAATTAATATTTTTTTCTACATTCTAAATTTGGGGATAGGAAGTTCAGAAATTTTTATTTGAAATTTAAAAATTCTTCTAAAATCTTTTCAAAAAGTATATAAATAAAATATGTGGAGAGTCTTGAATGAAGTAGTGGCATGGAAAAGCGAATCTTTCAAAAAAAATGTGATCATTGACAATCAATGTAATTAATGTAAAAGCTCAAATGAAAAATCTAAACACACTTTCTTGATTGTGATTTTGTAAAATATATTTGGCATAAATTAAATATTCAAATAAAGTATCCTCACAATAATGATTTTTTTTTCAGGATTGGATACTCTTAAATTTAAAAAACATTGAAATGAAAGAGGATAATTAGTTTAAAAAAAAAGTGTAGATATAATAAGAGATATGGAAAGCAAGAAAAAATCTAACATTTAGAAATTAAAATTATGTACGAGAACTGAATTATTATAACTTCCACACAAGAACTCCAAGCGTATGGTCATGCTAACCTGAAAGAAAACTCCGCAAAAAATAAGTGAATTGTAAGAAGCACGATAACAAATTCACCCAAATCAAATAATTGCACATTTGGATGTGACCATCAATAAGAGTAAAAAAAAAGTTATGTTCTAGTGATATTGTGCATGTCAAGTGGAGAAATTATTACAGGAGTGACAATATCTTTTAAGGGTATTGATGTCATAATTACTTAAATGGAGGATTTAAGACTAACAGCGAAAATGGTAGAGGAACTAGATCTCAATGATATTATCATATTCTCTAGCTGTCAAATTGCTATTAAAAATGTCAAAAGATTAAAGTTGAACACATACTGGAAGGTGAGACCAATAAAAATAGACATTCTTATATATTTATAAATTAACAAGGATTTCAAAATAGTTTTGACTAAGAGATAATTCAATTCTGTCGCACATTAGATTGCATTAAATGCAAAGAAATCGATTCACTAATGATTTGAATAAACTTAACCTTCAACAAAATCAAAACCTACTCCTCATTGACCACAATTATTTTGGTGAATTTAAGAGATTTGGTAACAAATCAAATTCTCGATAATCGGAATAGAATCAAGATAACTCGATGAATAAAATGGAGCTCTCTACTTTGAAGGGTTATTTTCTTGTTGATATCTCCTTATACCGCATCCTGATGGGAGCTCTATAGTACTTAACTATTACTCGCCTTGCTATTATCTATGCTTTGAATTAGGGCTGCCAATTTATGTATGCTCATATCACAACTGATATGGTTGTTGTCAAACGCATTCTTCGGTATCTTAAAGGTACCCTTGGGTTCGGTCTCACTTTTGTTGATCGGCCTTCGATTCATCTAACTGCATTTTCAGATGCCGACTGGGTTGGTAACCCTGAATAACTGTCCAATTTTGCCTTTTATTCTCCGATTGGTGGGGTAGCATGCCTTTCCTTTCACGTTAGTGCTCCTTTATTGACTGTGTAGGCTTAAGCTTTAACTTTTACTACTTTACTACACCTTAGGTTTGGAACCAACCAAGGGGTTGTTTGCTGCTCTCCCTGTACTCGCTTATGCACTCCACTCGTTACCACTAAATAAACGACAAAATCAGGAGCAGAAGGAAGGACTTGAACCCTCAACCTCAGCCTTGGCGATTATATGCTCTACCATTAAGTTATTTCCGCCAACTACGGTGGTGGTGGAGTATTACTGAGAAATTCATATATCACTTTCTACGGACGACTTCTGTTTTTTTGTCGGACTACAAGCTTGACCTCCGATCGAGCTACGAACACAAGTAGGTAGGAAATGAAAGAATTTGGGAGACGACATATATGCAAATCAAGTATTTAAGAGTCTTATTGAGTTCTTTTATTTCACATCTACTTTATCTATTGTTCTTATGCTTGTATGCTTTAAGAATTTTGATATTTTTTTTGTTGGTGTTCCTTTGACAAAAAAAAAACTAATTCTTTTTTTACTTTTTAGTGACCCAATTTCTTTCAGGTGATTCTAAATTTTTTTAACATAGTTATTGTTTATACACTTATTAAATTTTCTCTAAACAACATAAATATATGAGAAATAACAAAATTTATGTAGTGCCTATAAACCATATTTCTTCATTAAACCATATTATATTGCGACTCTTAATCATTTTTAGAGTAATTGAAGTTGTGAAATTAATATATTTTTCTACATTCTAAATTTGGGGATAAGAAGTTTAGACATTTTTATTTGAAATTTAAAAATTCTTCTAAAATCTTTTTAAAAAGTATACAAATAAAATATGTGGAGAGTCTTGAATGAAGTTGTGGCATGGAAAGCGAATCTTTCAAAAAAAATGTGATCATTGACAATTAATGTAATTAATGTAAAATCTCAAATGAAAATTATAAACACACTTTATTGATTGTGATTTTGTAAAACATATTTGGCATAAATTAAGTATCCTCACAAAAATGATTTTTTTTTCAGGATTGGATACTCTTAAATTTAAAAAACATTGAAATGAAATAGGATGATTAGTTTTAAAAAATTGTGTGGATATACTCAGAGATTTGGAAAGCAAGAAAAAATCTTACATTTAGAAATTAAAATGATGTACAGAACCGAATTATTATAACTTCCGCACAAGAACTCCAAGCATATGGTCATGCTAAACTGAAAAAAAATTCCGCAAAAAATAAGTGAATTGTAAGAAGCACGATTACAAATTCACCCAAATCAAATAATTGCACATTTGGATGCGGCCATCAATAAGAGTAAAAAAAAGTTATGTTCTAGTGATATTGTGCATGTCAAGTGGAGAAATTATTACAGGAGGGATAATATCTTTTAAGGGTATTGATGTCATAATTACTTAAATGGAGGCTTTAAGACTAACAACGAAAATGGTAGAGGAACTAAATCTCAATGATATTATCATATTCTCTAGCTGTCAATTTGATATTAGAAATATCAAAAGGTTAAAGTTGAACACATACTGGAAGGTGAGACCAATAAAAATAGACATTCTTAAATGTTTATAAATTAACCAGGTTTCAAAATAGTTTTGACTAATAGATAATTCAATTCTGTCGCACAATTAATTGCAATAAAATGCAAAGAAATCGATTCACTAATGATTTGGAATAAACTTAATCTTCAATAAAATCAAAACCTACTTCTTATTGACCACAATTATTTTGGTGAATTTAAGTGAGTTGGTAACAAATCAAATTCTCGATAATCGGAATTGAATCAAGATAACTCGATGAATAAAATGGAGCTGTCTACTTTGAAGGGTTATTTTCTTGTTGATATCTCTTTATACCGCATCCTGATGGGAGCTCTACAATACTTAACTATTACTCGCCTTGCTATTATCTATGCTTTGAATTAGGGCTGCCAATTTATGTATGCTCATATCACAACTGATATGGTTTCTGTCAAACGCATTCTTCGGTATCTCAAAGGTACCCTTGGGTTCGGTCTCACTTTTGTTGCTCGGTCTTCGACTCATCTAACTGTATTTTCAGATGTCGACTGGGTTGGTAACCCTGAATACCTGTCCAATTTTGCCTTTTATTCTCCGATCGGTGGGGGTAGCCTGCCTATCCTTTCACGCTAGTGCTCCTTCATTGACGGTGTGGGCTTAAAATTTAACTTTTACTACTTTACTACACCTTAGGTTTGGAACCAACCAAGGGGTTGTTTGTTGTTGTCCCTGTACTCTAAGGGGGCTTATGCACTCCACTCGTAACCACTAAATAAACGATAAAATCAGGAGCGGAAAGAAGGACTTGAACCCTCAACCTCAGCCTTGGCAATTGTTAGATAAATTCATACCGGTTCAAATAAACCTAACTTAAACAAACTTCCCATGCAGGAACAAGGAACCGGACCGGATGAACAAAAGAACTGACTGAAGAAACCTAACCGGTCAAGATACCAAACCGATCAAGTGTATTCGGAACGTGACCGCACAAAGGATCGGCCAAAGCTCAAAACCGGAACCATCAAACAGCCGATCATCCACAAGACAAGAATAACCGGAAGAAGTCCGGTTACTTCACTATCAAAAGACATTCGGCCAAGTCAAGTGGCCGACCAGTACAAGAAGACATTTCGGGTATCTATTGAGAATGATACCAAAGGAACAGACTGAATACTTCCATATCCATGCAAGTCTGAGGAAAGACTGTAGGCTGCAGAAAAACCGTACTACCGAATCCTTCTACTTCGGGATAAGCCAGAAAGGAAATCTTCAAAGTACAGACAACTGTCCAAACAGACAGTGCCTACATTGAGTAAAAGACACACCCAGCAGGTCTGTCTTACAGACCGGAAGAACAGACCGGCAGGTCTGTGACGACCGCAGGTCTGAGACACTGAATCACTGCACCGCTGACCAGCCAATCAGATTCAAGGCAGTGAAATATGACCGTTGGCATATTTCACCTATAAAAGGAGGCAGTTGAAGAAGAGTAAACGTGGGACAAATATTGGGACATCGAGTGACATACATTGGGATAACGAAAGCTAAGAGCATTTACTACAAGTGATAACAGTGTGCTATTCTAGAAAGCCTAAGTGTTGAAAGCTAAAGTGTGTTCTACAATTTCGGTGTGAATTGTAAGAGTATTATCGAGCAGGAAATAAGTCTCGATCGGATTGTACTTGTATTCCTTAGTGAATATCCTTCTCGCGGTTTCGAGAGGAAGGGGTGACGTAGGAGTTTTATCTCCGAACATCCATAAAACCTTTTGTGTTATTTACTTTCTGTTGGCTTCATTACATAACCGAATAACTTAACCATACCGCTCCAAACCGAATCTATACTAACCATACCGAACATCCAGATTGCCAAAACCGACCCACCATCTCCAAATCTTCATCATCCGAAACCGACCGTGCCTATCATACAAGTGTACCGCTTCAACCTGAAAGCAAACCTCTTCCGCGCTTGAACCTAGTTCAAGGGTTTGTGACAGGTTGTGTAGTATTGAAACCCCGGTGTTAATCTCTAACCGGATTAACCACCACCCTACGAGTGAGAATCGCTAACCGGTCCAACCCCCGGTCCACCAGCGGCGACCTAGATCCTAACAGCAATGATATGCTCTACCATTAAGTTATTTCCGCCAACTACGGTAGTAGCGAAGTATTACTGAGAAATTCACGTATCACTTTCTACGGACGACTTCTGTTTTTTTGTCGGACTACAGGCTTGACCTCCGATCGAGCTACGAACACAAGTAGGTAGGAGATGAAAGAATTTGGGAGATGACATATATGCAACACAAGTATTTTAGAGTCTTATTGAGTTCTTTTATTTCTCATCTACTTTATCTATTGTTCTTATGTATGCTTTAAGAATTTTGATATTTTTTTGTTGGTGTTCCTTTGACAAAAAAAAAATAATTCTTTTTTACTTCTTAGTGACCCAATTTCTTTCAGGTGATTCTAAATATTTTGAACAAAATTATTGTTTATACACTTATTAAATTTTCTCCAAACAACATAAATATATGAGAAATAACACAATTTATGTAGTGCCTATAAACCATATTGCTTCATTAAACAATATTATATTGTGATTCTTAATCATTTTTAGAGTAATTGAAGTTGAGAAATTAACATTTTTTTCTACATTCTAAATTTGGGGATATGAAGTTTATATCTTTTTAATTGAAATTTAAAAATTCTTCTAAAATATTTTCAAAGAAGTATACAAATAAAATATGTGGAGAGTCTTGAATGAAGTAGTGGCATGGAAAACGAATCTTTCAAAAAAAATGTGATCATTGACAATTAATGTAAATAATGTAAAAACTCAAATGAAAAATATAAACACACTTTCTTGATTGTGATTTTGTAAAACATATTTGGCATAAATCAAATATTAAAATTAAGTATCTTCACAATAATGAAAAGAAAGACATTAATTTTAAAAAAAATTGTATGGATATACATACTAAGAGATATGGAAGGCAAGAAAAAATTTTACATTTAGAAATCAAAATTTTGTACGAGAACCGGATTATTATAACTGTCGCACAAGAACTCCGAGCATATGGTCAGGCTAACTTTGAAAGAAAGTTCGCAAAAAATAAGTGAATTGTAAAAAGCACAATAACAAATTCACCTAAATAAATCATTGCACATGTGGATGCGTCTATCAATAAGAGTAAAAAAATATTTATGTTATAGTGATATTGTGCATGTCAAGTAGAGAAATTATTATAGGAGTGACAATATCTTTGGTATTGATGTCATAATTAATTAAATGGAGGCTTTAAGACTAACAACGAAAATAGTAGAGGAACTACATCTCCATGATATTATCATATTCTCTAACTGTCAATTGGCTATTAAAAATCTCAAAAGGTCAAAGTTAAACAAACACATACTCGAAGGTGAAACCGATAAAAATAGACATTCTTAAATGTTTAGAAATTAACAAGGGTTTCAAAATAGTTTTGACTAAGAGATAATTCAACTCTGTCGCACATTGGATTGCAATGAAATGAAAAGAAATCGATTCACCGATGATTTGAAATAAACTTAACCTTCAACAAATTCAAAACCTACTTCTCATTGACCACAATTGTTTTGGTGAATTTATGTGAGTTGGTGACGAATCAAATTCACAATTATCAGAATTGAATGATAACTCGATTAATAAAATGGAGGGGAAATGAAAGAATTTGGGAGACGACATATATGCAACTAAAGTATTTAAGAGTCTTATTGAGTTCTTTTCTTTCTCATCTACATGATGTATTCTTCTAATGCTTGTATGCTTTAAGAATTTTGATATTTTTTTTTGTCGGTCTTCCTTTCCTTTGACAAGAAAAAAGAAAAATTATTTCTTTTTTCTTTTTAGTGACCCAATTTCTTTCAAGTGATACTAAATTTTTTGAACATAATTATTGTTTATACACTTATAAATTTTCTCCCAACAACATAAATATATGAGAAATAACAAAATTTATGTAGTGCCTATTAACCATATTGTTTCTTTAAACCATATTATATTGTGACTCTTAATCATTTTTAGAGTAATTGAAGTCGAGAAATTAACATTTTTTTTCTACGGGACATGAAGTTTAGACCTTTTTATTTGAAATTTAAAAATTCTTTCTAAAATCTTTTCAAAAAGTATAAAAATATGTATGAATCAACAATTAGAATCTTTATATAAATTTCAAATTATTATAAGAGCAAACCAAATATAGATTAAGTCCTTACTCCTTTTTATCATAACTAACCAAATATTATGAATTTAATATCTTTGTTTTGTAATTACACGTCTATGTATGAGCCCTTCCAATTCGTTTAGATTTGCATGACCAACCGAATTCTTAGAGGACTCTATCAATCTTCCTTTTTGAATATCTGAGATACTAACTTTGAGATTACTTGAGAAGACTCCATACAAATTATAATTTTTTTGAAGAATTTGTTAGTTGTCAAGTAACTGTATTCAATGATTTAATCCTGGTAGAAGGAGAGAATAAGATAATTTAACATATATAGAGAGAGAATGAAGGAGATACCATTTAAGATAAGATAATTTAACATTCATAGAAAACAAGAATTTGATGAAAATTAAATTAAACAGTGTTATCATTTTAACGTTTAAAATTATGAATTTCATAATAAATACATGCTTTAGTTGAATTTATAATAATAAATATATGGTAAAAAAATCACTATTTTTCTACTCTTTATTTATAACATTGAGATTGCAATATTTTAGTGCATTTTGGACCTATAACAATGCTTCAAACATTTGCAAAACTTTTTAGGGACACACCTCTAAATAGGGTGGACACAACATGTATGTCCCAAAACGGTCATGTACGTCGGAATTTCTACCAATCTTGTTTTATGAGTCGCGCTATTCATCTTTTAGCTTTTTCTGTCTTTATTTTAGAGATTCTTGTTAGGTTTTGTACTAATTTAAGTGCGGAAAAGAGTCTCGGAACTGTGGCTCACACGTATGTATGAATGGAAAGACTTTACTATGAAGTTTCTCACTTTAGACATGACTACTTTTACACAATTTATTTACAGAAATCTATTTTCGATATGCACCAAAAACAAAAGCTTATTTCTAACCTATTTTTAAGGCTCATACTCGTTCTGCTCCTAATCATACTTCTACGTTTCGAATGGCACATTATTAGAAAATACTAAAAAATTGTATAGAAAGCATACATGTATACGGGAGGGTAAGATGTGATGAAAACCTAAAATTATTCCAATATTTAGTATTAATAAATTTAATAGTTAGGTTATTCATGATGTACACAAATTTAATGAGTTTAGATCAATATTCAATTTACCATCAAATATCTATGAAACTATGACAACAAGAATTAATAAATTCTTAGTTCAAGAATCTCACTGTCTTGCCTTCATATATGACCTACATAAAGTTAGAATTGACAAAAAAAAAAGTAATAAAAAAAAAGTTGTAGTTATATGAATCATCTTGATCGTGTGAAATGTTCAAATCAGTATTAAAATGAGTTCTTAGTTGGCTCCCCAATAAATTCTACAAAATGACAAAAATCAGGTTTTTATTAAAAACTCATTTTCTTATGGCTTTCTAAGAGGTCTTTAGGTATCATTTTGAAAAATATCGATTTACTTAAATTTGTAAATAAGAGGATAATCTAACATATCTAAAATTCAAAAACATTGAAGATATTCTATGATCGTAATCATCTGTCAAAATTTACCAGATTTTATTAATATTCATATTTCGAAAATATCAAAACACATTTGATTTATATTGTAGCTTCAAAGAATGGCCATAGATGACTATACATGTGTCCAAGCATTATTTAAACTATTTGAACATACCAATTGAAGTCCATTTCAAGAATTATTTGAAAACACATAAGATTTCAAAATGAAAACTAAAATTATAAATTATAAATGAATAAAATCTAGATTGTCATTATGACTTTTCATCTTATATGAATCAAAATTGGAATTAATTAACAACACATAACCAATAAAGTTTTATCACCAATTTCTGTAAAGGATAAGAACACAATATAAAATTGAAAAATTGATTCAAATAGTGTTTTTATTAAATAAAAATATTGATAAAATTAAGTTAATTTTATTAATGAAAATAAATAAAAATATTAGTAAATAAAATAAAATTCACCCTAAATTCAAACGTGAATTAAAGGTGTTAATCCAAATTATAATAAAATTTTAATTGTATAATTAAAATTAATGACTAAACAGAAAAATTAAAGTATAAAGTTATGATAAAACATTCAACTTTAATTGGTCTATCAATTGACTAAATCGTATGACTAATTAAATTAAATAGCATTTCAGCACATAATATATAAGTAATGATGTTAATTAGTTACGAACTAATTTGCAAATTAATAAGCAATGTTTATTGCTAATAAATGTTTGAATTATTAAATTATAATATTTAATTCTCAGTCAGTCATGTATACTCATTCTTTATTCATTTCACTAACCACAATATCATTATATCACTTCACACTCTAGAATTCCATTTTTTTTATATTTGTGAATTATCTTCGAGTTCTTGACTAGACCATTTCTGTTGAAATCCGGTGATTGGATTCATGTATCTTTGTCATGTTCGATGCGTAGTTATTCTAGTTTAGAATCACTACTAGAATCGTTGTACCCTCAGAGACAGCCATTTACGATAAATTCTAGTACAAACAGGAGATGATAGAACTGTTTAAGGGAAATATGTCTAACACATGCATTAAATCTATCTTTATTCGATGATTTCGTTGTTCATATACATTTAGTGTTTTTTATTTATTTGTAATATTGTATTTTTTTAGTTATATATTTATGTAATTTAAAGACAAAAATACTATCAATCTTAAAACAGTTTTATGTAGTAGTTTGCGCCGCCGAAGTTTTTATCTTCGATATTTTAAAAATACGAGTTGTGATGTTGTAGTTCTAAGTATGACTTATTTCGACAAGTTGAAGTTGTTCATCGAAAGAAATAGAAGTATTGACTAATAAAGATAATTCTTTTTTTTTTTTTGTATATATGTAATGTTAATTATTAACAACATTTTTTTCAAAGCATAATTTTATAAGCTAATATATATATATATATATATATATATATATATATATATATATATATATATATATATATTTTCAAGAAACATGGTAGTTATCTATAAAATAAATTAGAAAATAATCATTTGTTTTTATTTTAATTCTAAGCTTGTTGGTTACTAAAATTATTAGTAACAATAAATGAAAATAAAAAAATAACTAAAAAGTTAGTTTTAAATTTTCATAAAAAAATAATTTTTATAATTTAAATATAGTAATTAAAATTAAATATAATTGAAACGTATTGTTTCAATTTTAAAATAATTAATTATAAATTATACATTCTTAAATTAATTAATTAAGTGTTATAATTAATAAGAATGTGGTACGGTGATTGTTAAAAAAAAAAAAAAAAAAAAAAAAAAAAAAAAAAAAAAAAAAAAAGTCTATTTATTTATATAAGCATATAACGAGATTGTCTTTGTTATTTATATATATATATATATATATATATATATATATATATATATATATATATTACTTTTTTTATTATGATATTAAGATATCATTTATATTCGTTTGTTGATAGAGTTGAGTAGATGAAGAATAATATATTTTTCTTAATTAGGAAAATAGAGTTATCAACGGTAGAAAGAATAAAATTGGAGAATAAAATTGGAGAAAAAAAAATGAAATGGCACGTTGGCGTAGTGGTTCGAAGTTTGGACGCAATAATGTGAGACGGAAGGCATATCTCATGTTCGAATCACAATTCGGCCAATTATTTATTTGCACGAATTATATCGGTAAAAATATTTCACCAAAAATATTTCAAACATTGCCGCTTCAAGTGGATTATCATTCAAAACACGGTAATGTAAATGCTTCGATTAAGACGTGAAGTACATTTGTAGTTATATATTATTTGATTTTGTTGATAAGTTATTGTTTATATATATAAATATAAGCATTAAAAATCTACGTACCAATTTATAAAATTAAAATTATCATTTTAATTTATTTTTGAATAAATATAATCAAAATAATTAAACCCTTGCCAAAAATCTATTTAAAATAATTAATTAGACAAATAATTGTGATAAATAAGACCTAATTAATTAAAAAAAATGGTCAAAATAATAAAAATAAAATATTTGGGACAAATGTTGTACTCATTTCTTTTAAAATAATTTTAGAAAAATCTGGGATTAAAATAAATAATTTAGGACGAATGAGGTACCTATTTCATCCCCAAAATTATTTATTTAACACAAAAATAAAATAAAATAAATTGGTAAAATATTTGCCATATTTATTTTAATATTTTGTGGATTTACAAAATCAAAATTAAACCCCAAAGGGTAAAAGAAAATTCAATTTCAAACAAACCCTTAAGGTTTTAAAATAAAAATAAAATTCATAATCGGGTGTAGCTAAAATCAGAAGATAAAGTTACAGCCACAGCCGAAGTCATCGGATGAGCTTTGGATCTCCATTCAACGCTTCAGGCACGCTCGCGTAGACCGTTGTAGTGGAACGAGCGCGTGCTCACGAGACACCAGATCAGTTAAAGCCCATTAGCTAGATCGTTAACGAAATGCCCAGACGCAATGCCACCTTGATGGACTGCTGACATAATGCCAAACGCTTACAAAACGACATTGTTTTGTCCTCCGATCGTCTTCCTCATCGCGACGCCGCAAATATAAGGATGAAGATCCGTCTTCAATTTTTCCAACTTGAAACTCAGCCGATAGTCTACCTTTTCGGCTGATTCAAAAGATACAATGATCATCATACTTCGGTGATCATTTTTACTACTCCCCCATAGGGGTGATTTATCCTTATATCTTCAAGTGGGATCAAGAACAACCAAAATGTCATTAATAGATTTTTTCTGATTTAGTGTACTCGAAGCTTCCACCTACTTAGGGAAGTTTTAAATACACCCCTTGAGTCATTCGAAACCAAGGAATCCACCCTCCACCTTCAAATCGAAGAAATCAAATACCCAACATTCAAGCTTCAAGCTTTCAGATTTTTCGAATTTTCTGTTTGAGACCTTAAAACTTGGATTTGAGCATCCCTACAGCTTCTCTAAGGACTATTATCTGTCCGATAAATGTTACTATAGAAACTATTTCTAATGCTCACAATTTCAATCGAGTTAGATTTTCTGGAGAATGTTCAGCACGTACTAAAACTGGAATGAAGCTCTCTTCCATAACATCATCCAGGCATATGTAGTTTTGTAAGTGGTGTACCAAATAACTAATTTATTAAGGATAATACTGGACAGTTGGTGGAAATAGACTTTGAATTTAGAAAATGATTTTTGTCCAGTCAAAACTCCTAGGCCAAGTGTCAAGTCTCCAAAACATTCAGAAACGTGACTAAAGTGTTTCACAATTTCTTTGCTCAATTTTTCAATTTAACGTTCCTATATGGTCCTTCAAATTTGTAAAATTTTCATCAGTTTAGTGTAAAATTCCAATTTCATCTTTAATTGATCCCAATGTAATATAGTATTTTCCCATGATTCTTTTAACCTCCAAAGTTATGTATGACATGACTCTAAGTTTATAGCAAGATCCCAAAATCCAATTGGTCCATTCTCTATACCCTTCAACTCACGGAATTCTTCATCAATAAACTCACTAATTAATATCATCCAGACTCCGGGAGAAACACATTCAACCATTAATATGGAAAGAGTTTCAATAATTTGTAAATTGAATTTTCATCTTGTTTTGATTTCATTAAGCATAAACACATAATTTAATCTCCTCTAGTACTCAACAATTCTTGTATAGTTTCTGTCTTAAAAACCCAACCAAACACAATGGCCGTGGATTCCTAAGTCCAGGGGTCCATCTTTGTAGAACCATAAGACCCACTTCATAACCTCCTTTTGTTTAATTCTCAGATTTGACATGAATCTTTATTTCATCTTAAATGAGTAGCCAATAACTGGCCTAATCATATTTTCTTCTTCCATTACTGATTATCAGAGTTAGAATGTTCATATATGTTTGGAAGTTTAGAAGATAAATAATGACACATCTATTATAAAAAGTTGCACAAAAACTATACATATCTCACAATTATTTCAATAGAAAATTCACCACTAAATACATTAGTTATCTTATTATCTTGAGATTTAAGGCTTTTTAATTTTTTTCCCTTAACACAGGTCAATTTGATGTGTCACATTACTTCATCTTTATCAACCATTTCATATTCAATATGTGGACATAAAAATATTTGGAAGGATAGATTACCATATAAACAAAATGGAAAACATGATAGCAATATGTGTATATATACATATATGGCTAATGAGTTCTTGAGTGTATCAAATCAACAATTCCGAGAGAATTGTATAATTCATGTTAGCATTGAGTAATTTTAACCGCTAAGCTTTATTGAAAAATGCAAAACATGATTATTTGCTCATTTGAAGAACACAACTTCATATATCATGTAGAATAGTTACCTTAGTTGAGATGAGATGATATTGCCCCCAACCTTTGTATACGAAACTTAGATCTGTTGTGTAATAAGTGAGGCAATTGCCTCATACCCAAATATTTTTGGGTACCAAAATCTTAAAAAAAAATTATAATGATATGTTCATGGGCTTATTTTTAAAAAGCCCATAAATAATAATTGATAACCTATCAATGATAAACCCTAACTTAATTTGTATCCAAAAAAACAAAAAAAAAACGTTATCTTACTTGGAGAAAATAATCGCAAGATTCTCATTTATCAACAAAATCAAGGAAAACGAAAAAAAAATAAGAACAAGCATTCTAGAAAGAAAAAAAAAGAAACACTTCTCCCAAACTCCAAGCCCGTCGTCGATTCTCCAGCTTGCCGGAATCAGAGCAGAAAACTCGGTCGTCTCCTTCCCCGAGCTCTTGGGCCTTTTTCGCTCGTTCCAGTCTTGTTTCTCGGCACTGTGCCACTACCCACTAGAGTTCTTCCTCCGATTTCGGTGAGATTTTGGTTCGATTTACTTGATTATTTTTTTTGTTGAGGACTTGTCTGGTGAAATGGTGGATTCACAATCTGTATCTTGCATTATTGCATAGCGGAAGTGTAACATTGTGGTTAATCATAGATTCATTATTCTCTTCTTCTATCAAGCGGTGGAAAATCTTCAAAGATCATGTACAAGGTCTTACGGTCAAGCCATTATCACAAACACGATGGGAAAGCCATGTTGAAAGTGTGAAGCCCATAAAAGACCAGACTTTAAAAATACGAGATGCTTTAATTGATTTGGCAAACACTTCTTATGACTCAAAAATAAAGAGTGAAACTGAGGGTTTGGCATCATTTGAACTTGAGAATTTTGAATTCCTAACCGGAATAATAATTTGGTACAAGTTATTATATGAGATTAACATTGTCAGTAAGTCTCTCCAATCAGAAAAAATGGATATTGATGTTGCTATTAGACAGTGAAAGGGGCTTATTTTTTTCTCCAAGAGTTTAGAGAATCTGGATTTGATCAAGTCTTGGTTGAAGCCGAACATATTGCAAGTGAAATGAGAATTGAACCTATTTTCCGAAAAAACGCATCATTCGGATAAAGAGACAATTTGATGATATCAACAGTGAAGAGGTAACTCAATCTCCTAAAGAATCTTTTCGAGTTAATTTAAAATTTATTATATTTGTTTATTGAAAATTGAATCATTTAAAATAATATTTAAGTTGATTGTGTTTAACAATCTTTTGAACTAAACTTAAGACAACCTCTTATTGTTATTTCTCAGTGCTTGCCATCTTTACAAAAACGTGAAAGAATGATAGTTACTCACTTTCAAAATAAACAATAACTAAATAATAAATTTTACTAAAATTTTGAGTGTACTTTGAACTTTGAGTAACTAATGATAAGTTTAAGCAAAAAAATTCAACAAATCCAAATAATCCTGGACGTTATTTATGTTTTCATCAAAGCAAAACAATTATCCCATGGCCGCGGTAACCATACACAGCTATTGACAAATATCTAGGGTTTTTCCCATGGCCGCCGTAACCATACACAGCTATTGACGAATTTCTAGGGTTTAGCCCATGGCTGCCGTAAATTTTAGTACTACATAAGAGAACAATAGCCCATTTATTCTTTATTTCTCCTAACCCTACCCTACATTACCCTCACTTTCTCTCACTAGATGGCCAAAACCAGTGCAGTCAAACGCAACCTAGACTCCTACACTATCAGAGGCACCAACAAAGTCGTCAAAGGTAATTGAATCTGTCTCTTTTTTCATATGATTGTTCTTTTTGTTTCTTTATACATTATGGCTGTCGATTTTCTTTCTTTTTGTTATTATGATATCTTTATACATTATGGTTTGTTTCTGAAGCTGGAGACAATGTGCTGTTGCGATCACCGGAGAGCAATACTACTCCTTATGTGGCTCAGATTAACAAGATCCAGATAGACAATATAAATAATGTGACAGTTCAGATAAGATGGTATTACAGGCCGGAGGATTCCAACGGAGGTCGTAAACTATTCCATGGTGAGAAAGAACTGTTCTTGTCTGACCACTATGAGTTTCAGAGTGCTTACACGATTCAAGGTAAGTGTATGGTTCATTCTTTCAAGAATTACACCAAGCTAGAGAGGGTTGGAGCTAAGGATTACTATTGCCGATTTGAATACAAAGCTGCAATCGGTCTTTTTTTACCTATTCGCGTTAGAGTGTAAGTATATTGTGTTTGGTTCTGTCTAATTTGTTATAGATTTTGTAGTTTTTGGGATTGATTGGTCTTATATTTTGAAGGTATTGTAAATGCCAAATACCTGAGAACCCAGACCATTTTATGGTGCAGTGTGAAGAATGCAAAAACTGGTAATAATCTTTCTAGGATTACCAATTGATTTTTTTAAGGTTGGAATTAGGAACACCACATTTCTGGGTAATTAGTAATGTGCCCTATAAGTGAGTTTAGAATTTATTTAATATTAAGTTTTACTAAATTGGAGATTTTTTCATCTATCTTTATCTTTATGTAGGTACCATCATTCTTGTCTTGGTATGACTATAAATCAAGTAAAACAAATAGATGAGTTTATATGCTCCGATTGTAATGGAGAGGAGGTATTCATTTTACAATGCAATGATTTATTATATATCTCTTGTTGACTCGAATAACTGAATTTATAATTCTAATGTTACGCAGGATGAAACTTCAATGACGAATTAAGTAAAGGAGGCAATGTGAAGTTTGAGTGTATTAATATATATTCTAATGAATCATGGTAGTGTTGTTTGACATTGAGAGTTGTTATGCATGTATGCTTTCTAAAGTTATGTTGTAAGAAAGAGAACCGCAATTGAAAACAATTATCAATATAAGTTTGTTGATTATAATTATATAACATTATAATTATGCTTTTCTGGCCATTTCTAATATAAATTTAACATTAATCTAAATCTAGATTGAAAAATAACTGAAATTCATCTCCTTTGACATGTTATTCAATTAAAAGTGACAAGATTTTGATACTTGTCGTGAGTTAATTAATATAACAGATCAATTTCTTTTAATTATATATCATAATACGACAAAACATGCACAATCGAAAACCTTATTATTTTTCATAATATATGTATAAGGATGGGTAAGATGTACTCTAAAGGTTTATAATTAAAACATGACTTCATCAAAATGTTATTAGTGTTACTTACCCTATTCATCTTCTTCTAGTTCATATTGCATGGTTGAATATTAAAAGAACATTTTTTATTAATAAGAAATATATCCTACTAAGACAACTTGTTAAGGTAAAATATATATGAACACAAAGAGCGATGATGTCAATAAGACAAGACAAGACAACAACTTTGTAAGATACATGTCCTCTAGGGAAAGATCCATCATTTTGGCTAAGTAATCAAGTTGAAAAATTAATCAAAAAATTAAATACAAACACTAGTAAAAAAGTAACATTTAAGGGCTGTTTTTACCGCCATTATTGTATAATTTACCGTTGCTAAAAGACAATTACGACGGTAAAATTACCGTAGTCAACCGCCGTTAATAGTTCCGCCGTTAAAGAGATTTTGACAATTAAGGGCGGTAAATTTACCGCAGATACTAACTTTTAACTGCGGTTTATAGAACCGCAGTTAATAGTCTCTAACTACGGTTTATAAGACCGCAGTTAATAGTCTTTAACTGCGGTTCTTAAAACCGTAGTAAATTGTTTACTTATAAAGGCGGGATTTTCACCGCAAGTAATAGTTTCTAACTACGGTTTAAAAACCGCAGTTAATAGTGGCTATAAAGGCGGTACAAAAACCGTAGTTAATAGTTAGTTGACTATATATAAATGCGATATTTTTAACGTAAGTAATAGTCTTTAACTTCTGTTTAATAACTACAATTAATAGTGTTCATAAGTTAACAGTTAGTTGGCTATATATAAAAACAATATTTTTATCACAAATAATTGTCTCTAATTACAAATTAGAGTTTAAAAATAGTTGATTATAAGTGTAGTTAATATTCAATTGACAACAATAAAAATCATTCAAAATAATATTATATAATTAACACTCCATTTTTATATTATAATATTACCTAAAAATATAATTATATCCAAATATAATTACATCAAAATATAATTATATAGAATTTAAAGTCATACAAAATAAACATTATTATATCAATAAAAATGATCAAATTCCGAAATTTGAAACAACTTCTCTTCCTTTTCTTCCTTCTCCCTCTTCCTTTTCTTCCTTCTCCCACCTATAAAAGATTCAAATACAAATTTATCAATTAGTAACAAATTACACTTTTTTACTCTCTTTTAACAAACAAGAAATAAGTAAAATATTTACTATATTAAATAAATTGATATAAATTACATTTGATAAATTAATTGGAAGAGAGAATTCATACTAACATGAAAATGTGGCGCTGCAAATTTCCCTCAAAGAAAATTTATTGTTCCATCTATTTGTCCTTGTCTTATTCCAAAAGAGATCACTATCACTTAAATAAAATCATGGAGAAAAATGAGGAAATAAATTTAGAACATTAGTTTTTTCAAATTTATATCAATGACAACAACGACATTTTGATAACATAAAATTCATAAATAAAGTTAATTATATTCAATGACCAAATTTCTTTAATGCTTCTATTAATACACCATAACACAACTTAATAAATGCATCTTTACAAACTTACAAATAATCATTATCTACAAGATGGAGGACCTGGCCAATGAAACAAAAGTACTATACTTACAATGCAGAAATCTTCTTCAAATGTACTAGGGTGTACTATACTTACAATGCATAAATCTTCTTTAAATGTACCAGGAAGCTAGATGAAACAATGCAAAAATCTTCTTCAAATGTACGGAGGTGAAGCGCTAGAAAAATAATAGGGAATGTAGATAATGGAAAAAGAGAATAAGAATTTAGATAGTGCTCGATCAACTGATCAACTAGGGTAGGTTAAGCTCCACAAAAAGAGGAAGGTGAAACCGTGGAGAAGAAAATGGAGGACTGGGTGAAGTTGAATAAATAACCCTTAATTCCTTAATATTTTTATTATTTTATATAATTAAAAATAACATAATATTAAATACAATAATTCTCAATTATATTTATAAATTTACATATTATATAATTCAAAGATATTATATGCATTTTATTTTTTAATTAAATTCTTATATTTTTTATTCATATTTAAAAATTAAAAATTTTATTTTATTTTATAAAGTACAAATATTATAAAAAATAAACACTAATATTAAATAAACTGATATATAATTATAAATTTTATAAACAATAATTTTTTATAAAATATATTTATATTCTCGTATTAAAAAGTTTATATTTTTCCTTCGCTTTTATTATTACTTATGATTACTAGATTATTAAAAATCCTAAATATTTATCAAAACATAAATTAGAAAAAAAATAAAAAAAATACTTTCACACACTTTCTTAATTAGTTTTTATTTTTTTTAGTTTTCATTAATTAAAAACCAAAAATATTTTTATTGTATTTTATAATTTATAAATTAAAATACAAAAAATATTATTAATAATTAAACAAATTACAATTTCAAATACTGGTATTTGAGTTTAAACTAAATTAAAAAACAAATATAACAAAAATGTTAAATAAATAATTGATGACAATTTATCTCCATTAATCAATAAGAAAATAATCATTGAAATGATCAAATCTTTATTAAAATATTTTAGGAATGTAAATGAGATAAAAATGACTAGTCTTCCATATGTTTAGAATTTATTTGATAAAGAGTTTGTCATAATATATATATCAAATTATAAAATTTTACACAAAAATGATAAAAAGTTTATTTTAATATATATATAATTTTATAAAAGTAATTTAAATATAAATTTTGACTAAAATGATAGAGAGTTTATCTTCAATTAAAATATATGAATATTATATATATATATATATATTATATTATTTGAAATTTAGATATATTATTTGTAAATATAATTAAATTATTTAATATAAAATTAATCTTAAATAAAAAAAATTAAAAATATTTATGTAATTGTGATGAACTGTACAATCTATCTAGTTTTTATGACGTTTGTTATCTATATAAATATAAACTTATAAATTAGACTTTTGTTATTAATTAAAATTTAATTTTATGAATTAATTTGAGATGAATTAGTCTATTATTTAATTTATTATTTAATTAATAATTAAATATTAATAAAATTTAATATTATTTTTACCATTATTTATAAACTAAATATATATAAAATTATGAAACTAAATTTTTTTATCGATATAATAGTTTAATATTTAAATTTATAATAATATATAATTATTGAATCAATCACTATATATATTTTATAATAATAAATATATTAGTGGTTATAACTAATTTCATTACTGTTTAAAGTCTTAATAATGTTAATTAGTATATATATATATATATATATATATATATATATATATATATATATATATATATATATATATATATATATATATATATATATATATATATATATATATATATATATATATATATATATTATTTTAAGAATTTAATTAAAATATAAGTTAAAAAAATAATACAATAAAATGCTAAGTAAATACTTGATAACAATTTATCTCCAATAATCAATAAAAAAAATATTTTTGACAATATCAAATCTCCATTAAACATATTTTAAGAATCTAAATAAAATAAAAATGACTAATTATTCATGTTTTTAGAATTTATTTCCCTTAAAAAGATAATAGTAAATACCAAATTATATAAAGGTTTATACAAAAAATGATAAATAGTTTATCTTAATATATATTTATATATTATTTTATAAAAGACATAATTTAAATATAAATTTTGATTAAAATGATAAAATATTTATCTTCAATTAAAATAAATAATATATATATATATATTATATTATTTGAAATTTAGATATAATAATTGTAAATGTGATTAAATTATTTACTATTAATTGTGATAATTACATTAACTAATCTTAAATAAAAAAATATTCAAAATCTTTATATAATTGTGATTCACAAAACAAATTACTTTGTATAAGACATTTTTTATATATAAATATAAATTTATAAACTAGATTTTTTTATTATTTTGAATTATATTTTATGAAATAATTAATGATGAATTAGTCTATTAATAAACTAAATGTATATAAAATTATGAAACTAAATTTAATATAAATTTAATCGATATAATAGGTTAATATTTTAATTTATAATTATATATAATTATTGACAAAGTAACTTCTTTAAACTTATATTTTATATATATTTTATTG
The DNA here is from genome assembly GCF_907164915.1 of Impatiens glandulifera. NCBI lineage: Eukaryota > Viridiplantae > Streptophyta > Magnoliopsida > Ericales > Balsaminaceae > Impatiens > Impatiens glandulifera. The sequence goes on from NC_061866.1 coordinate 29,119,190, forward strand.
TATATAATATATATATATATATATAATATATATATATAATATATATATATTCTTTCTTTAAAATAATATTTTATGAAATAATTAATGATGAATTAGTCTATTAATAAACTAGATTTATTATATTATTTTATGAATCTAATTGGAATATAAATTTAAAAAATAATACAATAAAAATTCTAAATAAATATTTGATAACAATTTATCTCCATTAATTAATAAAAAAATAGTTTTGACAATATCAAATCTTCATTAAACATATTTTAATAATGTAAATAAAAAAAACTTGTTTTTCTATATTTTTAAAATTTATTTGACTTAAAAAATATAATAGTGTATACTAAATTATAAAGGTTAAAAAATAATAAATATTTTATCTTAATATATATATATATATAGATATTATTTTATAAAAGTAATTAGTAATAAATTAATTTATTATTTAATTAGTCATTAATTATGAGAGAGAAACATATTAATAAGATTTCATATTATTTTTAGAATTATTTATAAATTAAATCAAGTGGATAGGATATAAAACTATATATAAATATGAAGTCTCAATATAATATTTTATTATTTTGTTTTTTTCATTGTTAATTTATGTAAGGTATGTTTATTGAACTGATAAAATAATATTTTACAAGTATATATATTTTAATTAACTTATCTAATATTCTTTTTTGAAACTTATCTCAATTAATTTTTAAAATAATAAAAATTAAAATTTATTAATAATTTTTTTTATGATTTATAATAATATAAAACTTTTAAATGTGGATCTATATAAGTAAGATTTTAACTCGGATATAAAAAACAAAAAACCATAGTTAGAAATAAGACTTTAACTACGATATAAAAAACCGCAGTTAAAGATAAGACTTTTAACTACGGTTTTTATATACCACAGTTAAATGTAAGACTTTTAAAGGTGGTTTTATATACCGTAGTTAAATGTAAGACTTTTAAAGGCGGTTTTATATACCACAGTTAAAAACAAGGTATTAACTACGGTTTTAAATACCGCCGTAAATTTTCGCCATTAAAAACACATTTTTTACTAGTGAAACAACCTATTTAAAATAACTAATAATGAGAAATACAAGAGTAATGAACATTAACACAAGGAACTTTGATATATAAAAGAAAAGTTTATAAGCAACCAAATAACAAATAATAAGACTCCAAACAAGTAAAAATAATTAGTACTGTGAATAATTAGGTGATTTATAAGAAAACAAAATACACAAAAAGAACAAACTAACGACAAACCGTATAATGGTACTTAGAAAGCATTTTCTCATCCTCATTAGAAACGCTTTAAATGAAAATGGAATGTCACAATTGTTAGTGTCATATTAATTCTCTTTAATTAAAAACATATTAAAGTAATTATTTTCTCAATCCTCGCGATTTTAAATTGAGGCTAGGTTTCTAGATAATGCTATATTTTTCACCCCATATAAAATGGAAGGGAATGTACAAAATAACATACAAATTCTTGAATTGTAATAAACCACTAACATTGAAAAAATTGATATTAAAAATAGATTTTGTTTAGCCAAAACTCCTAGGGCCACATGTCAACGTCTTCAAATCATCCAAAAGCATGCCCAAATTGTTTTATAAAATTTATTCTCAATATTTCAATTTAACTAATTAACTAATTGATACCATTTATTTTTCTACTGTGGTGTTTCAGATTTTCAAAAAAAATTGGCTGCTTATTTTAATCACCAAATTTCAACTTTAATTGCTTCAAAAATAATTTAATCAGGTTCCATGATTCCTCAAACTTCTAAGGTTGTCTAGGACATGATTCTAACTTTATAGATCATCATTCATAATAAATATCCACCTTGATCATAAGTGAAAGAGCTTATCTATCATCTATCTTGGTGTTCATCACAAGAGAAATTTAATTCTCTTTGAAATCCAAACATCCCATCCTGTTCATACTTTCATATGCTGTATGCGCTTTAACTTATGGAATTCTTCACCAATTATAAGCTCACCAGATACTCTTTTCAACCATTCCCCTCCTATAAAACTCTCCAAGAGAAAGACACACAACCAGAAAGAGTTTGAATAATTTGTAAATTAAATTTCCTAACTTGTTTTGATTCCGTAAGCATAAACACATACCTTGATCTCCTCTTTGTCAACAACCTTGCATGATTTGTCCACAAACCCAACCAAACAAAGTCGCGGTTCCTGGATCCTCAATTTCTCAACTCCACCTTTGTAGAACCATAGGACCCACTTCATATATAGTCTCCCTTTGTGTCATTATCGGATTTGATATGAATCTTGTTTTCATCCTCAATGAGTATTGGCCTATTCCAAGCCATCACAAGCAATAAGGAACAAGTTACAGTTGCATCTATCTTCATTCTTTGGGTAGTCTCCATTTAACACCTTGAAGTGGACTGCTAGTGAAATAGACACTCCCTTGCAATGGGACATGGAGAATCTATAAACATCTCTTAATTAACTTGTAGATCATTTGGTTTCCCAACTTGAAAGAAGACTCTACATATATCTTTCTTTATTTTCATTCCAAACAACACTTCTTGATTTCTCCAACTTCTTTATATCAATCTTCTTTTTAAGCATATACATGAGTTCCCAAATAGGTTTCATGTCCTTGCAAGCAAGTGGATAATTTTCATAGAGCAACAATAAGATTTTGTGTTCACCACTTCCAACTTTTAAAAGGGTCTAATCTTCAATCTATTTGGAAAACATTCAACAATCAATATATCACTTGAATGAATTTCCTACCATAAATCTATCATAACTTTTGTATACCACCTAAATTGATCATCTTTCTAATGCAAATACTATTCAAAATAAAAAATTGTGAAATGATAAAAACAAAAAGAATATTACATCTCAATCATATTGTATCTAATCATATTACAATCCAATCATATTTATTTTTCAAATGACTACCGTATAAATTTTATGAAGGATGGATTGATACTCATCAATAAGAGCAATTTATTAGAGTTAGTGCATGCATATGACAAAACATACCTTACAAAGTTCTAAAATGTTCCTTTCTTATTGTTGATTCGAATAACTGAATTTATAATTCTATTGTTACGCAGGATGAAACTTAAATGAAGAATTAAGTAAAGGAGGCAATGTGAAGTTGAGTGTATTAATATACATTCTAATGAATCATGGTAGTGTTGTTTAGCATTGAGAGTTGTTATGCATGTATGCTTTCTAAAGTTATGTTGTAAGACAGAGAACTGCAATTGAAAACAATTATTTATTTAAGTTTGTTGATTATAACTATATAACATTATAATTATGCTTTTCTGGCCATTTCTAACATAAATTTAAAATTAATCTAAATCTAGATTGAAAAAAAAACTGAAATTCATCTCCTTTGACATGTTAGTCAATTAAAAATGACAAGATTTTGATACTTGTCATGAGTTAATTAATATAATAGATCAACTTGTTTTAATTATATATTATAATACGACAAAACATGCACAATTGAAAACCTTATTATTTTTCATAATATATGTATAACGATGGGTAAAATGTACTCTAAAGGCTTATAATTAAAACATGACTTCATCAAAATGTTGTAGTAGTGTTACTTACCTTATTCATATTCTTTAGTTCATATTGCATGGTTGAATATTAAAAGAACATTTTTTATTAATAAGAAATATATCATACTAAGACAACTATATGAACACAAAGAGCGATGATGTCAACAAGACAAGACAACAACTTTGTAAGATACATGTCCTTTAGGGAAAGATCCATCATTTGGTTGCCCAAAGAAGACTCTACATATATATTTCTTTATTTTCATTCCAAACAACACTTCTTGATTTCTCCAACTTCTTTATGTCAATCTTCTTTTTAAGCATATACATGAGTTCCCAAATAGTTTTCATGTCCTTGCAAGCAAGTGGATAATTTTCATAGAGCAACAGCAAGATTTTGTGTTCACCACTTCCAACTTATAAAAGGTTCTCACCTTCAATCTATTTGGAAAACATTCAACAATCAATACATCACTTTAATGAATTTCCTACCATAAATCTATCATAACTTTTATATACCGCCTAAATGATCATCTTTCTAATGCAAATACTATTCAAAATAAAAAATTGTGAAATGATGAAAACAAAAAGAATATTACATTCCAATCATATTGTATCTAATCATATTACATTCCAATCATATAAGTTTTTTTGCATAAATTATATGTTGTATATAGAAACGTCCCAAAATAAAACATCAATCTATCCAGAAAATCAAACATTCAGTCAGTGTATGCAAAATGATGTTTATATTATGGACCAGTCATTACCTATTTTTGAATCCCCATGAACAAGTCTTTTTCTGTAGTGCTTAAATTCTCCCTACTACAAATCAACATACTGCATATATACCTAATATTTATTACAATATAATATATACTAGCTTAAACAAGTGTGGATTAAAAAAAAAGAACAATGGAGAGAAGGTAAGGTTATTAATTAATTGTTTCTTACGGATGATAGAGTGACTGAATATATTGCCCTTAATTAACTCATAGTTCAATCTTATTTTTTTAAGCATATACATGAGTTCCCAAATAGTTTCCAGTCTTTGAAAGCAAGTGGATAATCTTCATAGAGCAATAACAAGATTTTGTGTTTACCACTTCTAAGATTTTACGAAGGATTGATTAATACTCATCAATAAGACCAATTTATTCTAGTTAGTTAGTTCTAAAATGTTTTTTTTTTTAGTTTTTTTATGGATTCTTTTGCAATTTTAAAATCATAGGTAACTTTCTTGTTTCCTTGACAATTTATAAATCAATCTCGAAAGTTTGAAGACAACTACTAAAACATATATTATTAAAAAACTGCAAGAAAACTGTATATTTAATCATTTAAATAAGATTAAAAGAAAATTCATCATCAAATCGTGTCTTATTTGGTTTATGTATAGGGCGTCTTAACATTGTTTTTTACACACAATTTCAATTTGTCTCACTATCTTTAATTACTTCATCTTTACTAACCATTTCAAATTTAACTTGTTGACATAAAAATAATTGAAAAGTTAAAAGGAGGAGAAAACATAATAAAGAATATAATAGCAACATGCAGATTCATATTAAGTTAAGAATTTTTTTTTTTGTGTACAAGCATATCTTCTCATTAACTTTAAATTTAAGTTGACTCAAAGTACATAAAAAAACTCTCTTCAATAACTCATATTTTCACTGACCAAATAAAAACAATACATATATAAACAAATAAATTTTAAACGACATTGTAATAATAGAAGTGAGATGAAACTATACATAATTTATGTTGTTATGACCTAAAGTCTTAAATGTTAAACTTCTGAAGATATAATACGATAAAATAGACATTTATTAATCCGTACACTTCTTAACTTACATGTGTATGCGTAATGATGTTTATAATTTGGGGCCAGTAATTACCTCTTTCTAAATCCCCATAAACAAGTCTTGTTCTGTAGAACTTAAGTTCTCCCTACAACAAATCAACATATTTCATACATGTTCATTTTTATTACAAATGATCAATGTAGATAAGGTAAGGTTATTAATTTCTTTAAATATAATTTCCTTAATTAATAATAGTTCATGTGTTTCTTTTATTTCTTTTTTTCATCAGTTTTGAAACATAAAAAATAATTAATATATAGTCTCGCGCTGAAAATTTTAGCAATGTAATATTCTTTTTTTTTTATCTTATTGTTGGCACGGATGGCTGAATAATTCTATTATTGAGATCCTAAACCACTAATTAGTGAAAGAGACATGCTAACATAGAATGCATGTATTAATGCGTATTCTAGAGAATCTTGTTTGTGCCTTACTTTCACCTTCGCTAGTGTCATGTATAGTTTTTAGACATAAGTTATATGGTAAAAAGGAGAGTTAAAGAGTTTATAATATTTCGTTTGTCAAATCTGTTGATTATAATTATATATATTATTAGTTTTTTGGGATTCTAACATAGTTATGTTGTAAATATAAATCTAGATAGAAAAAAGAAAAGAAAAAAAACAATAATTGTCTGACGTATTAGCCAATCATAAAATAAAAAAGATTATGATAGTAATTTGTCATGAGTTTCCTAAAATAATTCTAATAATGTTTCTTTTACATTGTATATCATAATAATAATAATAATAATAATAATAATAAGTGCAATATAGTCTCTAGGCTTATAAGTAAAACACTATTCATCCCTAAAGTGTTGTATTAATTAGTGTACTTACTGTTTCTACCAACATCAACCCAACCATTGATTGTACCATTTCAAACACACCATAATGAAATTATGGTTCACGTTGTAGTTGGATATTAAAAAATATCTTAATTAATAATGAAAATATTATTTTAAGATAACTTTGTTCAAGTAAGTAAAGTAAATATGTGACTTCTATGAAAGATTATGCAATTTAGTGAAGGATCTATCATTTTGTTTACATAATAATGTTTAGGAAGTTACCAAAATATTAATTACAAAGGAGATGCAAACCAACCAACAATGTGAAAAATATGAATAATATGCAACACCATAATATATTCGGTATAAAAAAACAAGAGTAGTCAAACAACAAAAGAAAAGACAATAAAATTTATAATAGTTTGGGCCAAAGTGACCTATTTCCACACTAAAAAAACAACCAATTCCACTATTATCAATCTAGTAGTGGAAAAGAAAATCAATAAAAGAATTAAGAACACACTTAAGGGAACACTATTATCCGTCCGATAAATGTTACTATAGAAACTATTTCTAATGCTCACAATTTCAATCGAGTTAGATTTTCTGGAGAATGTTCAACACGTACTAAAACTGGAATGAAGCTCTCTTCCATAACATCATCCAGGCATAGGTAGTTTTGTAAGTGGTGTACCAAATAACTAATTTATTAAGGATAATACTGGACAGTTGGTGGAAATAGACTTTGAATTTAGAAAATGATTTTTGTCCAGTCAAAACTCCTAGGCCAAGTGTCAAGTCTCCAAAACATTCAGAAACGTGACTAAAGTGTTTCACAATTTCTTTGCTCAATTTTTCAATTTAACGTTCCTATATGGTCCTTCAAATTTGTAGAATTTTCATCAGTTTAGTGTAAAATTCCAATTTCAGCTTTAATTGATTCCAATGTAATATAGTATTTTCCCATGATTCTTTTAACCTCCAAAGTTGTGTATGACATGACTCTAAGTTTATAGCAAGATAAACTTAATGAACTTCAAAATCCCAAAATCCAATTGGTCCATTCTCTATACCCTTCAACTCACAGAATTCTTCTTCAATAAACTCACTAATTAATATCATCCAGACTCCGGGAGAAACACATTCAACCATTAATATGGAAAGAGTTTCAATAATTTGTAAATTGAATTTTCATCTTGTTTTCATTTCATTAAGCATAAACACATAATTTAATCTCCTCTAGTACTCAACAGTTCTTGTATAGTTTCTGTCTTAAAAACCCAACCAAACACAATGGCCGTGGATTCCTAAGTCCAGGGGTCCACCTTTGTAGAACCATAAGACCCACTTCATAACCTCCTTTTGTTTAATTCTCAGATTTGACATGAATCTTTATTTCATCTTAAATGAGTAGCCAATAACTGGCCTAATCATATTTTCTTCTTCCATTACTGATTATCAGAGTTAGAATGTTCATATATGTTTGGAAGTTTAGAAGATAAATAATGACACATCTATTATAAAAAGTTGCACAAAAACTATACATATCTCACAATTATTTCAATAGAAAATTCACCACTAAATACATTAGTTATCTTATTATCTTGAGATTTAAGGCTTTTTAATTTTTTTCCCTTAACACAGGTCATTTTGATGTGTCACATTACTTCATCTTTATCAACCATTTCATATTCAATATGTGGACATAAAAATATTTGGAAGGATAGATTACCATATAAACAAAATGGAAAACATGATAGCAATATGTGTATATATACATATATGGCTAATGAGTTCTTGAGTGTATCAAATCAACAATTCCGAGAGAATTGTATAATTCATGTTAGCATTGAGTAATTTTAACCGCTAAGCTTTATTGAAAAATGTAAAACATGATTATTTGCTCATTTGAAGAACACAACTTCATATATCATGTAGAATAGTTACCTTAGTTGAGATGAGATAATATTGCCCCCAACCTTTGTATACTAAACTTAGATCTGTTGTGTAATAAGTGAGGCAATTGCCTCAAGCCCAAATATTTTGGGTACCAAAATCTTAAAAAAAAAATATAATGATATGTTCATGGGCTTATTTTTAAAAAGCCCATAAATAATAATTGATAACCTATCAATGATAAGCCCTAACTTAATTTGTATCCAAAAAAATAAAAATAAAAAACGTTATCTTACTTGGAGAAAAGAATCGCAAGATTCTCATTTATCAACAAAATCAAGAAAAAAGAAAAAAAATAAGAACAAGCATTCTAGAAAGAAAAAAAAAGAAATACTTCTCCCAAACTCCAAGCCCGTCGTCGATTCTCCAGCTTGCCGGAATCAGAGCAGAAAACTCGGTCTTCTCCTTCCCCGAGCTCTTGGGCCTTTTTCGCTCGTTCCAGTCTTGTATCTCGGCACTGTGCCACTACCCACTAGAGTTCTTCCTCCGATTTCGGTGAGATTTTGGTTCGATTTACTTGATTATTTTTTTTTGTTGAGGACTTGTCTGGTGAAATGGTGGATTCACAATCTGTATCTTGCATTATTGCATAGCGGAAGTGTAACATTGTGGTTAATCATAGTTTCATTATTCTCTTCTTCTATCAAGCGGTGGAAAATCTTCAAAGATCATGTACAAGGTCTTACGGTCAAGCCATTATCACAAACACGATGGGAAAGCCATGTTGAAAGTGTGAAGCCCATAAAAGACCAGACTTTAAAAATACGAGATGCTTTAATTGATTTGGCAAACACTTCTTATGACTCAAAAATAAAGAGTGAAGCTGAGGTTTTGACATCATTTGAACTTGAGAATTTTGAATTCCTAACCGGAATAATAATTTGGTACAAGTTATTTTATGAGATTAACATTGTCAATAAGTTTCTCCAATCAGAAAAAAATGGATATTGATGTTGCTATTAGACAGTTAGAGGGCTTATTTCTTTTCTCCAAGAGTTTAGAGAATCTGTATTTGATCAAGTCTTGGTTGAAGCCGAACATATTGCAAGTGAAATGAGAATTGAACCTATTTTCCGAAAAAACGCATCATTCGGATAAAGAGACAATTTGATAATATCAACAGTGAAGAGGTAACTCAATCTCCTAAAGAATCTTTTCGAGTTAATTTAAAATTTATTATATTTGTTTATTGAAAATTGAATCATTTAAAATAATATTTAAGTTGATTGTGTTTAGCAATCTTTTGAACTAAACTTAAGACAACCTCTTATTGTTATTTCTCAGTGCTAGTGCCATCTTTACAAAAACGTGAAAGAATGATAGTTACTCACTTTCAAAATAAACAATAACTAAATAATAATTTTTACTAAAATTTTGAGTGTACTTTGAACTTTGAGTAACTAATGATAAGTTTAAGCAAAAAAATTCAACAAATCCAAATAATCCTGGACGTTATTTATGTTTTCATCATAGCAAAACAATTATCCCATGGCCGCGGTAACCATACACAGCTATGGACAAATATCTAGGGTTTTTCCCATGGCCGCCGTAACCATACACAGCTATTGACAAATTTCTAGGGTTTTTCCCATGCCCGCGGTAACCATACACAGCTATTGACGAATTTATAGGGTTTAGCCCATGGCTGCCGTAAATTTTAGTACTACATAAGAGAACAATAGCCCATTTATTCATTATTTCTCCTACCCTACCCTAGATTACCCTCACTTTCTCTCACTAGATGCCAAAACCAGTGCAGTCAAACGCAACAACAAAGTCGTCAAAGGTAATTGAATCTGTCTCTTTTTTCATATGATGGCTGTCGATTTTCTTTCTTTTTGTTTTTATGATATCTTTATACATTATGGTTTGTTTCTGAAGTTGGAGACAATGTGCTGTTGCGATCACCGGAGAGCAATACTACTCCTTATGTGGCTCAGATTAACGTGACAGTTCAGATAAGGTATTACAGGCCGAAAGATTCCATCGGAGGTCGTAAACTATTCCATGGTGAGAAAGAACTGTTCTTGTCTGACCACTATGAGTTTCAGAGTGCTTACACGATTCAAGGTAAGTGTATGGTTCATTCTTTCAAGAATTACACCAAGCTAGAGAGGGTTGGAGCTAAGGATTACTATTGCCGATTTGAATACAAAGCTGCAATCGGTCTTTTTTTACCTATTCGCGTTAGAGTGTAAGTATATTGTGTTTGGTTCTGTCTAATTTGTTATAGATTTTGTAGTTTTTGGGATTGATTGGTCTTATATTTTGAAGGTATTGTAAATGCCAAATACCTGAGAACCCAGACCATTTTATGGTGCAGTGTGAAGAATGCAAAAACTGGTAATAATCTTTCTAGGATTACCAATTGATTTTTTTAAGGGTGGAATTAGGAACACCACATTTCTGGGTAATTAGTAATGTGCCCTATAAGTGAGTTTAGAATTTATTTAATATTAAGTTTTATTAAATTTGAGATGTTTTCATCTATCTTTATCTTTATGTAGGTACCATCCTTCTTGTCTTGTAATGGATGAGTTTATATGCTCCGGTTGTAATGGAGAGGAGGTATTCATTTTACAATACAATGATTTATTATATATCTTATTGTTGACTCGGATAACTGAATTTATAATTCTAATGTTACGCAGGATGAAACTTCAATGACGAATTAAGTAAAGGAGGCAATGTGAAGTTTGAGTGTATTAATATATATTCTAATGAATCATGCAGTGTTGTTGGCATTGAGAGTTGTTATGCATGTATGCTTTCTAAAGTTATGTTGTAAGAAAGAGAACCGCAATTGAAAACAATTATCTATTTAAGTTTGTTGATTATAATGATATAACATTATAATTATGCTTTTCTGGCCATTTCTAATATAAATTTAACATTAATCTAAATCTAGATTGAAAAAAAACTGAAATTCATCTCCTTTAACATGTTATTCAATTAAAAGTGACAAGATTTTGATACTTGTCGTGAGTTAATTAATATAACAGATCAATTTCTTTTAATTATATATCATAATACGACAAAACATGCACAATCGAAAACCTTATTATTTTTCATAATATATGTATAAGGATGGGTAAGATGTACTCTAAAGGCTTATAATTAAAACATGACTTCATCAAAATGTTATTAGTGTTACTTACCCTATTCATCTACTTCTAGTTCATATTGCATGGTTGAATATTAAAAGAACATTTTTTATTAATAAGAAATATATCCTACTAAGACAACTTGTTAAGTTAAATATATATGAACACAAAGAGCGATGATGTCAATAAGACAAGACAAGACAACAACTTTGTAAGATACATGTCCTCTAGGGAAAGATCCGTCATTTTGGCTAAGTAATCAAGTTGAAAAAGTAATCAAAAAATTAAATACAAACAACTTATTTAAAATAACTAATAATGAGAAATACAAAAGTAATGAACATTAACACAGGAACTTTGATATAAAAGAAAAGTTTATAAGCAACCAAATAACAAATAATAAGACTCCAAACAAGCAAATATAATTAGTACTATGAATAATTAGGTGATTTATAAGAAAACAAAATACACAAAAAGAACAAACTAACGACAAGCCGTACAATGGTACTTAGAAACCATTTATCATCCGCATTAGAAACGTTTTAAATGAAAATGGAATGTCATGATTGTGAGTGTTATGCTAATTCTGTTTAATTAAAAACATATATTAAGTAATTATTTTCTCAATCCTCGCGATTTTAAATTGAGGTTAGGTTTCTAGATAATGCTATACTTTTCACCCCATGTCAAAATGGAAGGGAATGTACAAAATAACATAGAAATTCTTGAATTGTAATAAACAACTAACATTGAAAAAAATTAATATTAAAAATAGATTTTGTTTAGCCAAAACTCCTTGGGCCACATGTCAACGTCTCCAAATCATCCAAATGCATGCCCAAATGGTTGTACAAAATTTATTCTCAATATTTCAATTTAACTAATTAACTAATTGATACAATTTATTTTCCTACCGTGGTGTTTCAGATTTTCAAAATTTTTGGCTGCTTATTTTAATCCCCAACTTTAATTGCTTCAAAAATAATTTAATCTGGTTCCATGATTCCTCTAACTTCTAAGGTTGTCTAGGACATGATTCTAACTTTATAGATCATCATTCTTAACAAATATCCCCCTTGATCATAAGTGAAAGAGCTTATCTATCATCTAACTTGGTGTTCATCACAAGAGAAATTTAATTCTCTTTGAAATCCAAGCATCCCATCCTGTCCATACTTTCATATGTTGTATGCGCTTTAACTTATGGAATTCTTCACCAATAGGTTCATCAGATACTCTTTTCAACCATTTCCCTTCATATAACTATCCAAGAGAAAGACACCTAACCAGAAAGAGTTTGAATAATTTGTAAATTAAATTTCCTAACTTGTTTTGATTCCTTAAACATAAACACATACCTTGATCTCCTCTTGTCAACAACCTTGCATGATTTGTCCACAAACCCAACCAAACAAAGTCCTTCGGTTCCTGGATCCTCAATTTCTCAACTCCACCTTTGTAGAACCATAGGACCCACTTCATATATAGTCTCCCTTTGTGTCATTATCGGATTTGACATGAATCTTGTTTTTATCCTCAATGAGTATTGGCCTATTCCAAACCATCACAAACAATAAGGAACAAGTTACAGTTGCATCTATCTTCATCCTTTGGGTAGTCTCCATTTAACACCTTGAAGTGAACTGACAATGAAATAGACACTCCCTTGCAATGGGACATGGAGAATATATAAACATCTCTTAACTTGTAAATTATTTGGTTGCCCAACTTGAAAGAAGACTCTACATATATCTTTCTTTATTTTCATTCCAAACAACACTTCTTGATTTCTCCAACTTCTTTATGTCAATCTTCTTTTTAAGCATATACATGAGTTCCCAAATAGTTTTCATGTCCTTGCAAGCAAGTGGATAATTTTCATAGAGCAACAACAAGATTTTGTGTTCACCACTTCCAACTTTTAAAAGGGTCTCACCTTCAATCTATTTGGAAAACATTCAACAATCAATACATCACTTGAATGAATTTCCTACCATAAATCTATCATAACTTTTATATACCGCCTAAATGATCATCTTTCTAATTAATGCAAATACTATTCAAAATAAAAAATTGTGAAATGATGAAAACAAAAAGAATAATACATTCCAATCATATTGTATCTAATCATATTACAATCCAATCATATTTATTTTTCAAATTACTACCATATAAATTTTATGAAGGAATGATTGATACTCATAAATAAGAGCAATTTATTCGAGTTAGTGCATGACATACCTTACAAAGTTCTAAAATGTTCTTTTTTTTTTGTTTTTATTAGAGATTAATATCATTATTAACTTTCTTGTTAATTTGACAATTTGTAAATCCATCTAGAAAGTTTGAAGACAATTACTAACACGGATATTATTACAAAAATAGTTGCACGAAAACCATATATATATTTGACAATTTAAACAAGATTAAAAGAAAATTCATCATCACAATTATGTTGTTCGTGTCTTATTTGTTTTAGGTATAGGGTTTCTTAACATTATTTTTTAGAAACACATCATTTCAATTTGTCTCACTCTCTTTAATTAATTACTTCACATTTACCGACCATTTTAAATTTAACTTAAAATTAAAAGGAAGAGATAACAATAACGAAGAACATGATAGTACTAACTAGTAGATTCATATTTACCTAATGCATTTTTTTATGTGTAGAAACAAATCTTCTCATTAACTCTCAATTTCAGTATACTTAAAAAACATTCTCTTCAATTATCAAACTTATATTTTCATTGGCTCAATATATAAAAACAACACATAAAAACAAATAAATGTTAAACCAGTGTAAAAATAGCAGTGAGATGAAACTATATATACATAACTTTTATTATTAGAACCTAAATTCTTAAATGTTAAACTTATCTAATATACGACATAAGTGACATTGACACACCTCTTGACTCGTGATAAATCTCCAACTAGAGGTTCAGCAACAATCTCAACTTCATTTTCTGAAATAATTTCATAAGGAACATTTTTTATCTTCCACTCTTTACCCCCAAGTTATACCATAATATAAACATCATTTTGCCTAAACATTTAAGTTTTTTTGCATAACTTATATGTTGTATATAGAAACGTCCCAAAATAAAACATCAATCTATCCAGAAAATCAAACATTCAGCCAGTGTATGCAAAATGATGTTTATATTATGGACCAGTCATTACCTCTTTTTGAATCCCCATGAACAAGTCTTGTTCTGTAGTGCTTAAATTCTCCCTACTACAAATCAACATACTGCATATATACCTATTTATTACAATATAATATATACTAGCTTAAACAAGTGTGGATTAAAAAAAAATGAACAATGGAAAGAAGGTAAGGTTATTAATTAAGTGTTTCTTATGGATGATAGAGTAATTGAATTTATTGTCCTTAATTAACTCATAGTTCAAGTGTTTTTTTTTTTTTTTATCAATTTGGATACATCAAAAAAATTAGATATATAATCTTTTCAACTGAAGATTTTATTAACGAAATGACTGAATAGTTATATTCTAATACAAGTAAAACCTAACTGGCTAAGAATGTAGTGAAAGAGGCCATGGTGAAATTTGAAGGCAAATATTAATGTATATTCTAGATAATCATGTTAGTGCCTTGTTTGACTTTTACATTCATTTATTATGGTTAGTGTCATATATGGTTTCTAGGTGTAAGTTATGTAGTAAAAAGGAGAGTCAAAGTTGAAAACAATTCTCCCATCAAATCTATTTATTATAATTGTATATTGATTATTATTTTTTTTTTTGTGACATGTTTTAACATAAATATTAATGTTATGTTAGTGTATTTGCCCTATGTATCAACACCAACTGAATCATTAACTAAACCATTTAAAACATCAGGAGGACGAAATTATGGTCATGTTGGATGGTTAGATATTAAAAGTATCTTAATTTATAGTAAAGATATTAACATGTTCATTGACTTGTTTGCGTCTTGATCTCACCTCCTTCTTTTAACATCCTATTACATTTACTCTCACTATTCTTTTCAGACTTTCCTAAACGCGTTGTTCCATCTACATCCACTGGAGTGAATGGACTATCATAAGAATCACCCGAACTTTCATTTGTATCCACTCCAACATTGAACATGGGCTCACCGGTAGCTATGATGTCGCCGAATAATCTTTCATAAATATTTTCAATACTAACAAACTTAAACTTATTAAGTTTGACATGATCATGTTCAACACAAAATAATAAGCAAATTTAATATTAGTTTAACAAATATTAAACTATGTAAAATAGTCTAACTAGTTTTTATATATGGACTAATAATTATTATTATTATTATTATTATTATTATGAAAATGAACCAAAAATAGCACTTACCTTAATGTTTTTTCTACTTAGATTTTGGAGCTATTATAATTTGTTGATCATCCGAACCCATGCATTTATGTTTAGAACTGTGTTTTAGAAGTTCAATCTTTCAATACCTTGTTTTCTTTAAATGCCACTTGTTTTAAAGATTTTGTGTGAGTCCACAAACCCTCACTCACGTTATTGTAACCAATGGATGAAAGACTCTTATTACTGAAATTTTCTTTTAACTTCTCCTCATCACATAGTTGTAAAAACATCTCAGTTCTTTCTTTATTGGATTTTAAATCCACGGGAGTGATGCGAACTCCGAAATTTAAATTGTTGTTCCTTAGCATTCTAATATAATTGAATTGATAATAAAAAAAATTGATTGAAGAAATAAAATTGATAAAAATTTGGATTGAGACTGAAAACAATTACCTAGACCAATGAGCAACTTAAGAAACCCAAACATAAAATGTATAATATGTTTAAAATTTGTGGTACTGGATAAAGTTGAATTCAAAGGGGAGATAAAAGAAAAAGATATATGATAAACTTACCTTAACACTGCAGATGAAGATGTCGCCTAAGAGCATATCTGATGGATCCAAATTAAAGGCAGAGTTCATTTAAGTCTACTTGTTAAGATAAGTTAAAGTATATGAGTTCTACTTGAACACAGAGTAATATATCCAACATGAGATAACAAACTTTGCAGGATACATGCTAATTAGGGAAGTATCTACCATTTTGTCTACGGAATAATGCTTAGAAAACACCAAAATATCAAATATAAACAACAGATCTAAACCAATTACCAACAATGTGAAAAACAAGAATAATGGGCATCAATATAAAATTTAATACAATTTGGCTTCCTCTTGTAAATAGTTTCCTCTTTGTAATTTTGACAATATTTCAATTAATAGATAATTTCATAAAAGAAAATGATGAGTAAAAACATAATAAAATAGATTTCCACCAAATAAATATCTACCACAGTATTGCCTTCTAATTAATTATTAGTCTAGCCCACTCCTTTTTCAATTTGATCAAAGATATTTCACTACAAAAAAAATAGTGATATAATATCAATATTTTAATGTTAAAAAAATGTGAGTCATTTTACAAAATAAAAATCCAAAAATATATAATTGATATTCTCAAAAAGCAATCTATTCCAATTAGGGTATATATAATTATAATACATACTTCAAAGATTTAAAATTTTCATATATTACTTTCTTGTTTTACTAACACAACCCATC
This sequence comes from Impatiens glandulifera, assembly GCF_907164915.1. Taxonomy (NCBI): domain Eukaryota; kingdom Viridiplantae; phylum Streptophyta; class Magnoliopsida; order Ericales; family Balsaminaceae; genus Impatiens; species Impatiens glandulifera. Next base: position 29,136,086 of record NC_061866.1, read on the forward strand.
TCATGTGCACTTAAAAAGTTAGAAGACAGATAATAACACTATCAGAGTTAGATTTTTCTTATGTTGTATTGTTTCTCTTTTAAGGGAGGGAGTCTTTAAGATAAACAAAGTGTTTGAGGATGAAAGATTAATATATTTTTATATTTAATATAAATTTGTGATTGAATTATAAAATTTCATTTTTTATACTATGAAAACTTTTTCATCAACTTTTTATATTTTGTATGAACAATTTTACTCTTTTTTTGGATTATTTTTTGTTTTCCTTTGAAGATATTTGTACATAAGTCATTTTTTCCTTTGCTTGTACATAATCAACTACTTAGGCTTTGCAAATCCATATATGGAATGCTTGTTTTTGCAACATTTTGAAATTACACATGGGTTTTTAACTTTTAATACCGAAAAAATTAATACGGCATAATACAGATACCAAAATTATCGGTACGAGTTTTCCAAAATTTCGGTATAGCGCGATACATAAATAATATCTATAAAATCTGTGTTTGGAGAACCAAGACCCTTCCCAAAATCTACTGAGGTTATTGGAAAAGGGAAGGAGGTTGTAACTGATGAAAATGAAGACGTTTCTGAGGCAACATGCATTGTTGACCTTATGATGAATCAAGTCAAAACTATAGCGGCTAAAAAGATAGAAATTTTTGACTCTTAGATCCAGAACAGATTGTCAATCCAGTATGATAAGGTCATCACGGGTTCAGGAATAAGTAGTCAATGGCGTAAGCTTGTATTCAATGAAAAGAAAGTCCTCAAATGGGCCAAAACTTTGGAGGTTTCTGAAGCTCTAAAGAGAAAAAACCTTATAAAATCCAATCTAAGAGGAAGAGATATCTTTCATATTCTTGAAGCAAGAAAAGCAAATTTCAATCCAATTGAGAGTTGTGCTGAAGTGGAAGTAAAAGCTTTAAAGAGATTGGACGAGATCATGGCTGACTATATTTTTGTAGTCACTCGGTATGTGGATGGAGCTAATTGCTCATGAACTAGCCCTTTTGGTAGTTCCTCCGATGAAGACGAACCATTGGATATCTCTATTGATCATGCTGATATAGATGAGAAAGTTGCTGCTCTTCTGATAGAACTTGGAAGTCTCTCTGCAGAAGAAAGATGTCTACTGGCTCACTGGCTCAACCTGTTATCGGGCTATATGAGGAACCTATTCAAGGGAATCCGTCCATGGAAGAAGAAGAAGTTATTCAAGAGCCTGAACAAGAAGAGGTAGTGAAATCCCCTACTGTCAGAACAGAGGGATTTCAAGGAAAAGAGGCTGAAGTCAGTCAGCCTGAGATTGTCAGATCTGAGGGGGAATCCTCAAACGACAAAGATTCCGAAGAGAGTTCCTCATCTGAGGGGGAACAAGATCAAAATACTAGAACAGTCAAACCTCTACCATTTCCTGAGATTAATGCTAGTAATATCTATGAGAATATTCTCAATCCTCTTCACAGTACGGGAAATCTGTACGAAATATTTAATAGAGCAGAAAAGGAGTTGGAAGAAGAAGAGCAAAATCAATCTGAAAATGAGTCTGAGAAGGATGAACCCGAGCAATCCCTACAGGTTCATACCCAATTTAACCCTATTTAGAGCATTGCAGCAGAATCGCTAGATAATTTATCCAATGAAGGAACTTCGGCTGACAATACCAAGCTCCTGAAGTCGACAACATCTCTGTTAACAACTCTTCAGAAAAATGTAGTAACTCTGGGATCGAATATGGTACAGATCATGAAGAACCAAAAAGAGGACAGAAAGACTTTGATGAACATGTCAAAATCCTTAAAGAGTTGGATAAGACATTGAATAAGAATACATATGAGGCTCATATCTCAAATTCAAATTTTTCCAAATTTGAAAAGCAGCTCTTCAATCGACAATCGGTAATGATGAGCCTTGAAAGACAAATCAATCTTGATAATCAAAGAGATGTTATGGAAGCAATGGAATTGATTTAGAATCAGCTGGTTGAAATTCAAGGCAACATGACAAGAACAGATGTTGAAAGACTTGAGTATGCTAACTCTAACGCAAGGAAATTTCAAGCTGAAGAGAATGCGAAAGCTGGTGCTGAGAAAGAACAGAATTGTATTACTCAAGGTGAGTCTAGTAGAGACAGAAGAGATGACGGTGTAGCAACTGGCACTAAATCTAAGTGAAATCCATCTGATGATGATAACCCATGGCCAACTAAAAGAGGCGGAGGTCGAAGCGGTGGTGATCGTGGAGGTCAAAGTAGTGGTAGTGATCGCGGAGGCCAAAATAGTGGAAGCACTCGTGGTGGCTGAAGTGTCGGAAATGGTCGTGGTGGTCACCCTCTTCCTCCTTTTCGCAATCTGTTAACCGGTCAAGAAATGACATGTGAAGGGATGAGCTATGAAGGAACTTCTTTCCCGGTCGATCCTCGAGTGAAAAGGGAAGAACAATAATCTCTTTTCTCCTACTTTTTTAACTCTTAAACTATGTTTCTTTAACTATGTTTCTGAATATTGGTTTTGGAAAGTGGTTGTGTAAGATGGATGAACAAGTTTTACTCTGCATTTTATATGATGAATGCTTAACTTATTTTCTATGCAACAGTTTCAATCTCATCATCAAAAATGGGGAAATTGTTGGGTCAAATTATTTTGACTAAGTATCGAAATAGTTTGACTATTGGAATTTTGATGATGAATGGATAAAAAACTTAATCTATGCGTTTAATTGTCTTTGGTGCAGGTGTATCGAAATCAGACTTTATTAGACGTGGTCCTAATGAGGTTCATTAGACCGATTTGGCATTAGATGCACGGAGTTAGACGTGCAGTCTAACACACGGAGTTAGACGTGTAGTCTAACACACGGAATTAAACGTGCAATCTAACTAGCTGAATTAGACGTGCAGTCTAACTAACTGATTTAGACGTGCAATCTAACTAGTTGAGTTAGACGTGCAGTCTAACTAGTTGAGTTAGACGTGCAGTCTAACGCGTGGAGTTAGACGTGCAATCTAACAAGTGGAGTTAGACGTGCGGTCTAACTAGTTGAGTTAGACGTGCAGTCTAACTAGTTCAGTTAGACGCGCAGTCTAACTAGCGGAGTTAGACGTGCAGTCTAACTAGTTGAGTTAGACGTGCAGTCTAACTAGAGAAAGTTAGACGTGCAGTCTAACTCTTTCAGACTAGTCTGAAGGGAACTGTAATTAGACGTGGAGTCTAATGGAATGTGAAAGTTAGACGTGCGGTCTAACTAGTGAAAGTTAAACGTGCAGTCTAACTCCTTCAGACTAGTCTGAAGTGAATTGTAATTAGACGTGAAGTCTAATCCCATTAGACCAGGTGGTCTAATGGATCATGTTATTAGTCGGGGACGTCTGATTTCTTTAGACAAGGTCGTCTAATTGAAATACGTCTAATGCCATGCTTAAGCAATTGCTTGAATCTAGCACCCACCTACCCACGTGCTCTAGTTGTACACTACTCCTGTTCTACTTTTTAGTGAAGATTAGTACGACAGCCAGCTGCAACCAATCAACCAATGCCACGTAAGCGAATATCTTTCACACTACTTGTTTTGCAGGTACATCTCTGAAGAATATTCGGCGCACTACCAGTTGTGTACGGCCACGATCCTTGTATTTAGAGTCTACTGTGTACTATAGAGGCGTTCCAATGGAATCTTTCCTCGTGTCATTATGAAGATTCGACCTTTAGTACTTGTTCCTTATTTAAAGAATCTCAAGGACAACGGACGAACAGTCGGAAAATCAATCGATCTATTGATACTCAAATTACTCTATCGAAATTGTTAGCTTCTTTCATGCTTTACTGTGTGTTAATCAAGAGAGAGTTAGAATCAAAACATCATTTTAGCTGAGAGATATTCTTCATCATATTGTAAGTTGAACAGAGTCTGTTCTGTTCAACAGTGAGCTATTCGTGCAAACTATATTTGATTCGAAGCATATTATAGTGAATCCTTCCGGTGGTTGGAAGAAGGGGTGACGTAGGAGAGTTTGCTCTGAACATCCATAAACAAACTGATGTGTTGTTTCTTTTTGTCATCTTTTCATTCTTGGTTCTTAGCTTCAAACCTAAGTAAACATTTCTGTGTGCTTGATTCTGTTTCAAGTGTTTACAAGGGTTTGCGTAGAATAGGAAGTGATTCAAATCCTTAACAAGATTTCTATCAAATCGTTTTTCCTAAGTCATCATCAATAGTCTTTCCCCCGCCTCTATTGATTAAGCCGATCCTATCATAACTAGATAATGATAGGAAAGATATGGAATAATATCGATCTAAGAAAGACATTGATCTCTCAAAGATGTCGATTTGTATCCAAATTCATGGCCTTACTCAAGGCTTATCCACAGAAGAAGCTAGTCGAAGCATAACGGCTGGCGTAGGAGAAATAATAAAGATTGATGAATGATCGATCAATCGTAAAGGGATATTAAAGTTTGTTAGGATCCGAGTCAACGTTGATGTAACAAAACCAATAAAGACAGGAACGAATATCACAAGAGAAGGCAAATCAAATAACTGGGTAACTTACAAATACGAGAAATTAGGTGATGTCTTCTTTGGTTTCGGTACACATGGACATGATATCGAGGGAACAAAATTCGGATTTTGGCTTAATACTTACTCATTTAGTTCAACCCAATACATGCCATGGTAAGATCTAAAAGTCTAATGTATTGCTTTTATCTAACAAATTCCGATAAACCTGTGTCGAGCACATAGGAGATGATGATATCAAAACCAATATGGTAGAAAATTTTTGTGATTATCAAAAAGAGGTATATAATCAAATTAAGCCATATGAATCATTTAAACTTGATGAGACCGTGACTGAGAAAGGGTCAGATTATATCATATATAACAAGTAAGACTAAAAACCTTCCCAATAGTAATGAAAACATTAAGGAGAATATAGTGAAAACCGGATAAATTGTGTTTCCCCATTAAACCCATACAACCAAAAAATACTCATAAGTTCGCTATATCGAAAGAGTGACATAGAGATTCCCAAACCAAATACACATTCACTCTCCCAAACCAAATACACATTCACTACCAATCTTTATTAGAAAAATCACCCTACCTACGAAAGCGTCATTTAATGAAGCGGTGCAAACTGACATAGAAAATCCAAAACGATGCAATTAGAGAAAGGTCCAAGATTCTCCAAATCTATCCAATAAGAAATAAAAAAATGGTACAACATTGAATAACAATGTGTCTTCGAACCATTATTGATATGAAAGTGAATTTATATGGGAAGAAAATACATAAAATTACATGAACAACATTGAAATGAATATTCAAGAGTTGGTCCATAGCCACAAAGTCAAATTCTTGGTGAAAAGAGTTCCAATTAAGGAAAAAATAGAGGAAGGAGTTATAAAAAAATAAAAGAGGAAAGGAGTAAAAAAAGTTAAAAAAAAGAGAAGGATTCGTAAAAAGAGAAGGAGTCGAAAAAATAAGGAAGGAGTTGAAATAATGAAAAAGAGGAAGGAGTCAAAAATTATGAGTAAAAGAAAAAAATGAGACAGTCAGTCGAGAAAGGGAAAAAAGTTGAAAAGTTGACTAAGATAATCTTTAAAATGCCTCAAACTGTTCAATGAGTTGTATTTGTTGGAAATTTCAAGGGTTTGGTCTCGCCTTGACAATTTCTCAACTTAAGGACTTGTGGGGATGTGTGGGGATGATGGAATTTTTTTTTTTGATTACTAGAAACAAGAGTGAATGAAAACCAAGTTCAAAAATTGCAAGAGATACACAATTACCAAAAACTTGTTTCATCTCACTAATTGAACTAGACGGAGGCGTTGTAGTCTTTTGGTCGAACGATGTAAATATTTCCTTTAATAGCTTCACACAAATTTTTATCGATAGTTTAGTCCAAATGCCAAGGCTAAAGAATACTTGGAAACTATATTTTATTTATGGTTGTCCATAAGGAAGGGATATAAGTCAACTTTGGAATATAATTGTAAATACAGTTTCCACAAATAATATTCAAAGGATTGTTTGTGGTGATTTCAATAATACCATATACACCACAGACCATAAATCAAACTAACAAATTAATCAAGCTCGAATGATAAAATTAAAAAAACTTCATTAGTTCATGCAACTAGACGAAAATACTCCATGGAGGAAGCCATTATACATGGTTCAATAGAAGAGAAGGAAACAAATGGGTACATAAAATTTATGATATAGCTTTTTGTAATTCTGAGTATAGAGGAACATATCCACGTGCAACTATTTTTTTCACATTCAGCTATAGGTTTCGATCACACCCCTATTGAGATCACAATATAAACATTTAGTTTTGAATCTTATTGGCTTGATAATGATTCATATACTAATTCTATTAAATATAATTGGGACACATATGACAAAGTTTTTTCTCTCTTTGTTAGAACATAAATCGTAGGATCAAGAAAGAATGTAAGAGAACCAAATAAATGAATAATAAACAAAAGATCAATAATCTTTAGAGACACCTCATTCATTTATAAGATGTTGCTCCACCACATCACACATGGAGAATATAATTAATATAGAAAGGAAAATTAATCTTTTGTGGAAATATAGGAAAAGTACTAGAAGGATCGAGTAAAAATAAAATACCTTCAATCTAGAGATAAAAACACACGATACTTCCAAACGAGTACCATTTGTAGGAGAGAAACAAATAGAATTTAGGGGTTGGTTGATGATTTTAGAACATGAAAAACAAGTGAGAGTGGAATTGACAATTTAATTAGACAATATTATGAAGATTTATGTAAATATAGTGGAATGAGAAACATGGAATCTATCATCGGCTACATTGAACCAAAAGTCACATATGAGTGGAATGAAATGCTAACCTAAACTCAATAAATGAAGAGATTAAAAAAGCTATATTTCACATGGATCTAAATAAGGCACTGGGTCCTAATGGCTTATCTAGACTGTTTTACCACAATCCCAAGATTAAGAGAAGCCTCGACAAGACAATTATCAGCCTCATTTTAAAAGTGAAAAATCTAACAAAAGTTACATAGTTTAGACAAGTCATCTTATGCAAGTTTGCATATAAAATCATCATAAAATCATGGCTACCTGATTACAACCATGTATGAATTAACTCTTCTCAGAGACACAATGTATATTTATTTTCAAAACAATGTGTTCATTGTACAAGAAATCATGCATATGTTTAGAAAGAGAAAGTGGAAAAAATATTTGAATTTAATCTTAAATTTTATATTGTAAAATCATACGAAAAATTGGAGTGAGGTACATTTTTTCCAAACCATGATTAAAATAAGATTTTATAATAAATGGACCAACACAATTATGGAATTAATATCATCGGTCTTATTTGAAATAAATCTTAATGGAAAGTCATTGACAACAATTACCCCACTATAGGCATTTGATAGGAAGATCTTCTTTCTTCATATCTTTTAACTTTTTCTACTAAAGGCTTGATTAAATTTATTAATAAATTAATTGTTTCTAGAAATATTATGGGGATTCTATTCGCAGATGATTCACTTTTATTTGGGTAAACTAATAGAAGGGAGGGAGACTATAAAAAACATGGATGCTCTCAATAAGTATTGTCATGCATCATGTCGTGTCATTAATCTTAATAAGTCATGCATCATCATTAGTCAAAATACACTTCTAAGAATCCAACAAAATCTCATTAAATTAATAAGCATTCCTCTTAGCCCACATGCAAGGAAAAGATCACATTGGATGGATTGATAAAAATTAAATTCATAATAATTTATTAGGAAATATTGAAGGATGTGTTCACGGATGGAGAGTCAAATTTTTATCACAAGCTGCAAATGAAGTTCTAATTAAAAGTATATTACAATCACTTCCAAACTATGTTATGAATATTTTTAATTTTACAATCTCAATCCTTAAACGAATCACTTCACTAATAAATCATTTTTAGTTGAAAATTAGTTTTGAAAATAGAGGAATTCAAAGATGGTAAAAAGCATCAATAGATATATGTTATCCAAATAAGCTTGGAGATTAGCACACAGTCAAGACTCTTTGTGAACAAAAACCTTTAAGGCTATATACTTTCAAAACTCATCATTATGGGATGCTAGAGACAAATTTAATTCATCATGGATTTAGTAGAATATTATTTGGGGGTAAGGGTCTTCTAGATGATAAAATGAGATGGAAACATCTAAATGCAAAGAAAACCAAGATTTGAGAACATAAATGTATTCCATCCGTACCAAACTAAACAACACAGATAATTTTCCTCAAACTCATGCCAATGAATTTTTACTAGATGATGAGAAAAACTGGAATATTAAAATTCTTGAGAAAAATTTCATTAATGATATAATGTCAGAAATTTTGTCAATTCCTTTATCAAGTGTAGAGGAATATGATATTAATGTTTGGCATTGATTTAATGATGGCCATAATGTTAATTCTAGTTCTGTAACTAAGACTCGAATCAACAATGAGAATAATTTACAAAATGATTTTGATATTTGTGGAAAATTTTGGAACTTTAAGATCCCACCAAAAATAAAATATGTGAAAGTCTTGAATGAAGTAGTGACATGGAAAACAAATCTTTCAAAAAAATATGATCATTTATAATTAATGTAATCAATGTAAAAACTCAAATGAAACAACTAAATACACTATTCTTTATTGTGATTTTGTAAAACACATTTGAATAAACAAAATATTCAAATTAAGTATCCTCACAATAATAAATTTTTTTTTTTTTTAGGATTGATACTCTTAATTTAAAAAATATGTGGATATACTGAGAGATATGGAAGGCAAGAACAAATCTTACATTCAGAATTCAAAATATGTATGAGAATCGGATTATTACAACTGTCGCACAATAATTTTGAGCATATGGTCAGCTTAACTTGAAAGAAAAGTCCGAAAAAAATAAGTGAATTGTAAGAAGCACAATAAAAAATTAAACCAAATAAAATCATTGCATATTGTAGATGTGGCCATCAATAAGAGTAAAACAAATTATGTTGTAGTGATATTGTGCATGTCATGTGGGGAAATTATTACAAGATGGACAATATCTTTTAAGAGTGTTGATGTCATAATTTCTAAAATGGAGATTTTAAGACTAACAACAAAAATGGTAGAGGAACTACATCTCAATGATATTATCATATTCTCTAGCTGTCAATTGACTATTAGAAATCTCAAAACGTCAAAGTTGAACATATACTTGAAGGTGAGATAAAGAAAAATTGACACTCTTAAATGTTTAAAAATGAACAAGGATTTAAAAATAGTTTGGACTAATAGATAATTCAACTCTATCGCACATTGGATTGTAATGAAATACAAAGAAATCGATTAACCAATGATTTGGAATAAACTTAACATTCAACAAATTCAAAACCTACTTCTCATTGACCACAATTGTTTTGGTGAATTTAAGTGAGTTGGTGGATCAAATTCTTGATAATCGAAATTGAATCAAGATAACTTGATGAATAAAATGGAGGAGAAATGAAAGAATTTGGGAGACGACATATATGCAACTAAAGTATTTAAGAGTCTTATTGAGTTCTTTTCTTTATCATGATCTATTGTTCTTATGCTTGTATGCTTTAAGAATTTTTATATATTTTTTAGTTGTCTTCCATTAACAAAAAAAAAAAAAAAAAAAACTAATTCTCTTTTGTCTTTTTAGTGACTCAATTTCTTTTAGGTGATTCTAAATTTTTTTGAACATAATTATTGTTTATACATTTATTAAAAACAACATAAATATATAAATATATGAGAAATAACAAAATTTATGTAGTGCACATAAACCATATTTCTTCATTAAACCATATTATATTGCTACTCTTAATCATTTTAGAGTAATTGAAGTTGAGAAATTAATATTTTTTTCTACATTCTAAATTTGGGGATAGGAAGTTCAGAAATTTTTATTTGAAATTTAAAAATTCTTCTAAAATCTTTTCAAAAAGTATATAAATAAAATATGTGGAGAGTCTTGAATGAAGTAGTGGCATGGAAAAGCGAATCTTTCAAAAAAAAAATGTGATCATTGACAATCAATGTAATTAATGTAAAAGCTCAAATGAAAAATCTAAACACACTTTCTTGATTGTGATTTTGTAAAATATATTTGGCATAAATTAAATATTCAAATAAAGTATCCTCACAATAATGATTTTTTTTTCAGGATTGGATACTCTTAAATTTAAAAAACATTGAAATGAAAGAGGATAATTAGTTTAAAAAAAAAGTGTAGATATAATAAGAGATATGGAAAGCAAGAAAAAATCTAACATTTAGAAATTAAAATTATGTACGAGAACTGAATTATTATAACTTCCACACAAGAACTCCAAGCGTATGGTCATGCTAACCTGAAAGAAAACTCCGCAAAAAATAAGTGAATTGTAAGAAGCACGATAACAAATTCACCCAAATCAAATAATTGCACATTTGGATGTGACCATCAATAAGAGTAAAAAAAAAGTTATGTTCTAGTGATATTGTGCATGTCAAGTGGAGAAATTATTACAGGAGTGACAATATCTTTTAAGGGTATTGATGTCATAATTACTTAAATGGAGGATTTAAGACTAACAGCGAAAATGGTAGAGGAACTAGATCTCAATGATATTATCATATTCTCTAGCTGTCAAATTGCTATTAAAAATGTCAAAAGATTAAAGTTGAACACATACTGGAAGGTGAGACCAATAAAAATAGACATTCTTATATATTTATAAATTAACAAGGATTTCAAAATAGTTTTGACTAAAAGATAATTCAATTCTGTCGCACATTAGATTGCATTAAATGCAAAGAAATCGATTCACTAATGATTTGAATAAACTTAACCTTCAACAAAATCAAAACCTACTCCTCATTGACCACAATTATTTTGGTGAATTTAAGAGATTTGGTAACAAATCAAATTCTCGATAATCGGAATAGAATCAAGATAACTCGATGAATAAAATGGAGCTCTCTACTTTGAAGGGTTATTTTCTTGTTGATATCTCCTTATACCGCATCCTGATGGGAGCTCTATAGTACTTAACTATTACTCGCCTTGCTATTATCTATGCTTTGAATTAGGGCTGCCAATTTATGTATGCTCATATCACAACTGATATGGTTGTTGTCAAACGCATTCTTCGGTATCTTAAAGGTACCCTTGGGTTCGGTCTCACTTTTGTTGATCGGCCTTCGATTCATCTAACTGCATTTTCAGATGCCGACTGGGTTGGTAACCCTGAATAACTGTCCAATTTTGCCTTTTATTCTCCGATTGGTGGGGTAGCATGCCTTTCCTTTCACGTTAGTGCTCCTTTATTGACTGTGTAGGCTTAAGCTTTAACTTTTACTACTTTACTACACCTTAGGTTTGGAACCAACCAAGGGGTTGTTTGCTGCTCTCCCTGTACTCGCTTATGCACTCCACTCGTTACCACTAAATAAACGACAAAATCAGGAGCAGAAGGAAGGACTTGAACCCTCAACCTCAGCCTTGGCGATTATATGCTCTACCATTAAGTTATTTCCGCCAACTACGGTGGTGGTGGAGTATTACTGAGAAATTCATATATCACTTTCTACGGACGACTTCTGTTTTTTTGTCGGACTACAGGCTTGACCTCCGATCGAGCTACGAACACAAGTAGGTAGGAAATGAAAGAATTTGGGAGACGACATATATGCAAATCAAGTATTTAAGAGTCTTATTGAGTTCTTTTATTTCACATCTACTTTATCTATTGTTCTTATGCTTGTATGCTTTAAGAATTTTGATATTTTTTTTGTTGGTGTTCCTTTGACAAAAAAAACTAATTCTTTTTTTACTTTTTAGTGACCCAATTTCTTTCAGGTGATTCTAAATTTTTTTAACATAATTATTGTTTATACACTTATTAAATTTTCTCTAAACAACATAAATATATGAGAAATAACAAAATTTATGTAGTGCCTATAAACCATATTTCTTCATTAAGCCATATTATATTGCGACTCTTAATCATTTTTAGAGTAATTGAAGTTGTGAAATTAATATATTTTTCTACATTCTAAATTTGGGGATAAGAAGTTTAGACATTTTTATTTGAAATTTAAAAATTCTTCTAAAATCTTTTCAAAAAGTATACAAATAAAATATGTGGAGAGTCTTGAATGAAGTTGTGGCATGGAAAGCGAATCTTTCAAAAAAAATGTGATCATTGACAATTAATGTAATTAATGTAAAATCTCAAATGAAAAATATAAACACACTTTATTGATTGTGATTTTGTAAAACATATTTGGCATAAATTAAGTATCCTCACAAAAATGATTTTTTTTTCAGGATTGGATACTCTTAAATTTAAAAAACATTGAAATGAAATAGGATGATTAGTTTTAAAAAATTGTGTGGATATACTCAGAGATTTGGAAAGCAAGAAAAAATCTTACATTTAGAAATTAAAATGATGTACAGAACCGAATTATAATAACTTCCGCACAAGAACTCCAAGCATATGGTCATGCTAAACTGAAAAAAAATTCCGCAAAAAATAAGTGAATTGTAAGAAGCACGATTACAAATTCACCCAAATCAAATAATTGCACATTTGGATGCGGCCATCAATAAGAGTAAAAAAAAAGTTATGTTCTAGTGATATTGTGCATGTCAAGTGGAGAAATTATTACAGGAGGGATAATATCTTTTAAGGGTATTGATGTCATAATTACTTAAATGGAGGCTTTAAGACTAACAACGAAAATGGTAGAGGAACTAAATCTCAATGATATTATCATATTCTCTAGCTGTCAATTTGATATTAGAAATATCAAAAGGTTAAAGTTGAACACATACTGGAAGGTGAGACCAATAAAAATAGACATTCTTAAATGTTTATAAATTAACCAGGTTTCAAAATAGTTTTGACTAATAGATAATTCAATTCTGTCGCACAATTAATTGCAATAAAATGCAAAGAAATCGATTCACTAATGATTTGGAATAAACTTAATCTTCAATAAAATCAAAACCTACTTCTTATTGACCACAATTATTTTGGTGAATTTAAGTGAGTTGGTAACAAATCAAATTCTCGATAATCGGAATTGAATCAAGATAACTCGATGAATAAAATGGAGCTCTCTACTTTGAAGGGTTATTTTCTTGTTGATATCTCTTTATACTGCATCCTGATGGGAGCTCTACAATACTTAACTATTACTCGCCTTGCTATTATCTATGCTTTGAATTAGGGCTGCCAATTTATGTATGCTCATATCACAACTGATATGGTTTCTGTCAAACGCATTCTTCGGTATCTCAAAGGTACCCTTGGGTTCGGTCTCACTTTTGTTGCTCGGTCTTCGACTCATCTAACTGTATTTTCAGATGTCGACTGGGTTGGTAACCCTGAATACCTGTCAAATTTTGCCTTTTATTCTCCGATCGGTGGGGGTAGCCTGCCTATCCTTTCACGCTAGTGCTCCTTCATTGACGGTGTGGGCTTAAAATTTAACTTTTACTACTTTACTACACCTTAGGTTTGGAACCAACCAAGGGGTTGTTTGTTGTTGTCCCTGTACTCTAAGGGGGCTTATGCACTCCACTCGTAACCACTAAATAAACGACAAAATCAGGAGCGGAAAGAAGGACTTGAACCCTCAACCTCAGCCTTGGCAATGATATGCTCTACCATTAAGTTATTTCCGCCAACTACGGTAGTAGCGAAGTATTACTGAGAAATTCACGTATCACTTTCTACGGACGACTTCTGTTTTTCTGCCGGACTACAGGCTTGACCTCCGATCGAGCTACGAACACGAGTAGGTAGGAGATGAAAGAATTTGGGAGATGACATATATGCACACAAGTATTTTAGAGTCTTATTGAGTTCTTTTATTTCTCATCTACTTTATCTATTGTTCTTATGTATGCTTTAAGAATTTTGATATTTTTTTGTTGGTGTTCCTTTGACAAAAAAAAATAATTCTTTTTTACTTCTTAGTGACCCAATTTCTTTCAGGTGATTCTAAATATTTTGAACAAAATTATTGTTTATACACTTATTAAATTTTCTCCAAACAACATAAATATATGAGAAATAACACAATTTATGTAGTGCCTATAAACCATATTGCTTCATTAAACAATATTATATTGTGATTCTTAATCATTTTTAGAGTAATTGAAGTTGAGAAATTAACATTTTTTTCTACATTCTAAATTTGGGGATATGAAGTTTATATCTTTTTAATTGAAATTTAAAAATTCTTCTAAAATATTTTCAAAGAAGTATACAAATAAAATATGTGGAGAGTCTTGAATGAAGTAGTGGCATGGAAAACGAATCTTTCAAAAAAAATGTGATCATTGACAATTAATGTAAATAATGTAAAAACTCAAATGAAAAATATAAACACACTTTCTTGATTGTGATTTTGTAAAACATATTTGGCATAAATCAAATATTAAAATTAAGTATCTTCACAATAATGAAAAGAAAGACATTAATTTTAAAAAAAATTGTATGGATATACATACTAAGAGATATGGAAGGCAAGAAAAAATTTTACATTTAGAAATCAAAATTTTGTACGAGAACCGGATTATTATAACTGTCGCACAAGAACTCCGAGCATATGGTCAGGCTAACTTTGAAAGAAAGTTCGCAAAAAATAAGTGAATTGTAAAAAGCACAATAACAAATTCACCTAAATAAATCATTGCACATGTGGATGCGTCTATCAATAAGAGTAAAAAAATATTTATGTTATAGTGATATTGTGCATGTCAAGTAGAGAAATTATTATAGGAGTGACAATATCTTTGGTATTGATGTCATAATTAATTAAATGGAGGCTTTAAGACTAACAACGAAAATAGTAGAGGAACTACATCTCCATGATATTATCATATTCTCTAACTGTCAATTGGCTATTAAAAATCTCAAAAGGTCAAAGTTAAACAAACACATACTCGAAGGTGAAACCGATAAAAATAGACATTCTTAAATGTTTAGAAATTAACAAGGGTTTCAAAATAGTTTTGACTAAGAGATAATTCAACTCTGTCGCACATTGGATTGCAATGAAATGAAAAGAAATCGATTCACCGATGATTTGAAATAAACTTAACCTTCAACAAATTCAAAACCTACTTCTCATTGACCACAATTGTTTTGGTGAATTTATGTGAGTTGGTGACGAATCAAATTCACAATTATCGGAATTGAATGATAACTCGATTAATAAAATGGAGGGGAAATGAAAGAATTTGGGAGACGACATATATGCAACTAAAGTATTTAAGAGTCTTATTGAGTTCTTTTCTTTCTCATCTACATGATGTATTCTTCTAATGCTTGTATGCTTTAAGAATTTTGATATTTTTTTTGTCGGTCTTCCTTTCCTTTGACAAGAAAAAAGAAAAATTATTTCTTTTTTCTTTTTAGTGACCCAATTTCTTTCAAGTGATACTAAATTTTTTGAACATAATTATTGTTTATACACTTATAAATTTTCTCCCAACAACATAAATATATGAGAAATAACAAAATTTATGTAGTGCCTATTAACCATATTGTTTCTTTAAACCATATTATATTGTGACTCTTAATCATTTTTAGAGTAATTGAAGTCGAGAAATTAACATTTTTTTTCTACGGGACATGAAGTTTAGACCTTTTTATTTAAAATTTAAAAATTCTTTCTAAAATCTTTTCAAAAAGTATAAAAATATGTATGAATCAACAATTAGAATCTTTATATAAATTTCAA